>NW_006271973.1:355639-384102 GCF_000225605.1 Cordyceps militaris CM01 | reverse complement strand
TGTGCTCGGCCAGAATATTGGACATCTTCAAGGTAGGCGGTACGGCAAATGCTTCGCGGGGCTCGGTATACTGGGTCTGCATAGAAGAAAAAGCCAGTTCTTTGGGGGTCACAGCATTTGGTGGAATAGGGAAGCGGGCAATCTCTTCGTGCATGTCGCTGTTGGACAAAGCGGACGCAGGGCGCGATGCATCTGTCTCAGTCGTCGTGGCATAGCTCGATCGTCCTTCTGGCAACTCTCGGTTTGCGTAAATGACGGAGCCCGAAGAGGTAGGCCGAATTGCTTCCACAGTTTGGGGCAGCACAGAGAACGGTTCCGTCATTGTTGAGCTGTCGACCATGACAGCGCGTCGAGGCATGGGAGGCGCGGGTGAGAGCGTGCGGCGCGTAGACCCGGGGGTGACGGATCGGACGGTACGCGTGCGGGGCGTGCCACCCACGGATTCATCCTCACTACCGTCAAAGTCTTGAAGCTCAGCAAATAAGCTCTGACCAGCCACACGCGGGGTACCTGCACTACCAGCATGGCTGACTGGGCTACTCTGAACGGCGGGCTCCTCGCTGTTTTGGCGAGAGCGACGAGACCAAGGCAGACGGCTGAGGCTAAAGCGACTCCTGGTGGACGAGACGGTGCCAGTAGGCGTGCGCACATCAGGCAGGATATCAAGAGCCTCGTCAGCAGAGGTTGAAGCAGTGCTGTGGAAAGATTCGCGGCTGCTCAGGCGAGCAAGACCAGCAGGCAAGTTGGGGGTTTGCTTCATTCTGCCGAAGCCTCTAGACTCAGTCTCGGTTGCGGCACCATCACTATCTGACATGTCTTCGTGGCCAGTCTGGAAGTCGTCCGTCTCAGTTGCGCGCTCGTTGGCCGTCTCAAACGCAGATTCGCTGGCCTCGTTGGCAGTCTCGAAATGGTCGCTCGGTTCTGTGGAGGGCAGAATGCTCCGTCTTGCGGCAGTAGGACTACCAGTAGGCGAGTTGCCGTCATTCTCCTCCCATTCAGGGTCATCCAGGAAAATCTCATGCTTGCCGGAGCGCATGCTACCAAGAAGTTTGGAAGGGCGCTTAAATTCCTTCGAGTCGACCTTGCGACGGCGGTTGGCACTCGTGTTGCCGCCAGCGTCGACTCGCAGCTTGTCCAAATCGTCGCGCAGATCTTGAATGATGCGACGTAGCTCGAGCTTCTCCGTCTTTTCGCGGTGCAACTGGTTTCTTTGACTTTGAATTGTCCTTTGTGCGTGGCCCAGAGAAGTTTTGACAGTCTCTGTTTCCAAGACAGCGTGTCGAGGAGTGCCCTTGATTGGGGAAGGCGGAGGCGAGTGCTCGGGAGTAGCATTCTCGGTCGCTGTATCAAAGTCTTCGTCGCTCAATCCAGAACCGAGTTCACGATTCATCAGCCGGCCGCGTTGCGCGGAAAAGGCTCTGGCGAGCTCTTGATTCTGACCAGTCAAATCGTCAATCTTTTTCTGAAGAGAGGTACGCTCATCCTCGCCCAAGGTAAGATTGCGCTTGGCAGAGCCAAGCTCGATGTCATGGAGCTTCATAGCAGCCGCATGATCCTCGGTGAGTTTCGCGTGGGAGGCCTTGACCTCGTCGAGCTCCTTTTGGGCGACCGTCTTTTCCATCTTGGCAAGGCCAAGGGCCTGGCTCAATTTTTTTTCCTTGTCGGAGGCTTCTTTTTGCAACGAGGTCATTTCTTGCATGCGGGTCTCGAGGTTCCAATTTTCGTCCTTGTAGCGGTGCTCGCTCTCATCGAGTGTCTTGAGGCGCTGGTACAAGCCTTCGGTATCAATCTCGAGTCGGGACTTTTCGCCTTGCAGGGTCTTGACTTCTTCTTCCCGTTCGGAAAGAAGGGACTGCAGATTGCGGACCTGTGCGATGAGCGATTGACTAATTTCGGCGGCAAATTCAATGTCGTGTATACGATTGGACTGCTGGTTCCTAGCCCTACGTTTGGGAACTGTGAGCTTTGTGGGAGAGCCGGTGGCATGGCCATCGAACTTGGAAGGGCTGATGGAGCGCTGTGTAACGGGAACAAGTTAGAAACGGTGCAAAATGCTCGTTTGGAGAAAATAGGCGAACTAGGAAACGTACCCTGCCAGTACGACCGTCGGGTGCGTATGGTGTGGCGGGACCATTCTCATTAGAAGGGATCCTCTTTGGTAGAAAAGCGCGCGCGGATTCGCGAGCCAAATCGTTGTATTCGCGCTCGATTTCGACCAGCTTTTGGCGGAGCTCGGGACCCAATTCGCCCTGTGCCTGGAGCTTGTCAATTTCCTGCAACTGCTCGGCCAGCGCCTTACGCTGGGAGACGAGAGCAGTGCCAAGCTTGCCCGCCTCATCAAGGCGGCGCTCGGTCTCGGCTATATGTGCCTCGAGGGCGCGCTTGGCCTGGCGGGGTGAAGAGCCTGGCCCAGCAGCAAAGAGCTCATGGTCAAAAGCTGAGAAGCGATGGTGGACAGCAGAGGATGTGCTGGTGACGAAGGGGTCGTTGGCTGCATCTTCGTCGACAGGCGCAGCGAGATTGGGTCTGGCCGAGGCAATAGACGAGGCCATACTGAAGGAAACAACAGAAGGACCGCCTAAGGCCAGCGGGGGACCATGAAGCTGGCCGGGAAGCTGGTGGGTGTTGGTTGCAGAGGGGGCAATACGATGACGGAGAGAGCTCTGAGGAGGAGACGTGTTTTGTCTGCAGTCGCTCGGAAGCTGGAAAAGTGTAATGCTAATTGAAAGGCCCCTTGCGTCGAAAGCGGAGGATCAAGCAGGGGTCAGGAGAGACAAGACGCAGGTCCAGCGGTACGGAAATGGGGACGATTGCGGCACCGATTTGAGCAGACAAGCCAGATATTTCGGCGAGACTAACGGAAGAAGGTCGAATTGTTGAAGGCAAGTAAAGAGAACTTGGTTTTGTATGCCTGTGCTGGGCTCGCAGTCTGAGGGGGGCTGCAAAATGCGCCGCACAGTGTCCGGTCGGGTTAGGCGCCGCAGAAGCTTGTGCTGGAATGACGCGTGTTGTTGATTGGGCCGTTAGCCAAGCCGGACCAGAGAAGAAGGGAAAACAGGTTCGAGTCGTTTTATTTTCCGGGGTTTGCGCCACCCGTAATAGTACTTGTCTTTCGTATTTGACCGAGCAGGTAGGACAAGAAAAGGATATTAAAAGAACGAATCGAAGGTCGAACAGATGTCGAGCAGGAATATGGTGATGTCGTGAGTCGTTGAAGGAGTATGGTTTTTTTTTTTTTCCAATTTTCCAGTAATTAGATTAAACGTGTGCGAAGCTTTCTTTCGGGGCGTACAGGACACGGAAGGAGAATCGCGAACTGGGCTAGACAGATGCGGACGGGTAGGAAAAGACAGCGAAGCGGGGGCCGAGATATCAAAGGACGCGTCGCAAATGGAAGAAAATATGTGAAGAGGAAAATGGAATGAGCGGCAGGAAGGCAAGGGATCTTTGAAATTGATGTAGACTCAGCAGCGCGGAGACGAGATCTGCGTGAGCTCTGTGGCGATGGAGGGCATCGAAGGAGAAGAAGCACCTTGAGAGGAGGGGGGAGGAGAAGAAGAGCACGCACAATCGTGCATGATGTTGTTTGTCTTTTTTTTTGTGGTGGGCAGCTGGGTCAGCGCTTATTACAGGGGAGATATGGGGAGCTGCAGGGAGTGCTTTTGGTGTCTGCAGGGCTCAGGCTTGGAGTTGCAGCGCGCTAACCAACCAGCTTGTAGAAGCGGCAGCTGTGCGCCTTGTATCTGCGCATCTACGTAAGGGCGAACGAAGCAAAAAGAAAGAAAAGTACAAATTATGCCACCAATATCCGCAAAGCCATGTCTCTGCAAGACCATCCGAGACGTTGATCTTGTGATGAAGCAGATGGCAGAGACATGTTGGACGCGCGCCCAAGACGGCGCGCAAGAGCTCTTGAGTGAACGACCCAGCGCAAAACAGATCCAGAAATCCAGGCACAGCGCCCGCCCAGTGGCAGCCCAGATTAAGACAACGCTAGATCAGGACTGGCTAGCCAGTTCCAGGCACCAAGAACCTCATCACATCTATTATCAATTAGTTATCAACAACTTGCTGGGCTGTGACATGCCTTCAGCCAACCATGCTCGTGCTCTGCGCCATCGACACCCCCGTCCTCTCGCTACTTCTGTTTCAACCAGCGACGACAGTCTTTGTTTACATGTTTCTATAATCGGCATACCAGTCAGTGCTTGCTCGTCCTTCCCCACCGTCCCATCTCCAAGTCCACTTGACTCTGTACTCGGCCTTATTCATATCTGCAGCAACCCATTCCTCCCTGAAGTACCCAGGGTAGAGAGTACGTACCTACCTGTACTCACCGAGTACTCCGTACCACCACCTGTCATTACGACTTACACTTGAAACAGTCATAACAGCATCACGATATGTCAATGTAGAACAACCGGCATTTCTGTATGACTCAATCGTTGAAATCCTCTCCCGTTATCCCACATTATCCTTAGGCGCCTCGCAATTATGCGTCGCTGCATAATACTACCTCATTTGGCTAAAAAGCCACACTGATGTTCTGCCGTGCAAGGGCCCCATGTCAACAATGTCATCGGCCTCTCCGGCCAATCAGCGGCCTGTATTGCTCGCGCAACAAAACACAAAGAAACAACTGATCGCTGTACTTACCCGGTACGTGGATGGGTTTGTTTTCTTTTCTTTGTCCACTCCCTGCTGCCGAAAATAATGCGTCATATCGGACGAGCGTATTTGCATAAGCTGACAGATTACCTATCTATGTACTCCCATCTTTATGCATGGCCAACTGTGGCTTGCGAGACGCGTGTTGGTGCGACTAGGCAGTTGAATGATTCAAAGCAGCCAGAATATATTCTTTGATAGCAGCCGCAGCATATGTACATAACTACTCCCGAGTACGTCACTTTGATGACTATTTACTAGTGGAATAACTCCGCGATCAACGTCACACAAGTCGCGCCCCTTGTAATCCTCCGGTGCGTTGTGCCTGAGCTGTTGAGTTACACTGATGAGCCAGACTGCGCTTGCCTTGAGCCACACTTCCGAACGTTTTGACAGTTGCAGACTACAACGACACAATCATAATGAAAATGAAAGTACCACGACCGAAGCCAAATTGGTTATTCGATTACGACCAGGCTTTTCGCAAAGCTACGCATGTTGGCCATGAAAGACGCGACTGGATGGTCAATGGTCCACATTTTTGAAGCGCGTCATCAAGACAACTGCAATTATTCGAGAACATGGTGAGAAATCCAGGCAGAGGAAGGAAATACGAAAAAGGAACACCGAAGCTCGTCGCCATTGCTGCCCTTGATGCCCTAACCACTCCAGGCCACACTCCCTCCCCAGTGCGGCACTTGCGCCACGAGGCGGCGTTCTTACATAGTACGGTTGGTCACTCAAAGTCCTGTACTATTTCGTATGGACCAAACACCGCAGAATGTTTGATGCGTGCAATCACCACCAAGCCTCGTAGGGCACTCGCACCGCATAATTTCATTGCGTTTGCGTTGTGGTCCGTTCAAAGATGGGTAAACTGCTTAGTGATCGTTGAGATGTTGAGATCAGACCAATATCATCGACTCGGTGGCCAGATTACCAATCCTTCGAAAGTTACATAGGTACCTTGTACCTACATAGGTACTTACCTAGGTAGGTACAACTCTCTTCCTACATTAACACCGCCTTTTTAAAAAGGGGGGGATGTAGGCACAGGAGGCGCCTCGGCACGCCTTTTGTTTTTCTTAAAGGGATTTAGAGAGTTTACCTTCTATATCTACTACGATACAGCAGCGCAGTCTACCTTACGTTAGTAGGAGCGTGATCTGCTATGTTAACAGCAGCGGGATTAGCACTAAAAACTAAGTCACGTTATCTTACTATATAATAGTAGCGCTCTAGGTAGTAAGATACCTTCTACTAAAGGTAGTATTTTTAGGTATATTCCTTAAGATAGAAGTGTATAGAGATATTAGGAACTACATTATTAAGCTATATTAAGTAGGTAATAGTATAGGTTTTTTATTTTAATTTTTATTTTAATTTTTCCTATATCTTTATAGTTTAGTAACTATAGCGGTACTAGATAGGCTTCTTAGCCTAATTAGCGTATAATATACTACTACTACTTACCTAGGTACCTACCTAGGTAGGTACCTAGGTTGCCACCACCTATGCTTGGCCAGAAGGAAATAGACCCTATGTGGAATACTGCACAAATCGAGGGGAAACCAAGAAAAATCAAGACTAGCTAGTTCAATGAGAAGGCTCAAGATAAATTCTATTGCTACTTTTCCTCCTAGTTAGAACTTCGTGGCTGATGAATCAAGCTTTGCTTATCGCCACTGCTGGCTGACTGGCCCTGTACAGCGCCATCAGCAATCGGTTAGTGCTGGAGCCCGCTAGAACTCGGGCAGAATATTTCAGCTTCAATCAACTTCGCCAGACCGTCCAGTCCCTACCATCGCCGACCACGAATTGCAGCAAAATCGCTGTCGCACACACTCCATCATGGACTCCGAAGCTGCGACCGCTGCCCCGGTCGCCATGTTCAAAAAGCGCGGCGCCAAGGGCAAGGCCAACATTCGCAAGCGTCCCGCGACGCCGCCGCCCGCAGGTAGCGACAGCGACAGCGACTACTCGTCGTCCGAGGACGGGTCGGGCCAGCGCGTCAAGCGCCGCAAGAAGACGGCCGTCGTGACGGCCTCTTCCAAAGCCGTCGGCACCACTGCCCAAAGAGAAGTCACAGCGTCAGCGTATACGGCCGACCGCAGCGTCCCCATCACGTCCGCCAACGACGCCACCAAGCAGACCAACTGGTACGACGAGCACGCCGCCGACGCGCTGTCCGCCGAGAACTTACTCGGCTCTTCCGCCGCGCGGAGCACAAAAGCGCCGTCGGAAGGCACATACAAGGGCCTGGCGAACCAGACGTCGTTTCTCGCGCGGAACCCCGACGCGCCGCAGCGCTCTGTCGGGCCTATCAAGGCGGCGACCAACATCCGCACTGTGACTGTCATGGACTTTGCGCCTGACGTCTGCAAGGACTACAAGAAGACGGGCTTCTGCGGCTTCGGCGACAACTGCAAGTACCTGCACTCGCGCGAGGACGTCAAGCACGGCTGGCAGCTGGACAAAGACTGGGACATTGCGTCCAAGGGCAAGACGCACTTGGGCGGCACCGTCGTGGCCAGCGCCAACCGCGACACGCCAGCCGTGAAGGGTGAAGATGCCGAGGAGGAGGCCATGCTGGAAAAGATCCCGTTCAAGTGCATCATCTGCGAGGGCGACTACCGCGAGCCCGTCCTGACCCGCTGCGGGCACTATTTCTGCGAGCCCTGCGCGCTGAAGCGCTACCGCAAGGACCCGACGTGCGCGGCGTGCGGCGTGGGCACGAATGGCGTGTTCAACTCGGCCAAGAAGCTGAAGAAGCTGCTGGATAAGAAGAAGGAGCGGGCGGAGAGGAAGAAGGAAGAGGAGGAGGCGGCTGAAGATGTGGCGTAGAGAGGACAAGCTGACGACGTGATGGGTTTTTATATGTACAATACAAAAGTTTATAGCATGGGCAAGGGAGTTGAAGGGACTGAGCATTTAGAAGCGCGGAATACCCGAATTGCATATTTTGTTGTCATTTTGACAACGTATTACCCTATCTATACCAAACCACCATGAAAGTCAAGCCCTCACAATGTTCATCTTCTCGCCGCTTTCAACGACTCCCATGTACACCACCACCCTTTTCTTTTGTACGGGGCCAAAAAGATGGATGCAACTCGATAAAGACACGACTTACAGTAAACGGACGTGTGGCTGAAAAGTATGAAATTACTTTTCAAGCTGCGTCTAGCGACCAGTTGTGCTGCTCCAGGCAGCGCTCTCGGACACTTCGCCCAATCACCAGGCAGAGACGCCGTCGCCACTGGCCGCTTGACCTTCCCCCACCTCCCCCCACCATGTGACGAACCTCAACCATACAAGTCGTCATAAGCAACCATCATAGGTCATACCGACATTGTCATCCGACGCTGCCTGGACTTTCTCTTCATCTAACCCAGCACTCTGGACCCGGCCCTGTCCCGAGTACTGCCTGGACCCTGCATCCATTACCACCCGCCCCAAGCTAGCAAGAACATCAACAGCTCGAACCGATACGACCAACCCATCATCAGAAATCACCACCGATAGAATACAACCGATAAATAACATCATAGAGGCCTGTGCCCCATCCTCCCGCAGACATGAACTACATCTACTCCACGGTCAACACCCTGCGTGACCGGTACACGCCCGTCTCGCACACGTCCACCTTTCGGCAGACGGGCCAGATCACGCCCGAGGAGTTTGTCGCCGCCGGCGACTACCTCGTATACAAGTTCCCGACGTGGGCGTGGGGCGACGCTGACGACGCGAGCCGCCGCGTCGCCTACCTGCCCGAGGGCAAACAGTACCTCGTCACCCGCAACGTGCCGTGTGACCGCCGTCTCAACGACGACTTTGCCGGCGACGCGGGCCACGAGGAATCGGTCGTCCACGACGGCTTCAAGTCGGGCGCCGCGGGCGCGGACGAGGACGGCGGCTGGCTGCGGACGGGCGGCCTGGCCAGCTCGCAGCCGCTCAAGGCGCGGGATGTGCGCACGGTGGACGACGCGGGCAACGTGGGCGTGGCGGATGACGAGGAGGATGATATTCCGGACATGGAGGATGAGGATGACGACGAGGCTATTATCCGTGACGCCGGAGACGGCGCTCAAAAGAGGTGCGCTTCCAACACAAATAAGAGAAACCACATGTTGATATGTAACTAACCAACGTCTTTGACAGCGGCCGACGCACATATACCCTCTACATCATGTACACGCCGTATTACCGCACGCCGCGTCTCTACCTCTCCGGCTACCAGACGAGCGGGCAGCCCCTGCCACCGCAGGACATGATGGACGACATTGTAGGCGACTACAAAGACAAGACCGTCACCCTTGAAGACTTTCCCTTTTTCGCCCACAACATCAAGATGGCGTCTGTGCATCCCTGCAAGCACGCCTCGGTCATGAAGACGCTGCTGGACCGTGCCGACGCCGCGCTGCGCATCCGCCGCGACAAGATGCGCGCCGCGGCCGCCAAGGGCGAGCAGCAGACGGCCACGACGCCGGCCGGCATGGAGGGCCTGGTGGACGAGATTGGCCGGCTGGACGTCAAGGGCGCGCAAGAGGCGGCGGACAAGGACGAGTGGGAAGAGGTGCAGCAGACGGAGGCGGTAGACGAGAATGAGGTGGCCATTCGCGTGGATCAGTATCTCGTCGTCTTTCTCAAGGTATGTGCCACTCACGCCGTTGTTTTGTTCAAACAGTAGGTACTAACGGAAGCAGTTCATGGCGAGCGTCACGCCAGGTATCGAGCACGACTTTACTATGGGCGTATAAAGATGGGAGCGGTGTTGGGTTATGGAGCAAAACCACTTTAATGAAAACATCTATTATAAGATATATTTATCAATGTTGGAGACACGGAAGCGACTTCACTCATTCTTCTGTGCTGTGCGGCGTTTTTCTGTTGGGATGTTTCGCCCCCGTGTTATTTCTGTTCTTTTAATTTTTCCAGACAGGCAGGATCAGCAAAGCAGAATAGATGAGCATCTTTGCGCAACCCAGAACTGCATTATAATCACACGGTGCGGTAACAAGTCATTTGCCGTTTCCGAGCAAGAAGATAGTTAAAACAGTCTATCGAATTGGTCTAGTCCAGGTAAACGTTGCCCCGACAGCCATCACAGCAACGAATATATATACAAGAACTTTTGTAGCTATAAATGATTATCCCAAAGCAACAACAAAGTATGCATCTACATCTTTTTATCCCATCAAAGCAAGTCAAAAAGACAAGTGTGTCTATATATAAAATAAAAAGCCCATACGGAAAAGCTCGCTTAAGCATGCCCAACGATGAATTCGCCATTTCTAGAAAAAAAAAAAGGACACGGTGTGTGTCATGTGTAAAACAGGGGTAAGGGGGGTATAAAACAGTGATTGGGGGACCGTCAAGTCCGTCATGCTGCAATAGTGACAAAGGGAAATAAAGTATCGTAGAAGACATGAAGTAAAGCTGATGCGATGCTAAGATCAACATCAGCGCCCAAGAGAAGGCCATCAGAGCTCAAGAGATGACAGGGAAGCACATGTGAGCCCTCAAAACGGCCAAGTTCTGGTTCGCCGAGTAGATGGACGGACACGCTATGCCACGCCAAACGGAGCGCCAAAGTTGGTCGTTGTGCGAATCTTGAGAGGTACGTCCACCTCGACCGGTTTGGTCGCTTCGAAAGCCTCGGACGCACCGTTGGTCATTGACTTCTCATGTTCCGCCAACTGCGATTTCATGACGGTAGGCAGCGCCTCCTCTTCGCCGTGGCTGATGCCCTCGAGCTTCTGGTTGACCCGGGCCCAGAAAATCTCATCCTGCGCCGGAATGTTCTTGACCATGAGAGGACCCTTGAGTGGAATGTCGTCCTTGGGCTCAAGACGGAGCGTCTCGTCCATGTCGTCGACCGGAGCGTCTGGCAATTTGTCCGTCTCTAGCGCTGCATCAGCACGGTCTGGCTCGGTGGTGGCCTCGGGCTCTTGACAATCTTCTTCGACCGGCTTGTTCGCCGCCGTAGGCGTCGTCGCTTCACTTTGACCGGCCGTCATGCTGCCGTCCAGCGTTGTCATCGTGGGAAAAAGAGACAGAGAGTGGTTAGGTGTGTGCCCCGCGTGCATCGTCCTGCGGCGCAGCTCGCCGGCTGCGAGTGCTTGCATCGTCTGAGCCTTGGAGGAGGCCCGTCGCTTGTTGGGCGCACCCTCCTGCTCTGAGGAGCTCTGATCCGCGGGTGGTGACGTTGCGGGCGAAGACTTGACAGAAGACTTGACAGAAGACTTGACAGAAGACTGAGTAAAGGTGTCGCGGACTGCGTTGGCCTTGAGGAAGATGCCGTCTAGCTTAGGGTCGATCTCGTGGACGTCAATGAGGGGAATCGGGGCATCATTCGTCCTCTTGCGAGAAACGAGAAAGTCTCGAGTAGAAGATGTCTCCGGCTGAGTGCGCGGATCGAGAGGCATGGACGCAGACTGATCAGGGTTGCCCATTGGAGATGTGCGCGATCCGTTACTACTGAGAAAGTGAGGCCGCTGCGAGGCGCCCTGCAGACCAGGTGGCAGCGAGTCGGCATGGGACTTGCCAACGGCGGCGGCAGGCGATACCAAGCCGCTCAGTTGACTGGATGGTGAAGTCAACGATTTGAGGCCAGCATTTTCGCTCTCCAGATGCTGAAGACGCTCCCGCAGTACATGCAGTTCGCGTTGCATGATGGCCCTTTCGCCGACCCATGATTCGCGCATATCCATCATGATGGTGCGCTCTTCCTGGTAGACTTCTTCCGCGCGTTTGCGATTCGCCTCGAGATATTTACGTTCAGCCTCCCACGCCTCGCGAATCAGCGAGTTTTGCTGGACGAGCCGTTGGACGAGATGGAGCGACGTCTGCTGCGGCGCGGCGGCATCTGCAGAGACAGAGCGAGTGAGCGACGTGGCAACAGCCAAGCTGGGGGAGACAGTATCGCGGGACAGGCTGCCGACAGTAGGCGGCGGCATCGAGGGCCTGGGGGCCCTGGCGACGCCAATATCGGTGGGTGAGAGGCTGCTATCGCGACGAATGGCAGGATTTAGCGAGGAGGCGAGGGGTATGTGGGAGGACGCATAGTTGAAGAGTGGCGCGGAATGGGCGAAGCGAGGGTCAGCAGCCGCAGCAGCAGCGGGCGAGGAGCTGCGCGTGTGGTATTCGTAGATTGGTTGCAGGTCGTACGCGGTGGAGAGCTCGACTGTGCTGGCGGATGTAGGGGAGGCTGGAAGTAGGGCGTCGTGGTGGAAGCCTCCAGAGGGAAGAAAGGTGTCGGAGGGTTGCCTCGTCATTGTGATGGGCGGCGGTGCGCGAGTACGGCTATCATGGCGCGACCAAAAAGGGCCGTATGACTTGCGTCAGCTCCTCAGAAAGAGCTCGGAGGTCCTCCAAGAAACTCGGCTCCGTGTGCGTGCCCTGATAATTTCTCAAATCACAGTGACACAAAGAGAATGAACAAAGAGGGCGGACTGGGGTTGGGCTGCAGCAGCAGGCGTGTGCAGGTGCAAATGGCGGAGGGACCTGGAGGCCGAGTCGCCGCCTGCTGGAGCCAGGGGTCCAGGACTAGAGGACGGGCGGAGTGCGTTGTGGTTTTTTCTTTTTTGTGCAAGGATAGTGTGGCTTGAAGTTGGGTGGGTGGAGGGAACGGGTTTGTCGATTCGACTGAGACAGGGAGACAGCAAAAACAAGAGAGAGAGGTGGCGTGTCGGTAACAGGGCAGGTCGCGTGCAATTGTGTGGCGGAGAGAGAGAAGGATGTTTTGGTGATGATGTCGGTAGGCAAACTTGGGGCAAAAAAAAAGGGTCGAGAGAGGAGGCACTCCAGGCAGGTACAGTGGGTAAAGGTATTTCAAACGAGCAATGTGTGGGTGTTAAGTGGTGCCATGGTAAAAAGGTACTTGTTGTTTGGTACCTCGGTACCTACCTAGGTACGATTGAGTGGTGGCTTTCAGGGTTGTGATGGTTGTGGTGGTGGTTGTGGTGGCGTTGAAGGTGGTTTTTTAGTGGTAATTGCGGTATTTTTAGTGGACAGCGTCGCTGGAGAAAAAGGTGGATGCGGTCCCTGACGGTGCCGTGACTTGAGGTACAGATCCGTACATTTCTTCCTCTGCAAAGCCGTGTTCGTACCGTCGCTCTTCACTTGCATTTCCTTAATTGCCGAAAGAAATGCTGATACTCTCCAGCCGTACGACACAATGCCGTGCAACCGTCTTCCACGCCCGTTTTCTATCCGAAACGACAGCCCGCGCTGACATGTTGCTGCTTTGCGTTACCTGACAGGTACCAGCACATGCCTACAGGGGTCTTGTTGGCGCTAATCGACGGCGGCCTCGGCCCGTCGTCGTGGTCCGGCAAAAAGCAAAGAGGGCAGATTGTCTCAAGCAAATCACCGGATAAAATAATAATAAACCAGGAAGAAAATAAAAATCCAAGAAAGGTGATCAAGCCACAACCGGTTGGTTCATGGTCTGGACTGTTCGCCAATACGCACGCGTTATTCGTCGGAGCTTCCTCCGAGCCGAACCCCACTGAATCCTGCCTTTCCTCTTCCCAGCATGTTGACGGCTGTGATTGTTCGACGCCTCATAAGAACCCGGGCACGAGACACGCCATCTTCGTATCGGTATCACTTTCTACAAAGTGTCGCTTGCAGAAGCTGATGGTATCTAGCTCAAGGATGCATACCCCCCGGGCAAAGCCATCAACTGTGAGCACTAGTTACCAGTTCCAGCACACCGGCCGGCGGCACAGGCCGGCGGTGAGATGCAAAGCCGCCGTCGCGCGGATATCCCGGGATGCTACCGTCGCCAGCTTTGCAAGCAACGTCTTCTTTTGTTTCATCTTTGTCTTGTCATGTACGAGAAGTCACGGTTGCTTTGCCGCTCATGTGTGGGTGTTAGTTGCAGTCTCTCTCGCCTCGACACAAACTCGGCTGTCGGCGAGTGCGCATGCCAAGCATTCAGCAATAAACTTTAAAAAGAAGAAGGAACATGTACATGGGGCAAAGGATGTCCGATCCGCGTAACGGAGTACTGCGTGCGTCTCCCAGCTTGCAGCCGAGGGAGCACGCGTTGCCAGCGTAGTACAACCCACTCCCAGTTCACTCACCATCCATGAGGAAACCCAGCCCAGGGAAAGAGAAAAGAAGGATGAAAGCAGACAACACCACCTTGTCGTCGCAGTGGCAAATCCATGTTCCCTCTGTAGCGTCGACCGCGGAATGCGCTCCTCCGAGAAAGCCAAACCAGCTTGTAATGACTACCAAGACGAGGCGGTGTTGCCAACATTCCCCTGCTGCCACGTACCTCTTGAACGAGCAAAAGCAAAAAGCAATCAAGACTTTCGAGAAGCGAAGAAGAACGAAAAGGGACGAACAAGACGGAAAACAAAACACCACTCTTCATCGGGCTCCATTCGGGCTTCTCTCTCACCCTGCGCTGCGTCCGCGCCCGATCAAACCCCCCCAGCTTGCACGTTCTATGTGGCACCGTCGTCACACTGCATGCATATGCAAAAGAAGGTATATACTAGAAAGAGCACGGTATAACGAGTTCGGCCTCCAACCTGCAAGGTGCATCTTGTAGCAACGAACCTGGACTCGGCATCTCGGCCCTGAGCTGCATACAAGGCAACACAACTTTAAGAGATAGTCAATTCGTTTTCTTATTCACGCCCATATTTTTCTTCCCGTCTTCGCCCCATCTTGCCGTTTCCGGTCAAGAAATGAAAGCATGGAATGAGCATCTGAATTCGCTTGGCATCAGGCGAAGCAGTGAAACACGGACTCGGACTCGGACTCGTTCCGACTCGATCGGGTCTCCGGATCGATTGCCGCCATATAACCGAGAAAAACAAACTCACTGCGGAGATAGTTGTACAACTATACGGAGTACCTGACTAAAAATTGCGCGAAGGACGACCCTCATTTTTGTTTTATTTTGGGTAGTTCGTGATGCGGACAATCAACCCGTCACTTCCCGATTGCCAACGTTTTTGAATGGTCCCTGGCGCAGAGGTTGATAGGGGATCAACATGGATCACCGGAAAATTTCCGTGCCAACCCGTATTGCCTATTTCTGCACCGTACTAGCTTACAATTGCTTTTTTTTTCTTTGTTTCCTTTTTCTTGCCAGAGGATGAGACAATCTGCGGCATGATTCCTTCGGGGGGCCAAGACTCCTTTCATACATTAACTAGTTACAAACTTGACATGCGCCTGGACAGCAAAAAGTGAAAGCAACGTGCCGCATGATGGGCGCAATCGAGCAATAAACGTGGACCAACATACTCCATGCGGAGAACCGTAACTGATGATTGGCTGTGAGACGTGCTTACGAGGGAATACTCACGTAAATAAATGTCTTTGTGGTAGCGCGGTGCTTTCTCCATAACGTGGAATATCGACCTGGAGAGCGTGGCCGCAGACAACAGACGATCCTATCACCTATAATATATGTCAAAATGGATCAAATGAAACCATGATGGGATTGCATGCCCTTCCCGCGGTCGCATTCAACGTCGAGACCATGCAGCGGCAATGTAAGCAATGCAGACAATAAGGAACGGAGTGTGCAACCTGCCTCCAGAACGACCGGCATCGACCCTGTCGGCCAAGACTCTCACCATTCATCACCAACGGGTTGTGGAGTGGGTGACGGCATGGACGGATCTTTCCCGTCCGGCCAAACGATCAGACTAGCAGCCAGCCCTGCCCTCGTTTCCCTCGAGTCTGCGGCTCCGCGAGAAAGAGCGTCGAAAGATGAGTCCGCAATCATCAGGTCATGCTGCGCCGAGAACGAGAACGGGAGACAGGATGACCCCTGCTGCTTTCCGTCACGATGCCACATTGCGCTCTTCAACTGGTTCGTCACAATATTGCGCCCGCCCCGACTTGGCGCATTTTCGTCAGATGCGCCACCGCACTGGGGTGCTGGGGTGCATCTGCCATTGGCTGACGAATCAAGTTTCTGACAATGCGCGAGTTGATCAGTTTGAACTTGTGATACTTCGTAATACTACCAGTAACCTGGGGTCCAGCCTACCCCGGTCTCTAGTGACCTCTTCCCTGTCACACGACACCAGTTTTCTCTCGTTTGGTGGCGGAGCCTGTAGAGATCCTCCTGGAGACGGCGATGCAATATAACTATATTATGTAGGCGTGGTTCATGCAAGCGAAAACGGCTGGACCGTTGTCAACACAGCTATCGCATTCCATTATGAAACTCGCCTGGTAAACGAGCGTGGCGTAGTTGCACAATGTGTCCCTTACCATAACGGCAAATGTCCTTCGATTCGTGGTAGAATGGACGAAGATGGTACCAAGGCGAGACACGACGGCGACATGTCCGAATCTCTGGTAGAGACGACGCTGGAAGTTTGAAAGGGCTCTGCGATATACATGGAGCAGCGGGACCCTTTACGCAAGAAGGTTAGAAGGAAACTGCGGAATGCGGCCGCTGAGAGCGCCCTGACACACTCGGTAATGTCTCATGGAATTCAACACCCCAGTCGATGGGGAGTGCAGCTTGGCAGGGTTGCAGCACGGGAAACCAACAGACGTTAATACGAATTAATTTGTACTGTGCGACGCGATAGTTACCGGGAACCCGGAACAACGAAGCGGCCAAATATGCGAAGCCAATGCTGAGGTGTGTGCGCAAGGACGCATATCAAAATCTCGACGTTGATAGTTGTCAATATCAGTCGTCACGATGCGTGAGCAGTGGCCGTTTGGTGGCTTGTCATGGGCCATCGCCGAAGCAAATCAGCAAAGAACTGTCGGTCCTTCTTGGGGGAGGATCATCCCGCGGATGCGGGTGTGGTTTGGCAGCATTTGTGCTGACAATTTGCAAGTTGCACTGGTCAAAGGGCAGAATATGCAGGCGTCCGATCAGGGGATGGGGTGCACTGCAAGGCTCTGGATCAAGGGGTGGAATGCGCGGCCGTCCGGAGGGACGGTATGTGCTCAAGAAGGTCGGGGTATAAGCCGGGAGTTTATGTGGCATGACAATTGTGGCGTGATGTTGGTGATGGAGGTGATCTTGTCGTTTTTTGCTTCATGGGACCTAATATGACACGGCGTCTAGAAGGGTAGGTAGCATTGACAGCTGGCCGTTGCAGCCACAGGGCAACTGCTGCGGACGAGAGAGACGGGAGAGCGGATGGGAATGCAATGCAGGCTGTGTGTTGGTGACTTGCCTGCGAGAGGGTGGAAGAAGGAAGAAGAAAGACGGGACCAAATAGATGAGGCATGCAGAGCGTTTGCAGTCGAGGTTGAGGATGAGGGTGAGTGGTGGCGACCGCGAGCTTCCTTTCTGGGTGGCATGCAGTCTGGCCCAGACGTTCTTGGTGGGGAGGCGTTCAAAGGGCTTACGGGGCTTACAGGGCTAACAGTGGGTGTCCTGGGAGGTCAAAAGGGGGTCTCGGAGGGATTTGGAGGATTTAGAGTGGCTTTAGGGGGATTTTTGGACGGCTTTTAGCGGGACTCCCACGGGCTTTTCGAGGCATTCAGGGGGTTGCTCGCTGTAACAATTGCTACCACAGCGGGCAAGGGCAACGATTTCACGATTTCACTCACTTACAGGGACTTAAAGACGGCTGGGCTAGTGGGCAACAGTGGGCCTTCCCGCCAACTGACACCAGCCGCATTCTGTTGCTCAACTCATACCCAGCTGGTAACTAACGGTAGACAGACAGTTTCCTCCACACTCTCGCAGCCGCCTCCCCCCTCCACCATGGCTTCATCAAACACATCCACTCCCACGCCATCATCCTTGCTCTCGTCTATGCAATGTTGCCCTTTCTCGACTGCCTGAATGATACTTGTTGCACAGCCAAACGGCTACCATGCAAGGCCACGACATGGACCATGGGCACATACGCCACCCTCCGCCCACCATGCATCGTTGTCTGGCCCTCCCAACACGTTTGATTGCACCTCGTGTGAATGGTGCCAGTACACATCCCATTCAGCAAAAGCACAAGGCCTGTCCACTCTGCAGACTTCCGAAACATTGCCCACTTGTCTACCTGGCCTCGACCGCCACCGCCAATCGCCGTTTCATTGCGGACACCATCGAGCAACGACAGGGGAATCCAAGCCGGGGCCAATCTTCACCAGCCTGCATCCTCTAGTTACTACGGTACGCCTACCTCGCATCCCCAAGAGCTTCTCAACCGGCCACTCTCTCATGCATGCGCCATGGTCTATGAAACCCACCACCCCTCCCCTTCAGCTGCATTTTCGGCCCTCTCCAACCCTCCCCAAGTCCCCTTGCCCTGCCCTCCTGTGTCCTAACTAGACGCTCCCCCCAGACGCAGGCGCAGATGCAACGCAACGAGGCGACATATCAATTCCCTGCATATTCAATCGCCGAAAAGAAACAAAAGAAACAAAAGAAACCCTGTGGCTGAACCGACGCTGCGCACACAAATAGCCCGGCTCTCTGGCCACCAAACCAACAAGCACCCCTCTAGTACCACCACCCTTTTCTACCTACCAACTTGCCAATCCGCTTCACACCCAATCACGCACTTGTTCATCTTAATATTCTGCGTCAATACCGACCGACTGGGGAGGAGCAGAGCCGAGAGACACGGACAAGAGCCACTGCGTCACGCACGCCAACCCGCAAACTCGTGAGGCTCCCCGCAGCTGCTTCTCACCACATGTTCTGGGCATCCATATAAACCTGCAGCTTCCCGCCTCCTGGTTTAACCACCCACAAGATCCTGTACCCTATTCGCCAATTCATCCGTCTCTGCACATCCGCAACTACCCCGTACAGCCACTCGATCACTCCTTTCTTCGCCAGCTGTTGGGATTGACTCTCCCACAACACCGCATTGCACCGCGCATCGCCCATGACATATCTCTACGAGACCCCAGACCCTACAATACACGGCATTCTCCTACCTCAACTCGACGACGATTTAGAGTTTGACTTTGGTATTTTCTTCATGGACGACATGGACGACATCAAGATTCCCGAGACTCTGCGCCATCGTCCACCGTTACCCAGCAGCCGCGACTATGGGCTCGGCATCGAGCTCCTCAGCAAACCCACCCCGAGCCGCGATGAGCGCAACGATCATCCCTCTGAGCCTCAGCGTCGCATGGATGAACAAGTGTTCAAAGTTGGAAGCCCGCACAGACTAGAGCGCAAACCATTTGCTGCCTTGTATCAAGAATACTGGCAGGATACCATGGATAATGACCATGACGAAGAACTCGAATTCTCCAGTAGGTCAACTCGATCAGCATACCCGACCATATTGCAGTTCGATACTAACTTGACTAGGCAACTACCTCTTATCCAAAGCTCCTGGCCGCCAGGTCAATCTGGCTTGCCACCGCACACGGTGGGTTGTTTACAAGGAGGGTCAGTTTATCACTTCCAATGAGAGTATTGCCCTCCGAAATGCCGGTCAGCAGGGCTTGCCTGTTCCGAAAATCTTCTGCCGCGAACGTTTATACTCTGTTGGTGGCGAGGACGTCTACAGCATCAAAATGAGCTACATTGCTGGCCGGTCCCTAACCAAGATCTGGGTCACTCTCACTCATGAGGAGAGAATCGAAGTCTTTCATCAAGTCCGGAATATGCTTCTGCGTCTTACTATTCCAGAGAATGCCCCCGTAATTATCGGCAGCTGTGATGGCTTGGATATTCGAGACAGTCGACTTGCTAAAACGCACTTCGGTCCCATATGCAAGACCGAGAGAGACTTCAACAAGTATTTGGTTTCGACAATTTCAGCAGCCCCAGTCAATGTTCGACGCGAATATCTCCGCCGGCTCAACCAAAAGCGACATCGCATCGTCTTCTGCCACGCTGACCTGTCTCCCGACAACATTATTGTCAACGAACGCATGCAAGTGATTGGCCTGCTTGACTGGGAAGATGCGGGCTATTATCCAGAGTACTGGGAAAACATCAAGTTTTATTCTCGCCCCGAGATGGTGAATGGATGGCACGACTATGGCAAATATATTCTACCCCATTCCTATGACGAAGAAGTCAGGGACTTTCTCGAGGTCAGAAAATATCAGCTGCCGTAAGCTCATTCACCGAGTTCCCGGAGCTGATTGAGGATTTTTCGGTTATGGTTAAAAGGCTGGTCGATTGGACCAACCTTGAATTTGGACCTGGCTTTCAATCGGCGACTGTGGATGGGTGGTTTAACCAGATTGCACCTCAAGTGCCAACGTCATAGTTTGGTGCGATTTGGATGCGGGATACGTTTACTTTTGGAAATATGATGAACAGAAGCATGGTCACAATGTGGTGCAAAACCTGATATGGATTAATTTTGCTTCTGGGAGATACGAGGAATATTTGCTGCTTGGACAGAGGAACCGCCTGTGAGAACATTGCTTGCTTGGAATAATGAGGAAAGAGGTGTATATTTTCTTGACACTTGTCTACACTACAAATTATCGATGTTCATCTCCTTTTGGGGGGTGCTGGCTGACTGCCTACTATACTTTGGAGCATCGCTGATGTGTGAATATGATTGATGTTGGTGATGCTGACGCTGCCACTGTAGGGCGCGAGCTTGTGTTCGGGTGTTACGATTTCCATAGCCAAATAAGCCTCGAGCAACCAAGTACTGTCATTGGTTTTTTTTTTCCTGTTACAACTCTATATCATCTTTTGAATAGAAACACGCCACCTCCACGATGCCTGCTGGCTGGTAGTGCTGATTTGTGTCAGCGATCACCATCGACGCAAGGTCCTTTTGAGATGGCTCTGGTAATGTAATCATTCTGTTTGTTTCTACCTGGCATGCGCATCTCACATATTAGTTCACGTGTACGAAATAGTCTTTTCTGTCCTGTAGGCAGCAACCTTGACACGAGGATAACCAGGCAGAAGACTCGTGTTAAACAACCTTGAGAATGCGTCAGGAGGAAGAATGACTCGATGCTACCAACCCTGATAGCATCTCGACACGTCAGTCACGCTGGGTAGTGATTTCCCCTTGCACTTGTATTAACTATCCAGAAAGCGTGCTGTGATGCCGGCCTGGTGTCAACCATTGACGGCTCGTGTCCCAAGGTTACCCTGCAGAGTGAGTAATAACTCGTCAGCCGATGGCGGATATGCCTTCCAGAAACGACCAAGAAGAGACAGCACAGGGTAGCATTCGGGCGGTGGGACACGATCCGGGTTGGACATTCGTGACCTGTCACTTGGTTCCCTCTTCCATTGGACAGTGGTCGGCCCGAAGTGGTTGACACTTTTCTTACCCCGATGCGACAGCCATCGTGAGCGCTACATGGCGCCTCAGCTCCAGCTCCGTTGTTGCATGTATTAATCCGAGTACTTTATAACTGGGGGGACGTTATTGAAAAAAGGCCGCCGGATGTGACATTCCCGATTCATTCTATTGGTGACGGCACCCCCATGCCCACAGCGTCTACTTGTGGACGTCGGTGAGCAAAAAGGCCAGAAACCCAGGGCCCAGTTCATCGCTGAATTCATGTCTCGGCCATTTAGAAGGTACAGCTGCTCATGCGCCCAATTTCCTGGGTCATCTTAGTACTCGAGCTCCCCCTGGCCAAGCTGTTAACCGAGTCCTGTGAAATTAGGCCGTTGGAAAGCCGACTAGTTCAGCAGCAGCAGAACGCTTGCAGCGGTTAACAAAGAATTGCCACGACGACAATGGACAAGTCAACAGACTTGAGCCGGGATGCCGATGTTGGAGGGTCACCAGGTGCGCCTTGTTCGGCTCTGTCGGCTCGCATGTAGATCCTATCACTGTAAAGGAAAGAGCAAAATAAAAGCCTCTGTCAGTAGTTACTCCGTACACATCAATACATACTCGTTGGCCCGTTTCACAGGCTTGTGAGCAATAAAAGGCAAGCCATGGGCGGTGGTGTAAATGCGCGCATTGTTCGCTCCCGAGAATCTGGTCGCGGGCTCGTTGTCGGTACCGACGGTGGGAGGGACGGGCCTCTTGCCAGGGATGCCAAGGTCGAGGCCCCTTTTGCCGGCGTTTGGGGGTTACATTGTTTGTCGTTGGTTGAGGCAAGGCGTTTTTTCTTCTTCGCAAAACCCCCGGTGAATGAGTGAATTCCTGCCTCCGTCTCGGACAGGCATGCATGGCTTTGTAACTATGTAACTCGGCGATGAACTCGACAAAGGAACGGCAATAACGGGGGTCTATTTTTGACTCAACAAGTGCACGTTGACCGCCCAAAGGTTGTGACAAGTCATTGGAAGGTCCCCTGAGCTGTTGATCAATCCAACACGTATTCTGCAGCCACTACCCATACAACCCATCATGGAAGGGTCCGTGGCGGCGATTGGCTCAACTAGCCAGCATAAAACAAGGTGGCATGAATATATGCATATGCACTGTGTCGGGTCCTTCTACCTGACACGATCGGCTCCTTGATTTACTTTTCTTGGCCCAACGATGGGATTGTATAGACAAGGTGGGGTTTGCGCAGAAGACAGAAAAGCCACAACGCCGAGAACATGACAAGGGGGGGCTTGCGAACATTTGTGCATGTGCATATCAATGGCGGCGGATGAAAACAAAAAACCAGACGAGGGACGGGCACCCAAGCCGGGCGGCATTGCAGACTTGGCAACATGATAGCAAACCCAGTCGAATGCGGACTGGGGGAAGGGGGAGCACGGATCGTCCTTCCTTTGCATTGCCAATTTACTTGGCAATTGGGGAACAAGAGTCTGTCATGGACAACTTGCCGGTCGGGTTTCGTTTTCCCCTACCCTCTCCGAGGCGCGGGCGGGAAGCAAATTGGGTGCCCGAAAGAAAGGATGACAATAGTTACAAGGGGAACGATGGCTGACGGAGCGATTGTAAGCGAATCGCCGCACTTGTCGATCTGACAAGGAGAAGCCAAGACCCGATTTGGCTTTCCAACGTCAGGCTGAGGAAACGGGATAAGGAGAATTTTCCAGCCACTGCCAAGAACGGGACTATTCTGCGCCGGAACAGAGCCCCCTTGACGAATGGTTTTCCGGCACGATTAGAGAAGGGGGAACATTTTTTTCGTTCTTTTCTTCCCAAATGGCGCAAGAGAAATGTTTCCATGTGGCGGCGGCGACCGCCTTCCCGTCCGACCTCTTGGCAGTTTGCGCTGTTGCACAACTTTTTTAAGGTTGCAGATAGGCTTGCTTGCGCAATGAGACAGGGAGCCACGACCACGGGCGAACCGAGAGGCTTTGTTGTCTCGAATGCTGCTGTTGCACTGGGTGGTTAAGGTTGTCGATTTGCACCACCAGAAGGGGGGGTGAATGTCGTGTCTGGTCGCACAACAGGGCAGCTTTACTATCTCAACAAAGTGACACAGTCTGACGCGCGACGGGTTTGCCCTCTGATAGGAAAACGTCAATCACGGCCCTGGTACAGACGCGAGCTTACTTGTCCCCCCGCGTTCTCCGTCTTGTCTGACGCGAGCTCAGCATCGTCGCACGTTGCTCTTTGTGCTGGGTCAGCGCGCAGGGGGGGTTTGGCAGCGTCGTACTCGAAGACCGGCAATGATAAAGTTGGGGACTTTTGAAAATTTAAGCATATTACGAATTGCGAGACAATGGGTGACATGGGAGAGGGCTGTGCGTATCGCAAACTGACGATCCTCGCCAGACTGGAATTGCAGAAAAAGGGGCATGCCCGGTTGTTTGGGATTTCGGTGTTTCGCGTCATCTCTCGGTACCAGAAAAGAGGATAAGATCCCCCGGGATAGATGCGAACAAACTTGCCAACTCTCATTTGTGGTGTCTAGAACCCGGCGTGGGCGCAGGGATATACGTTTGGCGCTGGGTTGGACAGTACACATGCTCTTTGCATTTTGCATAATCTACAAATTAGTGATGACTGGGCCAAGAAAAAAGAAGATGTGCATGTACTTGGAAGGATGTATCGAGTACAAGAGCCAAATCATGGTTAGAATGTCTTGCCAAGTTGACCAAGGGGGGGCGTGTGCGGATCGTGGAGGACGCGCGCCGCCGCGACCACCAAGAAGGGTTGTGCTTTTTTCTTCCATTTTGTGTGAGGTCGCCAACGACGAACGACGGCGCGCGCGGAGCAGGTGGTGATCTGTTCATAAAAAAAAAAAAAAGTGCCACCGAGGAAGTTGTCAAGACTCGGCCATGATCGACGGGGGCCCGGAGGCTTGGCAGGCCCAACGAGAGCGATCTGATGACTGCGCCCGTCCCGAAACCTGCAACTATATACCTTTGTCATGTACACCTCACGATGCGCGTTTTTGGGCCCCGGTGGCTGGCGCAAACAAAAGTCATATGCCGCAAGCATCATGCCGATGGGATCGAGAAAAGGTGGCGCTGCAAATGCTGTCTGGATGTACAGTACTGCCGGCGACCACAGAAGCCAACAGGATCACATCTGCCGAGAGAGTATCAGTTGTGGCAACTAGTGAACAGTAGAGAGTAATTTCGCGCCCATGAGTTCGATTTCTTGGCAAAACCTACAAGGCAAGCAAGCAAGGTTCTCCTAGGGCCTGGTGATCGGGACGTACCGTGATGTACCGGGTGTTGGCGTCCCTCGATGGGCGGGGAGGGGTAACATTTGCGCCACTGCCTTGACACGATTATGTATGTATAAATAAATCACTTCCTGATCACGAATAGGAAGTGATTGCCGCCAAGAAGCCAGAACGGACCTGCCCGTCAGAGTTGCACCGAGAGCAAACCTCCGCCCAGGTGAAATACTCCGAGTAGTAAGATGACTTGGTTCTGTCCATATGATTCGGCCAAGGCTTGTCCGGTGCAACTAGAAGGTCTCGCCAAGCGTCTTTCATTCGCGCGCCTGGACTGATCTTCATATCTGTCTGAACCCTAGACGGGATCTTGGCGAGACACATGAGCCCTTATCGCTGCCCCCCCGCCCCCGGTTGAAGGGGGAAAGAAAAAAGTGGCAAAAGACGGTTGCTGCTTTGTCTGAGACTCGTGTGTGTGTGTTTGATTCATCCAACTCTAAAAATCGGCCTTGTGGGACGGGGCTCACGATCCTGGAATTTCCGGCGTGGCTTTCACTGGTCCCAGAGATGAGTTGTCTCGTAACTACTAGTGCCATTTTTCGATTCTTTCATGGTAACGATTTGATTTTGTCTATTGTGCATGGACTTTGTAGTGTGTCAGCGCGCACTATTCTAGCATGTGTCACCATCGTGTTGTGCAGTGCTTAGTCACTGGCGCAAAGGACATGGTCTGCTCTGAGAAGAGAAAAGGACAACTGCTCACCATGCCCGCCGAACTTCTCTAGGACCATGTCGTTGTGATGCACGATAAAAAGAGTATGCCAACGAAAAAAAAAAAAAAAAAAATATAGTCGAGACCAACAGAGATGGATATTTTTCTAGAAGCGACACTGGTTCGGTGTGCATGATAGAACAGTGTGGCCTATCCCGACCCGTGGACCGGTGCAAACTCAACACGGCAAGGAAAATTGAAAAGACGCAGGAGATGTAATGGTACATGACCTAACATCTTGCCGCGCCTTCATCTGAACAAAATCAAAACTACACGACGTTGTTGACACCAAAAGGGTTTTTGGACGGCGGCGCCTCGTCGTCACATGAAATGGAGCTTGGACCAGATGTTATTCGCTGGAGCAAGGTTCCGGGGACCAGGTCGGCCTTGCAACTATTATTCAACAACTACAACTATTACACTATTCGTATGGAAACAAAGACAACGTTGCAGTGGCTTTTTAGTTACTGCCAGAGCTTCTCAAAGGTCATGTCATTACCCGACGGTGGGGGGACGAGGCCAACCCTTGCGCTGTGCACGCTGCACAATGCAGCACTCCGTCTCCAACAGTCTACCAATCGCTTCTGGCGGATGGGCAAAATTCCATTGACTCAATTTTCCGTTTCAAAATGCTGCTACTACTAATAATAGTTAACAACACTACCAATACACCGACCGTACTCCTCGCTGGTACCGTGTACATGTGAGGTGGTGGCCCAGGGTGGACCAGGCCCGGCCGGCCAGCACATGCTTCAAAAGCCGCAGGGCCGATCGGAACATGTGCGGGCGTCATCCAGTCTCCTCTTCACCAATGATGCGATGCCGTTGTAGCCGTTCTTGTTCCAATCGAGGGGAGCGCCCTATTATGCAAGGTGACGGCTTTTTTTTTTTTTTTTTTTTTTGTTTGGCTTCTCCGAGAGCCGAGCTGTCGAGGTACGAAATGTGGCTAGCTACGAAGATGAGGATTGAAACAAAAAACGATTGAAACAAAAAGAAAGGGTGTTGAGTAATAATACAGATTACAAATAGCTCGGAAAGAAGTCACTAGTTAGCAGTACCAAGCCCGAAGCCAAGAGCTAGGCAGTTGGCAGTTGGGCCCTTTGAACAAGCGGGCTTGGCAACGAGGAAGAAAGCTTGTCCTCTAGCACGTTAATGCCTCTACAAATCAGAGAATGCGCAAATGTGCAGTAGATTTTCAGGCAGTTTCAACACAAGGCGACGGGCGATGCGCTAAAAAAGGGTCCTTTCGTCACTGTGGCTTGAAAGGCGGCGCCCGTTGTTGCCCAGGGTTGGCGCCGACTTTCAGAGGGAGGCATATCTTCTTTTACTTTACTTTTATAAACAGAGGCTCGTTACAAAGGACATGTTCCGCAGATAATACGGACCCTAGTTAATTAGTTAGCCATGTGCAAAAATGAGCGCCATCTTTATGTGTTGTGTTTTGGCTTTTTCTTTGCTGCTGCGCGCGGGGTCGCGAAAATCATGTGTGGTTCTTGTGTGTTTCAACCGCGCGGGGAACGCCATCTTTTTTGACTGACTTGTTGTACGCGAGTACAATTTTTGCAGAAAAGAAGAAGAAGCCAAGGGGGAGCAGTTCCATGCAAGGCAGCCACATTTGTTGAAAGGAGTTCGAAGGTGGTGGTGGTGGTGCGGGTAACCGGCAGCGGCTGCCACGACGTGACCACGAGCACAATTGCTCAATTCTCAATTCCTCCCCTCGTCAGCGCCACGGATAATCGAAAAAGGCCAGCGCAACGCCGGTTGGTGGGCAACAGGCATGCCCGCCTGAACGACGGGCGGCTGCGCTGCCTTGATGTCTTGTGATGCGCTGTTCCCTCCAGGCTGGTTGGCTGCCTTGTTATCAATGTTCTTCTTCATGGTGGGAGGGGAAAAACGCCCCAAAAAAGACCATGGCATGAGAGGGGGCCAAGAGGAGCGTTTGGGGATTCGACAACCCCGGCTAGTTGATGTATACGCGGATGATTTCTCTGATCGATGAGCTGAACCTGGCATTGCTGATTGTGTCTAGTTCTGGTGCCATGGCGGGGAAGGAGGCATTTACAGTTCCAATTATAATCTACTTAATTGTTGGGCCAGATAACGAGCGAGCGCGAGGAAAAGATAAATATAGAAGGATGATGAGGGGCCAAACCTTTTAGGATCCGGGTTGGAATAGCAGGAAAGCGGACATGGCAGTCATGTCGAGTCAGTTACAGTCTTGTTCCGTCTCCTATTACGAATTGTGCATGTCAGAGGTGCACTCGTACGAGACAGAATATACTTTGAATACAACAGCGTTGAGCGCACGACTGGTAGGTACTTGGTTGACAAAAGGTTGCTCTCGGCTCACCGCAGGTCCGGATTTGCGGAGCCGGAGGGGGCCAGCAGAACAAATAAGCATTACTACTCCATTCAAATAATAGCACACAATTCCGACTCTCCACACCAAAAACGTTGCCCCCAGCCAGGCAGGCGCAAGGCTGGCTTGGCTGTTTTGGAGGTGGGCTTCAAACTATTTCCCCATGCCGAGGGGCAGGTGATGTGAAGAAAAGGCGTCTTTGTATCAGTACGTCGCATGTACAAACTACGGCGACGGGCAATGTACGGTTAACACTTTGAGCAATGACGCCATCGTCTGGATGTCCTCTGCCGACGGAACGAAACCGTTGCACACTCATTTCTGTAGGACGCTTGTGTGTGTGTGTGCGTTGTCCAACCGGACGGTTTTCGGTCTTCCCTTTTCGTCCGCGCCGGAAGCCACAGTCGATCAATGTCATGTTGGCAGTAGTTATTGAAAGAATAAGCCTCAGACACGAATTCAGCATGGGTTGGGTGACACAGTGGTTGACAGATGTCTCATCCATCTGTGTCGGAGAGAGGGGGGCCGGCGGCTCCCCGGAAAAAAAAGAGAGCCATAGTAATGATTTGCCAAGCGCGTCTAGACCAAGCTGAAGAATGAAGACTGGGGTTCGGACCTTTTTTCTCTTGTTTCCTCGTTTCTGTAGTCGAACCGACTCAGGAGAACTATCAAGTTGGTTCGCGGTGGGGAGGAATCCGGGGATCCGGTGTCTGTCAGCGATGCAACGCGACTTGCTCTGGGGAAAGCTGCGAGAGTCCGAGACAAGGGTTTTTGCAGGAAGAAGAAGGACAGGGCAACACGCATAGAGTTGCTTGATACGGCGGGGGAGAGCAAGAGGAGGTCGATCCAAGCCGCAGCAAAGCAGCGCAGGGCCAGCTGCAGGATGCAGTTTGGCGCATTAGCTTATGGAGAAAAAAGGCCCCCAGGGGCGCTCTCGGTTTCAGAGCACCTCCAAGGTCCGAGACGGGTTTTCCATCTCTGAGTGGTGCGACGTGAGAAGTATTCCAGAATCGACGGGTTGGTTGTAATGGGGGGAGGGCGTCATGCGTCGCTGGTTTGTCAAGGCCGCGCGCTCTTTGCGAATGGTGAGCACTCATGTGTCGCAAGGCCTTGGCTTTCACAAACGGTACAGCTAGACACAAGCAAGCCCCCCCCCCAAACCAGGTAAACGTGATATGCAGCCAAGACTTGACCCAAGAACCCCTGGTG
>NW_006271973.1:343067-355539 GCF_000225605.1 Cordyceps militaris CM01 | reverse complement strand
CGTGTGCCTTGTATGCGCTTACCAGGGCGATGGGCGCCTGCAAGATGCTGTCTGGCGTCTTGGCCTGCGTTTTTTTCGTGGTTAGGTTTGTTGTCTAGAGCGCCGCAGAAAAAAGAAGAAGCTTAATGGTAGTCAAGTAAGAATGCAAGCAGCACGACACGGAAGCATCACCCCAGGAAAGGAACAAAATAAGCAACACGCGCCTCTGCCAAGCATGTCCGATGATTGGCATCGAACGACATGACTGGCTCCCCCCCCGAGGCGGCATAGTGCATGGCTTACTACAAAAGGTTCGTTTAAATGGAGGAGCCATGCCCCGGGCCTCCCCTCTTGTGTTTCTATTTTTCGCATGTGCGATGTCGCGGTGATGGGCCACGTTTGTCGAGGCGCAGGATGGCATTGGCATTGGGAATGAGGTCATGATTGAACGACGGCACGGGGTTGGAAAGCGAGGCGATTCGCGGCCAGATAGGCTTGGTTCCAGGGCAATCGCAGCGCTTAGTACCTGAGGATTTTTTTTATAGGGCCTTGTTGGTGGTGCTCGCACGCTGTACTTTGTACTCGTGGATGAGCGCGGGAATTTGGTGGCGTGGGGTAAAGCGAGATTGATCAAGATGAAAGATGGAATATCCGTACATGTAATACCCATAATTATAATAAAGTATAACCTGTTCGTACTTTGGTCGTGCATATAGTTTTTATGACTTGTGTCTTTTTTGTTTCTGTTTTATCCGCGTCCCGGCCTCCCGTCATCTGACTGTGTAGTATCTCTCCAAACTGTGCACTGCTCAGTTTTCATCTTATGCCGACGACTTGCCAACGATACATACCTGGGCCCTTGTGCTTGTACATGCTACCTCTCATTTTCGATCTGGTCTTTTACCACCCCCCGGCAAGGTTTCTGATGGACCACACGCCCATGCTGCACGCCCCCTGGAGGACAGGACAGGACACTTGCTCGCTGCCTGGGCCGCCAACTACAGCGCGCTACAGGCCCCCAACCACCGCCGTCATTGCTGGCCATATCCTCTTATTTCTTATTACAGCCTGCTACAGGGCCTGCACGCCCCCCCCACAGTCTCCCCCTCCCCCCAAAACATCCCTAAAGCTCGCCATGCTCCTCATAAATGCCTCCAAGCCCACGCCCACTTTTACGCTTCCAACTCGCCGCTCGTCCTATCTACTATTTACTTTCCTCGCCATTTTCTTTTCCTCTCTCGTCTGGTGGAGTTTTTGTTTATCAACTCTCCCCTCCGTCCTATATTTCTCTCTATCCTCTTCTCTCTCCGGGGTTTTCTTTTTTTTCCTTTGGTTTCTTCCGTCTGCTTGTTCCTATGGATTCACAGACGTAGCCTCGCCTTGCTTCGTCCACTCCCCCACGCGTCGCCTACTCTCGATACCTGCACTAGCAGCCGCCAGCAGCTCAAGAAAGAAAAAAAAAATACGGAAAAAAGACCACGGTTTCATCGACAATCCTATCAATTTCATCCTTCAGATTGACCTTGTCCTCGGTGCAATACTACGACGACAGCCAGTCAGACACCAAATCACCTATACAGCTACCCCAGCAAACGGACATTTCCACCGGGAAAAGCGAATCCTTTTCCCGAACAATCCTCTCCTCGTTCATCTCTACACTACAGCTCTTTTGTGGCTTGCATCGAAAGCCTGCCCGTCTCCCACCAAAGGATCTTCTCGGCGTCTCCGCGGAACTATCCAAGCTTCCTCGTCTTGGTGGTGTGCCTCGCTCTCCAACAAGCAACGCCTCCATCCAATCCATCCAGCCCATCACGGCACCACCCAGCAGCAACAGGGCTTTCCCTCGCCTCGCCTGCCCGCAGCGACCCTTTCCGCCTTGTTAGCGCCCATTGTCCCGCTTCTTCGCAAAAAAGAGGACAAGCCACCCCATCAATTACGTCGTTGGGTGCCGCTAAATTCCGCGACCACCCACTATCTCGAGGCCATCTCACTGGGCTAATCACCGCCAGCCCACTCTTTTCTCGCCCTCTCGCTCGCCCGTCCTCATCCTCTTGTCACTTATTAGGGCAGAGGCATTTCTAGCGCGTTTTTTACGTCTTCTGGGTACCTGGAGGCTGTAACAGCGCCGCCCGCTCGATACCTTACCTTTGTCGACCCCTCGGAACCTCTCTCAGCTCGCTGTTGGACGGCACCACTTCACCAAACTCACTCGAGCGCGACACGGAAACCCCCACCAGATACCACTAGACCAGGTGCATCAACTCTCTTCCTCGCTAGTGGCACGCCAAAAGTCAACTTGCCCGCCGCCCTCGTCTCCGTCAGGCCTGTCTGCCCACCCACTCGTCGCCTCGCTCTCTCGCGCCGTTCGCAGCCTCCGCTCTCGTTCAGTGTCCAATCCTGTCCGGTCCGTCACACATCGCACAAGACGACCACGCTTCCTTCCGGGCTCGTGCAGTTGGCTCCAGACCAAAAGCATAACTCAAATCAAGGTATTACGATACGACGAGGCTTGTCCAGCGCCATCGGCAGTTTCGCATTACAATCATGGCTGCTACACTATTACGCCCAGTTGAACCCCAGGCCATGGCGCCGCCCGATTCAGGTCAGTGCATTTCTCTTTCTCCGGTCTTTACTCAGTCCTCGACCGACCCAGCGCCCACCATTCCCTCGCCACTCCTTCTGCCCACGCTTCGCGCTCTCTCACCACTCACAACCAGCCCTCAGCCTCCATGCCCACTATTCTTATTAGTCTCTTGGTCCGCCTCGCCGGTCTACTGGCCGCCTGCCCACCTGCCCAGCCAGTCCTCAACAGACAACTGATGAACGGCGTTCCCCTGCTTATTGATCCATTCTCATCCTTGCCCAGCGCCGCCTGCCACCTGCCTGTGACGTGATTCCGCAGCTTGTCCCGCCTTTGTGACCTGGCCCCTGTGTTTTCCTTTCTCCAAGTCCAAGCCAATGCAACTTCTATTCTTCTTCATCTTCCTTTCTTTTCACTCGATTGCCCTTTCATACTGATGCTTTAGCCGCCACAACAGACTCTACGGATGCTGCGAGTTTCCATGATCGCCACTTCTACTCGCATAGCTTCTCATCCCCACGCCAATACCCTGCCGACATCCCTCATCCTATCCTCGAGGAAGAAGCCGCAGAATCGGGAAGCGAATCCCCTATCGAACCTGTTACTCCCGTTAGCAGCGGCCGTCATTCCCAGGATTTTACCAACGTCTCGCAGTTTGACCAAAATCTCACCTTGACGCACTACAGCACTGCTCAAAATCCGCCCACCTCCAATCCTAAGAAAACCCCTCAGCCTCAGTTGCCTATAGACCAGACAACCCCCCGGCAAACTCCCGCACGTGTGATTCGTCGCGCCCGCACTATTATTGGTAACACAACTGCTCCTACCCTCGAACCTGCAACTCCAACGCCAAAGCAGTCCGAACCCGAACCCGACGCACCGCAAACCGGCACCCTCACTCGTCGCTCTACCCGTGGCTCTACCTCCAGTTTCAAGCGCACAATGACGAATCTCTTCCGCCGCTCGTCGTCCGCCATTGAGCGCGACGCGCCAGTCTTCGACTCTAGCACGCCCAGTTCAACAGACAGCGTTTCACATCGCAACCAGGCCCCGACCAGTGCCCCGCGCAGCATCCCAGCCACAGAATCCTACAAGACTCAGTCTACGGCGTCCAATTCGCCTCCTACGCCTGGCTCGCCCTTGATGATGGCCCCCTCAAATAGAAGCAATATTTTTGGCAAGTCGTTGCCTGGGCCCGAAGACTTCCAAAAGAAGAGCCGCGCCTCGACCGGCTTCACTCTGCGCGGTCGTGCTGTCAACTTCGTTTCGCGCGGCGGACGTAATGGAAAGACTCCTCGTCGTGCTAGCAGCTTCGACCATGGCGCGGGCGCGCCCGGGCTGCCCCCTCAACAGCACGCCGGAAATAAGATGTACCCTGCGGAGCGACAACCTTGGGCCCTTCCTCCTGATGCAGGCACTGGTACCAAGGCTCGTCGCATGAGCCTCAGTCTGCCTGATGACTTTATGATTGATACTGCTGAGCTTCTTGCGGAATTCGAGTATCAGCACAAGTTGCTTGGTCGTCACGGCAAGCACCTGGGCAAGGGCGCCGCCTCCAAGGTTACCCTTATGGCCCGCAAAGGTTGCCCCAACGAGCTCTACGCTGTCAAGGAATTCCGTGGCAAGTCCAAGAGCGAGAGCCAAGACGAGTATGAAAAGAAAATCAAGTCGGAGTTTAGCATCGCTAAGAGCTTGCACCACCCCAACATTGTCGAGACTATTCGCCTCTGCACCGACCACGGCCGATGGAACCACGTGATGGAATACTGCTCCGAGGGCGATCTGTTTGGACTCGTCCAAAAGGGCTTCTTCAAGGGCGACGCAAAGCTGAAGGACCGCCTCTGCATCTTCAAGCAGCTCGTCCAGGGCGTTGCTTACCTGCACGCCCACGGAATCGCCCATCGCGACATTAAGCTCGAGAACCTGCTCATTACCAAGGACAGCAAAATCAAGATTACCGACTTTGGTGTTTCCGAGGTATTTACTGGTACACACCCTGGGCTTCGCGAAGCCCATGGTCTGTGCGGCCAGAACATGGGGGATGTTCGTCTCTGCAACCCTGGCATCTGCGGCAGTGAACCATATATTGCACCCGAAGTTCTTGCCAAGAAGGGCACCTACGACCCGCGCGCACTCGATGTCTGGGGTACCGGCATTGTCATGCTCTACCTCAATTTTGGCGGCGCCATCTGGTCACGCGCTGAGCCTGGCAACACGCATTACGATAAGCTCGTAAAAGGCTGGGAGCGCTGGTACAATAGACATCCCGACCCCGAAGCCGCCATCACCGACACGGACTACCCCAAGTGCCTGGCCCTCGACGTCGGGGTCAACCCTCCTGCGCTGCGCCGCGTGCTGTTGCAAATGCTCAACCCCGACCCCAGCAGGCGCATTAGCATTCACGAAGCGGCCAGCAACCGATGGATGAAGAACATTGAATGCTGCCAGGTCGAGTCTTATGACGACCCAACCCTGTGCATCGATGCCACCAAGTCAAACTCGGCGAATAACAGGAGGATCTTTTGCCACAGCCACCTTCCTCCGAAGACGATGGGTTCGCACTCGCTGGGCAAGATGCCCGGCCAGCCCGGATACTAAAGCCAACACAGCGGGTATTTTTGTGGCGTCTGCTGCACACTTTATATATATCGCTTGAAGAATCACGCCCTTTTACATGTTTATTTTCTTTTGTCCTGCCATATTCTTATTAATGGGCACGAGCCTTGAGTCTGTTTTAGATCAAGTTCTGGTATGGGCTTTAGCATGGAGCCCTTTTCTGGCGTTGCAGGTGGCGGTGTACATGTTGATGGGTTCTCCTGTCTGCTTTTGTTTAAAGGAAATTGGGGAGGCGAATCATCTATAGGTGAGGCGGGGAACGGCGTTGGAACGGAATGGACATTCGCTTCGAGCATGAATGAGCCTGCTTTTCGTCGTATTTATACTGTCTTTTTTGTATACGTTATGGCCTGTGAGCAATGCAGCTCAGGATAGGCGGATGAAGTTGTGTAGCACAATACAACAGTTGCAAAAATGACTTTGGCAGTGCTGATGAAAGTGAGGAATCCGCCTTGAGTGGCTGCATGATGCGGGATATGGTTCTTGGTACTCGTGTAACAGCTCAAGGTAGCTGACAAGGCCTAGGTCATGAGCCAATGGCGCACAACGAAACTTGACTCAACAAGAGCCGGCCGATCTATCCGCGAGCAGCCTGGCATGTCAAATCAATACCTGGCGCGTAACTAGTTAGGGCCGTTGCGGGCTTGCCGCCTCTGGTCGATGCCGACGGGCGCGATGGCGATTGGCAGCAAGTCGGCGCATCTTCGGACGGGGAAGCCGGCGACGTCACGGCCGCACCCCTACGATAGGAAAGGCAATATCTATTGAAACGTGGGTATATTTCAATCAATGAGGTAAAAGGGTCCAATCGCAGAGCGGGGAAAAGGGTGCGTGCGCGGGCATGATCAGAGGGGGCGGCGGTGTCTGTTTCCGCGAGGCATTTTCCTTTCCTTGGCCCAGGTTAAACCATCGGGTGCCAAGGGTACTATGGTGTTGCCAAGGAGAAACTAACTACCTAGTAAAATGACCTTGATACTTGCGGCAAGTTATGCGTGGGCCAGAGCAAAGAGAGAGTCATGGCTTCTTGTGATGCGTGGGGGAAAGGAAGGGGCGTTGGGGAGACTGTAACGAGGGGAAATCAAGCCGAGATTTCTCGCTTTTTGCAGGAATGGTAGGATGAAAGGGTGGCCATGATGGATGAGATGTTATTAGAAATTGCCAATCGGCCCATGTCACCCACACCAGCGTGATGAAGGAACCCCAACCTTGACGATTGGCTGCAGATTCTGAAACATATTCTAGAAGGGAGGATACTCGTATGTAGGTTCTTTATTAGTTTATCAAGTCATAACGTATTCCACTTTTTCGTCGCAACTAGAGTATAGACATTGGACCATTTCAACCACAAGGCCCCTTTTAGCAGAGCTGCTTACACCTCATTGGCGCAAGTCTGTCCCAAGGCAGATGACGTTTTACGGGTTTCCAGGGATGTCCCACATGCAACATGGGCGCATGAACGGATGGACCAAAAGGGCCATGAGAAACATGAAAACGGAGGCAACATGAAGCGGGCCGTACAGGTTCCGAGAGACACATGAACGGTGCCCGATGTCAGCGTTGCGGTGCTTGGTGATGCAAAAGGCAAAGGACCCGGAAAATTGGTGAGTGGGATGCGGTGCTTGGATATAGATTGTAACATCGGGGCATGATGGTGATGGGAGGGCATGGAAAGACGAGTCGAGTCGTTCCGAGGATGAAAAGAGGCGGCACGTACGTCGAGTACATAAAGTTGGCGATGCCGTCGCTTGAGTCTCCCAGTCAACTCGGCAAGCACCTGTACACTCTCTTCTACATTCCTTCCTCAAGACCCCCTGTCCCTACCGACAACTAATAAAACAATGCTGGCCATTGCCCTCTTCTCCGCCGCGCTGGTCGCCGGCGTCCACGGCGCCGACGCCAACACCACCACAGTCGCCACGACCTTTTCCACGACGCCCGTCGTCGCCGCTCCCACCACCGCTCCGGCCGCGCCTGCCGCTCCGGCCGAGCCTGCCGCGCCGGCGGAACCCGTCTCGGTGGCGGCGCTGCCCGACAACTACACGCTCTTCAAGGGCGACGGGTCCACGACGCAAGGCTGGCCTGCCGTGGGCGACTGGGGCTCGTTTGACGCGCTGTGGCAGGCCAACGCGCCGCTGATTGCGCAGTCGTGCTCCAACCACAGCTGGGGCGCGGACAATTCCGAAAAGGAGACGTGGCAGCTGCGCACGGCGATTGAAGCCGCCGCGGCCACCAACAACATTGACCGGCGCTTCGTCCTGGCCACGGTGCTGCAGGAGTCCAACGGCTGCGTGCGCGCGCCGACGACGGAGAACGGCGTGCGCAACCCGGGCCTCATGCAGAGCCACAACGGCGACGGCGACTGCGCCACAAAGGACCCCTGCCCGTGGGAGCAGATTACGCAGATGATCAATGACGGCGCTGGCGGCACAAAGGATGGTGATGGCCTGCGCCAGACGCTCGCCGCGGCGAGGAACAGCACAGGCAGCAAGGAGGAGAGGATGTTTTACGCGGCGGCGAGGCTGTATAATTCGGGCTCGGCCGACTTTGAGAAGCTCGGCGATCCGGTGGGCGCCACGGCGTGCTATGTCAGCGATATCGCGAATAGGCTCACCGGATGGGTCTTTTCGCCGTCGGAGTGCCGCAAGCCGGGCGTCGTGCCGTAAAGGGCGAGACTGGGTTGGCACTGGTGTATGCTGTTGGGGCTTGCCATGGTTATGTGCTGATGTTATGTCGAACTATGGGCGAGGAAAACGATTAGATGAGAGTAGAATTTAGAAAGACAAATGGCTTTGATAGCCTTTTAGGCGATATATCGCTGTGGCCTGTGATTGCTTCGTGATAATAGGAGATGGTTGAAGAGTACATGCAATTGGCGTGATGACGGGCGAACAGAACTGACAAAGAAGATGCAGTCGACGAGGCTTCTCAGCCGACCGCCTTGTCTAGAGGTGTCCTGTCCACGTTGAGATCCATCTGCATCACTCTCTTGTGCCTCTTACAGAAGTGAGGATAAAGTCAACCGACGACAAAGTCCAGGGCCAAGAGCCGGTTTCAGGAAGGAGAGTGTGAGATGGGGAAATAATTAGTAAATTAAATTATAAATGAACACGGTCGAATGTGTCATTTCTGGTTTAATCAACCACAAACCGTGTAACCGTGAGAAAGGTGAACCTGCAACACAAGCTTCCAACTCCCTTCCCGTCTGACTTTTCCATTACTCTGTATCGAGCAAGATGAATATCTGTTTCCATAGAATTCTCGACATATCCCATCACATTTACTTTGCTTTCCCGGTCACCTTCGGGTACATAATTCGTACGGCCAGCCAGCCCCCGCCAATGAGGCTGTGCAGAGTCCAGGATGTGCGACGAGGGGGATCAATGTAAGCGCCCAAACCAAGTGCCGTGCCTGAGGCAATGCAGCTAGACGAATAATTGTCCAAAGTGGTAGTCACGGAAAATGGCCGACGAGGTTTTTACACTGCCGTAAAGCGCTACCCTTGCTTGGCCGCCCCAGCACGCCGACCGGTTCGCCGACCATGAAGATCCCTGATTCTCCTCGTCCCTGTCTCCGACGATTGCTAGTTCCTTGGCGGTGAGTAAGATGAGCAGGGGAATAGGATCAACAAGCCAATAACAGCGCCCGATCCGTTCCGATGCTACGCTTCGTCCCGTTTCGTGCTGTGGAGAGAACCGGCTCGGCACCGCGTTGCCGAACGGGCGTTGTGGCTGTGAAGGCGAGCCCCCTCCCCCATATCGTTCGGCCAGCGACAGACTTGCTCGAAGCGCCTTTTGCGACGTTGAGTTTGTGACGAGGCAGGTGACTGGGAACCTATCACGAGAGAGATATGAAAGAGAAGGACAGTCTGTGAAACACGAGAGACTGTTGTCGCCAAAGAAAGGGATATAATAACTCGCGGCTCGCCCTCTTAGAGGCGAGAGATTAAATTTTGTTGAATAAAATCATCGTTCAGCATAGCCCCAGTTATTACAGCCAAACTCAATCTGTATTACAACCTTCTTTTTCCCCCATCTTCTTTGAGACTTTACCACCCCCGCGGCTTACACAATGGGTCTCATCGGCGGCGCGATCAAGCTCATCATCATCCCCATCCTCTTTGTCGTCGCCATTGCCGTCCTTGGCGGCATCTACATCAAACACCGCAGGAGCAAACGGACGATCCAAGACGTCGACCAAGCGCCGTTTCCCCCGCCGCCGCCCGTGTCGGTAGCGCCGCCGCCGCCGCCGCCGCCGCCCGTCTACGCGCCGAGCCCGCTGCAGTACCAGCCGTACACAAGGCCCGCGCCTGTGCAAGGGCACAGCTAGTTTCGTCGCACGCGCGGAAAGACAAGGGCGCGGAAAAGGGTCTGTGAAGGAGGACAAGAAAGATAAAGAATGGGCTTGACGCTGAGTTGGGGCGCCGTGCGTGCTGAGAGAGGTGGCGAGAGGGAGAATAAAGGCTGGCAAGATCCCACGTCTTTGCACAGCTCTGCGATATTACACTGTCTATAATACTCAAATAGTCTACTCTACGTTATATTGCAGGCCACGCACATCCAAAGACGACTAGGAATAATTCTGTACAAAATTGTCTTGGTCAGTATAGTCAAACCGTCCCCGGTACGTCGTTTCATTTCTCCATCCCTCCCATGCGAGCTTGATTGCAGCCGTTGGAACCCAAAACGGTCTTTGGAGTCCAGATAGGTCTCTTTGCCATTCTCGGGATCAAATTTGTTGAAGCTTGGAAAGTTGCTTTCATAGTGGACTTGCCATTAGACTCTTCTGTTCTCGAATCCGACAGCAGCGTCACCCAGATCATCCCCGACGATGTTGCTCTTATGATTCCTATCGCGGTACTATGCCTCGATTCTAATCATCTTCGTATTAGAACGGGATTGCCCTTGCCAGTCCGGCCTCGAGTCTAGCCAAGAACCCGTCGATGACCGCGCAGAGCTAACGACTAGTATCAGGACAAGGTCGACGAATCACGAATCACCACCATCGCTCTCGAAAACATTTACAGTATCCCACGCTTCATCTTCTTGGACATACTCGAGAACCATTGCAAGCACCAAAGCCGTCAAAGACGTCTCGAATGCAACATTCCTGCTCCGCTTAAAACAGTCTGAATCGTCTACTTGCCCCCGATATCTCCCTGTCCATCTCTGCCGAGGCTGATCTTGCCACCTTTGCAATGGAATATTATCACTACTTCAAACCAGGGCAATTTATGGCAACAGAGAAAGCCGTGGGCATTACACTGGGTATTATTGGCATAACAGCTCTAGGCTTGGGTGCCTGCTACCTATCAAAACGAAGATCCATGTCCAAGACAAAACCGCCGGCGGACGCGTGAGCTGCCAAGCCCATCCAAGTTTCGCGGGCGAGTCTGTCGTCTGTATTTTCTGTATTTTCTGTATTTTCTGTATTTTCTGTATTTTCTGCATTTTCTGTATTTTCTGCCTTTCTTTCTTGCAACGCTCAGGAGTCTTTGTTATCGCCGCCCGTTTTATTTCTTTTTGTTATTCTCTTTTACTCCTTTTCTGTTCTTTTTTGTTGCGCCGATTTTGTCAGTTACTACCTCACTGATAGAATCATCAATCTACACGTTACTTCCATCAGCATATGCAAGCCCACGTCTGTAGCCCCACGATCTTGTTGACTGTAAATTTACCTAGTCTTGTTCTCGTATACAGGTCAGAACTGGACCACGGTGATAGGTCCAACAGGGTGCCCCCATAAAGGTACGCGCCAGCCGTAGTGCAAAGGTACAAGAAGAAAGGAAAATAGTAGATGGAATATAATACCTGTGATGGGCTAGCCCGGAGGGTTCCAGCGGCTACCAATGCGGCTGTCACAATTAGCCATACAGCCGAAATCCCTATGCCACGGAAGGCAAATAGATTCGTGAGAACAACACTGCCGGTATTATCACTCGGTTACACTTCGAGGTACGCGTCAAGCCACTAGAAGGTGCTGCACGTAGCCTAGCCCGTATAATGTACAAAGGCCTTGCCTCTATCCTTGCTTTACTTCTGCTTCTTTGTTCCTTCTCCTCCCCCCCTACACGCGTGCGTATACCTGCTAACCGCCCTGCTTAACTGTGGAACCAGAGAGGGAGTTGTACTTGGAAAAGGAGCGCTTGGAAGGGGGAATTTACGGCGTGCGCGTGTTGAGAGCGACATATAAAAGGCTCGCAGTCCGCCCTCAGAGGATATGCTGCGTTGAAGATTCTACATTGTTCCAACAAGATCCCACGTCTCTGCATAATTCTACAGCATTTTACAGTTTATTACAATTGGATCGCCAACTACACTCTCTACCATTCTTCCGGCATTCTCTACCATTCTTCCGGCATTCTCTACCATTCTTCCGGCATTCTCTACCATTCTTCCAGCATTCTCTACCATTCTTCCAGCATTCTCTACAAAGGTTCGAACGCCCCCGGTTTTGTGGTGATGATCGAGCCTAGAGGCCTCACCAAGGCAGAAACTATTCCCGTCGTCTTCTTCGGCGTCTCCTTCGGGCTCCTCCTTTGTACTTGCGGGGTGGCGTGTATTCGTGATAGAATGCGACGAGTAAGGGGCAGAGGCGACCCTACTTCTGGCAGCGCTCGAGACCAGGCATCGAACTCGGTTGTGCCTGGCCAGAGCTAACAAACAAGTTTTCAGGACAGAGGCCGAGACAACGACAACCGCCAGTACCCCCGCTTGCCATCCTTATTCTCCTTCAAGTTCAAGCCCTTGGACATCCTCGAGGACCATCACAGCACTAACAGTGCCGCCGAATCGTCCGCTCCACGTCATCTTCTCCTCCATCGTTCTGTCTGGGTTTGAATCCCCGCACTTCGGATGGCAGAAGAAAGCGACTGGACCCAACTCGGCAGAATTCTCTGCTATTGCTTTCTTGGTCTCGAAGGTTGTGTGATCATCGCAATTCTCAGCCGCTTAATCCCCGACTACTTTAGCCAACGCAAGGCCCGGGCCAACTACGCCATCCCGAAATAATCCTGCGTCATCTTCCTGGTTATTGAAGCCAAATAGTCGACTCGGTTGTCTTTTTTACCATCTCTACACCGGTGTGAGAAAACTGCTTTCAGAATGGTTACTGACCTCCCCACCGATATCAAGATCATGATTGTCTTGCTTGTTTTATTTATACCGGGGATTGTCCTGCTGGCATGTCTCTCGCGCCGTTATTAATAAAATGAAACAGTGCTGGTCCCTATCTGGTCAAGCCGCAGGGCCTTGAACAAGTTTTGCGCGCCTGAGTCTGTCGTCTGTCGTCTGTCGTCTG
>NW_006271973.1:308532-342967 GCF_000225605.1 Cordyceps militaris CM01 | reverse complement strand
TCGTCTGTCGTCTGTCGTCTGTGTTTTTTTTTCTGGTTGGTTTTTTTTATTGTTTCTTCTCTGCAACTTGGAAGCTTTACTGTCGCCGCTATCGCTCAATGCATCGTTCAATGTTCTTTCTTTTCTCTTCTTTTTTTGGCTCGGGTATCGAGCTGGCCCGTCCAGCCCCGTCGGCATAGTTGCTTGCGACCCGGGGAAATAGCCTCACATCAACTTGAATTCAAAAAAAAAATCATTCAAACCGCTTCTTGACTCTGTGGTCTATTTTCTTGTCGCTATTCTACGCGCTTGACTTGTCGTTGGTACTCCCACAAACAAACCCCGAGATGAGGGAGAGAGTATTGCGCATCAGAAGGTAGACATAATGGCAAGTACGAGTATATACAAGGAAAAAACAAAGAAAAAAAGGGAACACAGGGGCCTGGACGTAGCGTGGGAGAAAAGTCCGTCTTACACTTCTTCTTTGTTCCTTGCCGCTCCGCCCTCAGGCGCGCGCGTACCCTCCCAGCCGCCCTGCCTAACCATGGCGCCAGAGTGTGAATGTAACTCGATAAAGGAGGGTTGGCGGGAGATTTCCGGCGTACGCATATTCCTCTGCACCCACATCCTGACCTGCGGAACAAGACCGAGTTCTGGACACCGCATCGCCGGACGGTACTCGTCGCTGTGAGAGCTGCTGTTGGACATGGCACAACCTGGCGTCCCTGGATATTCAGCCGCGCGAATCGCCCATCTGTGTAATATAATCATCATTGAGTCTAAGGGTATCTAAGGGTAATCTAAGGATAATGATGGACAGTCCATCATGTTACTGTCCCATACAGCGCCCCTCGGTTGGAATGGCCGTTTGAATCGACCACATTCCTGCGCTTCGGGACACTTTGCCATTTGACATAGGCAGTAAACATTGCCGCCAGGACGGTGCCAACAATGCCCAGCGCAATATTCAACACCAGCGGGTTCCCCTGCAGTTGCACGCTCAGCCAGCTTTCCAGCGCGGGCTGAACAAGGTTCAAGACACCCGACACGCAAATCACCGTCCCGTATACTCGACCAAACGTGGCGAACCCAAAGATCTTGGAGGCAGTATACCTAGAATACGTTAGCAATGAGGTCTGTCTATCTTGAGCACTCGTCACTTACGAAACGGCAGAGTAGTAAAACGGCCGAAACGTCACAAATACCACCACCGTCGCCATGCCCGCCGCCACCGATGCGAAGCAGTTGAGCACGCCCATCAGCGCCACATACGCCGTCATGACAGCCAGCACCGTCGCGACGCTGCATCGATTCAGCAGCAGCGCAATGAGCGGCGTCGCCGCCACGCCGCCGACTGGCAGCGCCGCGTTGAAGAAGCCCGCAACCCGCGCCTCGCCGTCCGCCCCGAGCATGTACCGGTACTGCGAGCCAATCGTGGCAATAAAAAAGTTCATCCGCAGCATCTGAAACGCCGTCACGCAGAGCAAAAGTGCGAAGAACGGCGTCGCCATCTGTGCCCGCACCGGCCGCCCGTGCAGCAAGCCCCAAACGGCGTCGCTCGGCTGCTGCCGCGCGGCGTCCTGCTGCCGCAAACGATCGCGGCGCGCGGCGGCATCCCCAGCAAGCTCCTCGATGCGGTCGAGCTTGTCACGTCTCTGCTCCGCGCGGTCGCTGCGCACGCGCAGCAGCGAGTGCGTGTCGGAAATCTCCTCATCCGAGGAGTCGTCCACATCGTCTTCCTCCTGCACCGTGGTTATCTTCCACTCGAGCTCGGGCAGGGTGTGGTAGCGCTGCTTGGGCATGACGGTCCATTCAGCGAGGACAATAGCGGCGGGGACGCCGAGGTACCCGAGAAAAAATGGCGAGAGCCGCAGCCCGGTGGCGTCCCAGACGAGCCGGTACAGGTAAAAGACGGCCGACGAGGCGTCAAAGGCGCAGGTGATGAGCGCCACGACAAGCCCGGCGTGCTGCGGAAATGCGTTGGAGAGCTGGAAGCTTGGTAGGAAGAGAAAAGTGCCGCCGAGGCTGAGAAAGACGTGTCCGAGCAGGTAGCCGTCGAGCTGGGGCGGTACGACGCCGTGCGAGGCCATCAGCAGCGCACCCATGGCGAGGAAGCCGGCGGCGGCCGTGGCGCACCACCGCCGACCGAAGCGGTCGAGCGTGTAGCCGGCGAATAGGCTCGATGTGTTGGTTGTAACCGAGGCGACGACAAAGAGTAAATTCAGTCGCATCTCTTGCTCCGCGCATGGTGGGTGCTGCCCGCGGTGTCGCCGACCCGCGGTGTTGGTACAAAACTCGCTGTAGACGCCTTCGGCCACGAGAATCGGCTTGATCGAGGCGAAGCCAAACACGATGCCTGATGCGAGGAAGCAAAAGGTCACGGCCAGCGAGACCTGGACTGTGTTTCATATTAGCTTCTTGTTTCGCGCCGGTTTGGGGGATGAATGGCTGGCTGCAAAGAGGGGAGAGGAGAAGGAGGAGAGGATTCGTACGGATACGCCGCAGAGTCGACGCCTTGTAGGCGGCCTCGCGGTGCTGCTTGTCCTCGGCGAGGTCAAAGTGCGGCCGCACCGGCGCAAACGCATCAAAACTCATGCGCCGCCACGACGCGCGCGGCTGGTGATTGTCGGCGTCATCGACGCTGTCGTCGTCGGCGGCAATGTCGCACTCAAACACATCCTCCACCGTCAGATGCTGCACCAGGGACATAGTATCGCATGCAGAAAGGACAGAATTTGGTGAACAAAACACCAGGAATAAGGGTAGATGCCGAGGAGAAAAAAGTCTTCTTCGCTGGTTTCCATATTAAAGTTTAACGTGGTTATGTCAGCGCTGCGTCAGTGAATTCTAGCGGCAAGAGGCGTCTGAGTCGTTGCACACACACTGTATAGGTCTTTCTGCAGTGGCGGCTGCTGTTTTATTGTTTGTTGCTTTTATAGTGCGTCGGCGTACGATGTCATCGAAAATGTTGTCGCGTGACCACTTTTGACTGAAGAAATGTAAACTCCCCCGTTATAGCCCCGTCAGGCCCGAGGAACTGGCTCACTTTTCTTCTATTCTTCCATCTTCAAGTCTTTTTTTCTCAATATTGTATACCGAATCCCAATCAAAAACAATGGCAGCTGCTAACAAGATCATGCTCGCCGTCACTGGCGCCGGCGCTCTCGGGGCCGCCTACTACACCACGAGCAGCACGCCTCCGCCGCGGCATGCGTCCGACGCGGCGTCGCACAAAAGGCCCGGCAGCAAGGCCCGTAACAGTAGAGACGTGGAACTCTTCAGGGATGCTATCGGCACCACGGCCGCAGTCGACCCCAGCCAGGACCGCAAGACCGAGATGAAGAGGGCGCCCCCGGGATGAGCTCCGCACTGGCGGCGCGGGGCGAGAGGGCCCCGGCTCCGTCGACGTACCCCGCGGCGGATCCTTGAATCAATTCTGGCAGGCAGGGCGAGCTCAAAAGTAAGACGGACGCGAAAAGAGGTTGTGAAAGCGAGGAAGAGAGCGCAACTGCTGACGAGGCGTGTGGCTAGCCAAAGTCTGATCTGCCAACCAACAATGACGACCCGACCTACGTGAGCAGAAGACCAACAATGACAACCTGTACCTACATGAGCAGAAGAAGCTGCCAACCCAGAATGACAACCTGTACCTACGTGAAGAAGAAGAAGGGGAAAGGTAGCAGCTGTTGACAAAGTGCAAGAGGAGTTCGCAAGACTACGCATCATGAAAAGAGGAGAATCAGAAAGAAAAAAAGAAAAAAAAAAGAAAAAAAATTGAGCTTGTTGTGTTGTACATGGTGAAAGAAATATGCTAGTATTGAACTCGTTGAAATGCATCTTCGTCCCTGGCATACCTCAGCCCCCATCATTCCAGCTTCTTCTGCGTCAGGTCCGCCAGCTCGTCCAGTAGCTCGACCGTCTCCGAGGGACTTGCGATCCACGCCGTGGTGCCCACGCTGCGTGCCTTGAAGTCGTTGCTGCCGGCGCTGAGGAACTGGTCGCCGACGTGGAGCGTGTTCTCGCCCTTGATGGACGCCGCGCCGGCGCCGGCATCGCGCCGCCCGAACCACTGCTGACACACGGCTACGCCCCACGACTTGTCGCCAATGTCGACAAACACGTCGCGGCCGCCGTTGAAGGCGCAAAACGGCACGCCGGCAGGTTTCTTGTCCGACCGCGCCGCGCTACCACCATTACTCCCAACAACCTTGCTCGCGGCCGCCGCCTGGGCCTGGGCGCGCAGACCCAGGCTGCTAATCTCCAGGATGCGCTGCACGACCAGGACCGTCTCCTCGAGGCTCTCGCGGGCAATCTGCACGTGCGGCGGGTCCGGGATGATGCCGACGGCGCGGTCCTTGCGGATGAGCCGCGCGGGTAGGTTCATGGAGCGCAGGCAGTCGCGCAGGGCCGTCTCGGCGACGTCGAGCAGCGCCGTGATGTCGGCCTCGGACCAGGTGGCCATTTCCGGCGTGAGCCACTGCGCGCGCGGCACGGGGGCGAGGCGGTGCGGGGACGACTGCGAGTACTCAAATAGGTAGTTGGCCTCGCCGCCCATGATGACGAGGTTCTGCTTCTGCACCGGGTTGAGCTCGGTCGACGCGGCAATGGTCTCGAGAAGACCGTGCAGGCGCCCGTAGTAGCCGTCGGCCGTCGTGTAGCCGGCGGCGGTGACGATGCCGATTTTGATATTGTTGCGGAGCAGGTCTGCAACATGGTCAGTCTCTGTAATTGAAGAGGTATTTGCGGTTCACGTACGCATCAGACGAGGCACAATCGGACTGCTAGGCTCCAGGTTTTGGCCGTCCTCGTAGAGCGTGACATCACCATCAAACGTGGCGAGCTGTAGAGTGCCGTTGGTAACGGCCATGATCTGGGCCGAGTTGAGAACGAGGCGGACGTCGTTGAACGAGGGCGCGACGTAGCGGCGGCAAGAAATATAGCGCTTGCGGTCCTGGTACTTGAAGGCCGCCTCTAGTGGAAGGCGAGTGAAGAAGGGCCCGGCCGTTGGGACCAGCATCCCGAGCTTGGACGGGATCGGAGAGTCTAGGTTTTGACGGGAAACTACACAGACGTCAGTCCCGGTTGGGGTGGTGGTGGTGAGTGGGGGGTGTTTGTCCCGCTTACTGTGATCGTCAATCATGACCTCGACGTCGCCCATGATTTCGGCGTAGCGGCGATGCGCCTCCTCAGACATTTTGGCGATGCTGGTGCCGTCGCCGACGACGCCGGTGGGCTGCGAGTAGAGAACAAACGGCACGGCGAGGAGGCCTTTGACCCATTCGATGAACTGGTCTCGGCGGTGCGTCTTGAGCGCATCTGGAAGCGGTCAGCGAGGTGTGCGGACCAATACGGTCTGGGGGAGGAGAGAATGCACAAGGCACCAGAATACACGATGTTAGTATCAAAGAGGATTACTTACATTCCACGCGGTATCGGGTCGTCATGGTTCCTCTGGCTCACCGCCGGGTGAAGTGATGGCTGAGATGAGGTTGGCGGGGTCAAGCGTTTGACGGATGCTAGTTAGCTCTCTTCTGCTTTGTTCCGCCTTCGACGATGGCTGGCGACAGACTCGATTATGTGTGAGCAGAAAGACTCTCCAAATACACCAGAGTATAGAAAAGGTGCAAGTAGATCCAGGTGTCTTGCTTCTGTTGAACAGTTGAGTTGATGGCCGTTCAACGGCCCGCCAAAATCATCACGTGCCCCACTCGATTGGTCCGAGGCGGAGGGCGCCGAGACCTTGACAAGACTTGCTCACCAGCTGTATTCATCAGAGAATCAAATCCCAAGGGGAAAAAATCCAAGATTTTGTACTAACACGTCAGTCTTGGCTCGTTTGTGTGGTGATATGATACATTGTGCAGGCTGCCGATGCAGCGACGCCATGGTCGATCCTGGGTCCTTTGTGTGCTGCGGCCAGCTCCGAGGTGCTGCCTGCAGACGTGCATATCAGCCAATCAAGCGATGGATATCGCACAAAACGGTTAAAACGGTTCGAAACGGACAGTAGGACATTCGATCCATTCGATTGCTTCGCTCCTTGTTTTTCGGCGGCTTGGTACGACTTGTTACTACCGCAGAGTTCTTGGCACTGCAGTACATGATGGTTCTTTGAAGGAATGGGTTGCGTAAAGTGTCACGAGCAATGCAATGTAGCAAGATGTTTTCATCCTCTTCTCATTGCTATAACAAGCAGACCTCAACGCGGCCCCGCCCCGAGACACCCTCCACTCTAAATAGTCATTTCCGCTAAATACAACCAAACAGTTCAAGATTGTAAAGTCCTCCCGGGTATAGAGAAAACAAACTCTTGGCGACGGAACTTCAACAATAGTCCAGGGGTGTGTGTCTATCAGACCATCCATCATGCCATTCTTCCCCAGATTCTGCTTACTTTCTCCGCTCCACACGCCCATGGTTGTCATTCAGCTCTCAGCCTTGTGATGCCATCATAAACAGGGACGCCCCGCACGAGAGAGCCCGTCTTGTAATATTGATTTTGGCAGCTTACATGACACAATCGTCTTGGCACACTACTCCGCAGCATCTTGGTGAGGGTCAGCTGGGCTTACACAGGGGGTGATTGACATGAGACGATGGAGTGTGACGGACTACCTTGCAATAAGTGTTTCGCTGAAAAAAAGGGGGGGAGGGCAAATGGGCGTCGAAAGATTTCCTTCGCCGAAATTTGGCTGTATTTAAATGACCTATTATGGTTGTTGTAGCTTCTGCAGCGACCATTACCTCGGTGCTTGTGATGCTAACAGTGTCGGTTCCAGCATCAAATGTACAATCTAGGCCAATATATAATTCAAATCAAAGTCTGATGAGATTCCATTCTGATGGCGGTGTATACGTTAATTCGCACAATAAAATTATGCGCGGTTGTGCGCAACAATATCGCCCGACTCACCGCAGCGGTACCTCCGGCGCCTACTCCGCCCGGTCTTCGGTCGCTTGCTCGGGCTGCTCACCGACCTCACCATTTCTCATACCTCTCTCTCTACCCACCACCCATCCCATAACCCTTTGTCCCCCCCTTCCCATTATCCAAGCTTACATCTCCTTTCCTCCTTGGCCGTGCCGAAGAGTTCATCCACGAGACCCATCGTTTTGCAATGGCCAAGCCCAAGCCCAGAGCACAGTTGCGGCGGCGCACCACCACCGCCGCTGCCGCCGCCGCCCCGCGGTCGTCCCCCCTCCAACAAACCTGCAAGTTCCTCGGCACCACCACCGGCCTGGACCTCACACTGCGCCTCCTGCAAGGCTTCGTCATCATCTCCGCCAAGGCCACCGACGAGGTGCTGGCCACGCGCAGCTTCATTGCCTCGGCGCAGCTTGATCTCGGTACGCCCCGTCATCTCCATGATGGAATGCCCATGCTAATGACAACGAAAATGACATAGCCAGACGATATCTGAGATTTTTTGTCCTGCTCGACTGTATACACAATGTACTAGACTGTAGTATGAAAGAGTACAGGTCGCTGGCGTACAAGACGCTCGACCTGCTGGAATGGAGCTGTCTGCTGCTGTACTTTGCCCTCGAGAACCTGACCATGGTATCCCCCTCTCCCTCGTTCCTTTCCTTTCGCTACCAGTTCCGACTCTGACTTGAATATTTGCTGTCAGCTCCACGACATGAAGATTCACGTCGTGCCCTGGTACAGACCCGTCCTCGTCGAGGCCAACAAGTTTTGGTTCTACGCCATCCTCGCCTCCATCATCCGCACCGTCATCCAGCGTGCTGGCCTCTTCTCCGGCAGCACCAGAACCGACAAGCAGAAACTCGCTTCCCCGCCACCGCCGCCGCTCAGACGCCTCGTCATTGACGCGCTCGATCTCACCCTGCCCGCGTCCTTTATCGGCTGGGTTGCGCTCGACGACGTGACCATTGGTTGCCTCATGACGGTGAGCACGATTCTCGTGTGGAGAGATGTCTGGGAAAAAGCACAACGAGACCAGGCTTGATGCCGGCTTGATGCCGACTTTATGTTGACGTCTTCATCCACGAATATGACTAGAATCCACCCGTAGCACATTGGATCAATCAGTAGACACATCAATGACCATACGATAGACGATTAAACAAAATAAATCATTATTCTTTTTCTTCTTGCTCACATCTTCTAGACATTGTCCCACCCACACTGGCAGATGCCCGCAAAGTCGTTCGAACTGGACCCTACACGTGCCACGAGCGAACCAATTGTCACCCACCCAGTGTCACTACCTACTACTATATATAAAGAATTCGTTTCCCGAACGGTCGAATCATGTGTCCGAAACACCTATAATCCTCGCCGGTCTTAGGTATCTTGATGCTGTCCACCACTTGCTCTTGTGCTCATCACCAGAGCCCGCCTGCCGCAACAAAACGACGCGCGTGCCTGGCCCCCCGTGATTCCTCGCTGTATTAAAATGCTCATTAGGCCTAGTTGGCACCCCCATTGGGTGGCTGCTGTGCTTGTTGTGCGGCAATCGTCTCGGCCTTGGCGATAATGCTCTGAAGCACGCTTTGGTCCTCTGGCGACAGCTGACCAGCGAGGCTACTATAGAACTCGGGTTGCTCTTGTTGCATTTCTGGAATTGTTAGCATACACAGTAAGAAGATTTCTAGAATGACTTACTCAGAAGTGTGCCTCGGAAGAGCTGGTAAGGCTCAACCTTGTCGAGTGGCGACTCGAGCAGGACGCTATCTTCTCTGAGCTCATCCTCCTCATCGTCGTCGATAGCACGGCTAAACTTTTGGGCCTGAAAATGTTAGCGAATTCGACATCAATGCATGATCCATTTGCTTCTTACTTCGCCGTGCAGAAATTCGAGATAGGCATTGCTCTCCTCCTTGGCCTCGGCTGCCTCTTCCTCGACGACTGGCTCTGCCTCTTCCTCGGCCTCCCACTTGGATTCGTCCTCATCCCACTCGTCGTCATCATCATAGGTATAGTTGGTAGAGAAATAGGGGTCATCGCGGAGAGCTTCTTCACGATCTGCTAGAATATTAGTATAGTAATTAAATTATGCATCTAAGCATACGTACTTTTGAGAGCGGCGGGTAAAGTGCGGAAGAGCTCCGTGATGCCCTGAAGCAGACGCGGCCAGCCAACAGCAACACTTGGAGGAACCTGCTCGTGGTTAAGATTGAGAAGGGCCGAAATGGCGACAATGCAGAGCTTCTTGTCGTGAACACGGCTGAAGGAAGACATGCTGCCGAACCACAGGCTGAAGAAGCGGTTTGTCCAGCCTTTGGCCTCGAGAATCTGGAGGCTGAGAAGAGGGTTATAGTGGATGCAGTTGATGATCATCTCAACAAGGTAAATCTTATAGCTCTTGGGCTTGACGTCAGGTTGAGCAGACAGGACGGTCATGGCCATGGAAATGAAGCCCTCAATGTACTGGTCAATGTTTCCGTGAAGACTGAGCATGAGAGCCTCGGCCAATTTGCAGGCGCATATTCTCTCAACACCACCCTGGCGTGGATCAGTGAACATGTCCGAGACCATCTCATAGAGAGCCCGGACGTATTCGGGTTTCTGGGCCAGCTGTGGGGCACCATACTGGACAAAGTTGTCTAGAGCAGGTAGCATATCTTCGAGGTAGAATTCGGCACCAGACTTGAAGGTTGTATGAATGAGCTCAAAGGCTTGCCACATGTTAGGGGAGATGGCCTTGGCAGTAAAGGTGCAGCTGTCAATGATTTCGAAAGCCTCGTTGTACAGGTCTGCCAAGTTAGTGTGGGTTTTGGAATCCATCGTGGGAAACATACCGTAGAGCTTGTTCTCGAGAGTCACCTTAATGACAGGCATGAGGACAGCCTCAATGTGGAGAAGAACATCGGGGGTGCTTTCAAGAGTCAGAACAAGGGTTCCAATAGTCTGCAGTACGCCGAGAGCAGTGATGCTCTTATCATCGTAGGCAATGTATAGTTCGTCATCCTCGCCAGCCCTGCTTTCCTTCTCAAGGAGCTCGCGAACAATTCGCAGATATGTGTCTCTGAGTTGTTCGCACAGAGCAACAGCAAATGGAGTCAATTCAGTGGCAAAGACCTCGACAAAGTCCTCCATGACATTGGCGAGCGCATCGATATCGGCCTCGTTGGCGAGCTTCAAGAGTTGTTGCATGATGGTGGGAATGCTCTGCTTCATATGCTGGCGAATAACGTCGTGGCGGATGAGGGGCTGCAGAGCGAGAGCAGCGGTGATACGAACGGGGAGGGCTTCATCAGCCATGCCGTCGAGGATGTGGCGATAAATGGTGAGCAGGTTGTTCTGATTCTGGAAGTCGAGCTGCTCAAACTTTTCAATGGTATCGCAAGCACGGGCACGGAGGTAACCCTGGGGGCTCTTGAAGTCGGGGAAGACGTATCGGACGAGGAAGTATTCAATCTGGTCGGCGATGGGGCTCTTTTTGCCGAGAATGACGGGAGCAAGAGTGCCTATCATGCGCAGGGCACCTTCTTTGGCGACGTGATTCTTGGCTTCGGGAGCAGCTTCCTCGTACTCGTTGACGACAGCGTTGACAAATTTGAGAATCTCAAAGGTCTCCTTGCGGCGCTGCTTGGTGAGGTTGACAAGGAAGTTGGTTGCGGCCACGTCAGGGGCGGAGGCTTCCTCAAAGTACGTGAGTTTCCGATGCAGGTACTCTTCGGGTTCTTCTTCGAATTTCTCGAGATCGTCTTCGGTCAGGCAAAGGACAGGGAAGACGAAGTGGGTGACGAGGTTTGTCAGGTGCGGCTTGAGGTGCGGCCACATCTCCTTGGGGCCGACAGCCTCGTCGAGGAAGATGAGAGTGTAGGAAAGACAGGGTCGGCTAAGCCAGGAGGTCTTGGCCACCCACTTCTCAATCTCGTGGAGGTAATGCTTGAGGATCTCGGGGGCAATGTTGGCGATGAAGTTCTTTGCAAAGGCAATGGCGTCGCTCTCCTTGCCTGGGACCGCGGGGTTGCCGTGTCTAGGAGCGATTAGCAGAGGGGCGAGGGGGGGAACATAGCAACTATAGCATACCGAATAAACAAACGGTTCAAGTTAAAGTAAGCCCATTTCTTGGCCTTCCACCAGTGATGAAGTTCGCGCTCGGTTGGTTCCTCGTGCATGGCGCTAGCAGGAGCAGCCTTGGCAACTGTCTGGAGGAAAACGGTGCACCAGGCAATGTTGGTTTCGGGAACGCGGAGGGCGGGTGCGAGCTCGAGCTAGAAAGGGTCAGAGAAGGGGCGGGGTGTTGGCATGCTAAGGAGATGCATACCCATGTCGCGTGCTTGTACGTCTTGAGGGCCAGGTGAAGCATCTCACCAGCCTCGTCGCTCTCCTGGTTGACAAGCTCGTTGCAAATGGCTAGCAGGCGGGGGAAGCTGGCATCGACGATGCCGTCAAAATGCTGTCTGTCTTCGCTATTGGTGGACTTGAAGCGGAACGCACGGCAGATGGCGAGCAAGCACTGGAGGCCGGCGAGGACGGAGGAGGTATTGTTGGTGTTGAGGAGCTCCGAGGTGAAGTTCATAAAGCTGGGCCACCGGTTGGGGAAATCGGCCTGGAGGACGCGCTGGATGACGGGGATGAGCTGTTGGCGGACGAGGGGTTCGGAGGTGGCGAGCAGAGGGACGAGGCGGTCTCGAATGCGATCCTTTTCCTCATCGGGTATCAATTTGCCGGCGGCGACGGGCTCGGTGGTGTACCATGATCGATTGACGCGGTTCTTGAGATAGATGATTGCTAGAGATGTGTGAGAAGAGGGTAGAATAGGCGAATCAAGGGCATGTCTGGCGAAACATACTGGATAGACGCACACTAGCATCTTGTTCCGCCTCGAGGATGTCGAGGAGGCAGACGAGGAAGCCGACCTCTTCTTCGATCTATGCGCAGTGAAATTAGTATGAATATCAGAGTATATTTATCGGGGGACGATGCCACGATTCACATGACTCGAAGTACAGCAGTCGCGCAGGTCTTTGGGCTCAAAACGGTCTGGTGGTGGACGATATGCAAAGGGGGCGCATCGTTGGGGCAAAAAGGCCAGCCAAAAAAACACAAGACGGTCAAGGGGACGGACAGATGGGATGGGGGGGATAGGGCAGTCCGGAGCGCGCATACCTGCTTGAGTTGAAGCTCAGCATGACGTCTGTTGTCCGCATCGGGAAGCAGACTCGCGGCGAGCAAGCCCCTGATGGCGGCAGTGTCCATGGCGACGTATCTGGGAGCGGGCTTGTGGTGATTTGGATGTTTTGGAGGAGGGCACTTTTGATGCTTTGCGTTGCGTTCCTTGGGGTGGTTAGAGGGGCGGGCTGGATGGTGGGCGGGAGAAGTGGGCCTTTTTTTTTCTCTGTGGTCGAGGGTTTTGGCGGGCAGAAAAAAAAAGAAGTTGCTTGGGTTTTAATGGTGGCGGGGCGTCGAGGGTCGAGGGGGGCAGGAGATGGACAGAGAGTAGGAGTCTATAAGAAGTTTTGGGATGATAGGAGTTGGCGTTGTAATACAGATGGCCGACGCCCATGAGGATGACAAGAAAGAGCAAATGCTGGATGAGAAGAGTGAGTGCGCGAGTGAAGCTGTCTGTCTCTGCTGGCACAGAGGCACAGATACGTGGAGGGGCTACGCTTGTTGTGGCGAAAAGGTACCCCTTCTCAGAAATAACCCGGGGCGGTACATACCTACCCTACCGACTATAGGTACCAGGTAGTACACACATGGGCAGGTACTGTACTTGCAAGGCGGTGGGCAGAACAGGTCCCCTAAAGGTCCCTGCCCCTCCAGTAAAGAGCCCCGCCAACCACTAAAACACGGCACTAAAAATGACACTGCTTGACAGCATCCTGGAGAAAACATTTCGTTGCGATTTTTTTATTTTTTTTTTGCACGGAATAGAGGAAAAGCAAAACTTCTATATCTCCGCTATATACGTGCTAACAAATAGACACCTGCCGAGCTCTACCCAGCTGCAACATCCTCTGAAACCACCACACCCCCGGCTCCAATCGCTGCCGACCTTGCCTCGTGGCCAGCGCAGGAAGCCGTTGGCCACCCAGCTGTGCAACAGACAATACATGCCGCCCGGGAACATTATGCGTGATGAACTGCGGAAGCACAAGACACTGCTGCCAATCACTCCATTCAAAGTCAATCACTTCTTGGCAACAAGGATGCTCACATCTCACATTCGATTGCATCCCAGGAACTGCTTGTGCGATGTAGGCTCCCGCCACAGCCACAAGCCCACATGTTCCCTTCCCACCATAATCACATACAAAATGTACATGGCCACCTTGGTAGGTAGGGCTAACTCACTGTGAGCTATTCGCTCGTAGCTTATGAGAGGTAGGTGGTAACCAGATAACCACACTTTCGCACCATTGTACAAAAGTGCTACTCAAAGAGCCAGTACTCGCATCCAAGTGGAACATCCGGGCAAGCCAACGCATCATGTCAGAGAAAGTAAACTGGTGGCGTTTGACCCCATGCCTCTTCTCATGCTGCACCCCGTCGTATTATTGGCGCCAACAAGCCTTGTTGTCAAAGACATCGAGTAAAGCGTCTCTTCCAGCGTGCCAGCCTTCATCGTTCTTATCCAAATCTTATCCAAATCTTATCCATAAAAGTGCACTTCTTCTCGGCCAAAAACGCATTTGACATCTTCAAGGCCACCCACCCCGATACCGCCAGCCTCGCCACAAACTGCAGCGTGACGTGCCTGGCAATTCTGCCTATTTTGATTGGCCTAGCTAGACCTCTGCAATAACCTTGGGCCCCTTCCTCACTGCAAAATCGACAAGTTGAACCATCGGGCGCTAATCGCCCACTATACAGTCGCTACCCTACAACTCATTGCAGCCAACGAGGTATCAGTAGCAACGTCCAAACTGTCTACCTATATAATTAGGTATGCCTTCCGATTCTTATAATTACTCGCTTTAAGTCTGGGGTTGAATAATATGGATTTGAAGTTATTCTTCTTCCTCTTTGATCCCTAGTTGCATCGTCACCTCTGTTGCTTCTGATCGTCCAGAATAGCATCTGCAGGTCAAGCCGAGGGCAGCCATCACGGTTGGCGGGCTTGTGTTGTAATTGATGAGTCGATACATACCTCAAGCTCAAGTCCGATTTGCCCTTGCTTTTCGTATTAGTTGTATGTGCACTGTATGAGTTATCATAGAGGCTATGTTGCGAAATTTACTCCGTGGCTATCCATCTTCAAAGGTCGGATGTGGTAGAATGAAGGTTGGAGTCACGGAAAACTATAAACGTTCTTCCTGGGATTTTTTTAGCGGAATTTTCATTATAGTAAAGACCAGCTCGCATAGTGCCCACAACGCCAAAAGCTGATGCCTGGACAGGTATGAGCCAGGTCACGGCGGCCTTGCCATGTACTGGCACGGCCCATTGTTGCCTGGATATCAAAGTGTGACAACTTTATGGCTTGGCCCTGTGTGCCAGGTGGTCTCTATTCACAAGAGTTTGGTGCAAACAACGAGTACTAGTCCGGCTCACCTCGCGAGGATGCGTGACCCTCGTGTCTGCTCGGCTGACCAGACACATAGCTTCAGAGTGATGCGAGCAGCTCCTCGCTGTCCGAGCCGGCATCACCTGTCCCATGAAGAAATGTAGTCAACTAGATCCATGAGTTTCATTTGCCTCTCAGCTTCCATTGCGCCGGTTGTGTGACATACATACTCGCCGGGCGACATCCGGGTGCGGTCCTTTGACTCCTTGGTCGGAACTGGTGTAGCGCTCGGCATCCCGGGCGTCGGTGTCTTGTTCCCATCGCCTTTGTAACACAGCTCAAAGGTCCGAGGCCTCCATAATAACGTAACGATTTTGACAGCGCCCGATGCCATGTCACGCCCGTCTCGCATTACACGAGCTTGCACTGCCTTTGCCACGTTCATCACCACTAGTCTACTTCTACAAAGTTCCAATATTTCTCCAGTCACGAATTCTGTGTATTCAAGTAATGCAAAAAAACAGCCCACAGAAAGCAAAGGTGCTGCGGTGGAAGATACATTCACATGCTTTTCGCCAAGACGTAGTTCCGCGTATCAGCGCCCGCTCTGCGGCCCCCCGTCCTACCGTCGGCAGCAGACCACGCCGATACCAAGTAGGCGCGCCAATCAACCTTATTTCTCAATTCATCATGTGAGGATCCTTCGAAAAAAGTCTTTGTCGCCCTGGCCGTGCTGAAATCTCTGCAACCCCTGGCCAGGAACAAGTGTTGTGTCATGAGACTGCGGAATAAAATCCGCGACCTACGAGAAGCGCCGCGGCGGAATACCCTGTTGAGATAGAGTTTGGACGGCGCCAGACGCTACGGGTTTTACAAGTACAATACAATGATGGACATGGTCATAGCAGCCGACAGCCGAGATGGGCGATGACGGCGCGCCGGCAAGCTCCGTTGTCGAGGCCCGCGAGATCCAGCTCGGAGAAGATGCTATACGACGCTGGTATTACGGCTCAATCAAGTCAAACTGTTTTCTATCATACGCGTGGTCTTATCAACAGTATGAGATGAAAGATGTAGCACCGAATCTAGAGATCGAGGCTGGTTCAAGATGGGGATAAGCCTCACGAGTGCTGTCATCGCGTGCAGCGATATCCGAGCCCACCCTCGGCTCCAATTTCAGATTCGGTCCTACTTGGAAATAAAGCCCTTTTCCCTCACCAGACCAAAAGAACCTCTGTCCAAGTCACGCCTCGGCCATGGAACTTTCCGCGTCTTGCGCCCGCAGCCAACAGCCACTAGCCAGCGATGGTCCGGCGATCTAAACCAGCTCAACGATCCAACGACGTGCAAGGACGTGCTCTCCACCAGGCACTAGGCAGAAACTCTACCTCGCCTCATTTCCGTCTTGTCCTTCGAGGGCAACAGGGCTTAGCTTCCCTTGTGCTTTCCGTCTCGGCCTCCCGTCCTCTCCCAACTGACTCGGCGTCTCCGAGAGCTGCGAGAAGCGGCCTGTACATGTCCCGAAGCAGAATAGAAGGCTCTTTAGACTGTTTCTATTTTCAGATGACAACGTTTAACAAGGTTGAGCGATAGCCGGATGGCGCATTTCCAGGCCGAACCCGCAAACCTCGGCGCTCGCTGTCAACGTCGGTCACATTTTTCATACTACAGAGTTTTTGATATCAAACTCTTCATAGACCCATGAATGCCCAATGCACCGTGAAGAATCTTTCCGTCTATAAGAGTACACCATTCCTCAGCCCAACTATCCAACTCTCTTCGTACTCATCTGCTTCTTCATCTTCATCTCCCAAACACACCAAAGACACACCACAACAGTATAACGCATACCTGACAAATACGAAACCATCCACAGCAGCAACAACAATAACCAGAGAAATATGGGCTTCATTTCTTACAGCGACGGCGTACTGGCTGCCGACGTGGAGCAAAAGAACCTACACAGTGCAATGTGCTGCCGTCCCAACAACCATACCACCACCGGCGCCGAGTTCACGCCTAATCAATACAACACTCCTCCTCCATCCTACGAGTCCATCTGCCCTCCGCCTTCATACGACTCTCTGTCTCCTCCTCCACCCTCATACGACTCTCTGCCTCCCCCGCCGCCAGCCTACGAGCTTCTGCCCCCGCCTCCTCCCTATGACTCTCTACCCCCGCCTCCTCCTCCATACTCTGTCCGTGCCAGCTCCAACAGGACCTGCACGACCTGCTCCTCGTCACGACCTACCCTACCTCCGGTCAGCACGCTCCTATCCTCCATCGACGCTGCGCCGTCGTCCTATTCCACCCCGCCACCCTACACGCCAGTCCCCGTCACGACCACGGCGCCGCGCTTCCCCGTCTTCCACGCGCGCTACCACGGCACGAGCAACTATGAAAACTCCTGTCGGGACCGCCACAAGCTCTTTATCCTCACAAACGCCGACGCTGCGAATCCCCGGGCGCGCGGCATCTACCTCGCCGTCACAGGCAACCGACGCCGCGGCCTGCGTGTCCGTGAAACGCTCGGAGACGTGCCGGAGAACACGAGAGGGCTGCGCGAGAGCATCTTGCTGGGCAGTATAGTAGCTGAAGACATCGACGCGCTGGGAAACATATGCCACCATGTGCAGTTGGACAGGTTTCCGGTGTTGGCCGGGCGCAGTGCGTCACGGAGAAAGCCTCTCCCGAAGAGCAAGTCGTGTCGATTTCTTGTATACACAGTTGAAGCCCCGCCTCCTCCTTATAGCGATGGTCATGTTGCAGAGCTACTGGCCTCACCCTCACAAGAATGGGCGGCGGTAGTCATCGCGCTGGCGCACTCTCGGAACCTTTTGCTGTCGAATTAGAACTTGGGGTGATTCTTTCATGAGTAATAGAGTTGTATTTATAAGGTAGTTCAAGATGGTTGGTAATATGGGGGAGAGATTCAATTAAAACATATTCATGTCAATGATAATACATATAAAGGATATCCAAATCTTTTCTGTAAACCAGGTACGCCAGGCAAATCCTCGAGAATAGTTACAGACAGTCGTTGGTGTATGGTCAGAGATTGTATAACAGAGCGGTGATAAAGTCTTTCTTGAGATTGATCGAGTCGGGAGGGGGATGTGATATGAGGGGCAAATATACACGTTGGCTGTGTTTGCATGACCATGTGGTTGCTTCCACAATAGAGATTGAAGAGAAGAAATGATCCATACTTTTGAAGGCTCGGCTGGTCACAAGTACAATGCAGCACAAGTATTGTTCGCATCAAGAATGACCTCAAAGGATTGTGTCCAAGTCCGGATGATCCAGGAAAAAGGCGCTTGACAATGATACTCGACATCCAGACTTCAAGCGCATTGTGGCATCAAAGAGGAGCTAGATGAATCAGTGCAACAAGTCACAACCAGAGCACCCCAGCCGTGTCAACAAAGTAGCACAATTCCATATAAACGTCTGGGGAATATATACAAACCGGCGACGCGTACCCTGATGTCCGGATCTGGGCATACAAGAGAAAAGACGCAACTCTTTCCCGTGGAGTGGTAGAGGACCAGCCAAAACGCCGATTGGCAGCTCTGGCTAGCCAAAGCGCAGCCGGACAACGGGGACGCATCGTCGAACCAAAATCAACATGTACCAAAAGAACCAGCCTTTTCCAAAACGCCGATTGTGACAGATGAAAACATGATATAAAGCCAATCATTAATCAACTTCAGATTATCATCCAGATGACAGGGCAATAAGTCCAGAGCCAGGGCTGGCAAAAATAATCCAGGTTGATGGCAAAATCCAAAGAGGTATATCCGGCATTGGTAACATTATCCATGAGTGGAACAGGCCAAAAGCACAAATAAATCGCAAGCATTGTCCATGGAATAGTCCAGAGCGGGTGTCCGTGGCAAGAGTCCGTATAGGGAGATTATATGTACGCAGAGGGTATTCCGGTTTATAGTCCATTGCGGGTCGTTGATGATGACATGAAAGAAAAAGAGACAGCTCGGGCTGTAGCATCCAAGGGACGTCTTCACAGTATTGGAAGCTGTGTTAGCCATGACTGGCGAGAAGCGGTGAGACTTGTCTAGCGGCGGGGAGGAGGGGGCCGGTGGTGTCTCTCAACAGAGTTCCTGTCGCTGTCCTGGTCACTACGACGCTTGTTTGTGCCGGAAGGCGGTTTGGGGCTGGAAGGGGGCGCGGAGCCTCGGGCGAGGGGGGTTTCTTCATACTGTTGTGGTTGTTGTTGCGGCTGCTGCTGTCCTTGGGCTCCATAAGGTGGCGGAGGGCCTGCGGGCGAGGCTAGAGTAGGTCAGAAGACAAGTTCAGATGGCACGCAGCTAATCGCCGTTGGTACGCGACTGACCTCTGCCGTAGAATGGATCCTGCGGCTGAATAGAGGAAGAATACTGCTGGTTGCTTCCTGGATGAGGACCCTGGTTTGAATACTGGAATGGAGCGCCCGGGGGTTGGGAATAGCCTTGCTGGGGAGGACCAGAAGTGGAATACATGGGCTGCTGGGGTCCAGGTCCAGAGGAACCCCCGCGAGGTCCGGGAAATCCATCGTTGGGAGGGTAGCGCGGTGCCATGTTCGCACCGGTATTCACATATGGAACTTCTTGGGCTTGAAATCCAGGGTTCATCAAGCCGGGTTGGTTGACAGGGCTGGCATATCTGGGATCGGGATTCCCGGCAGGAGGTCCTTGTTGGTAGTTGCCATAGCTGGGACCAGTGGTAGCAGGGGCATAGGTTTGCTGCTGGGGAAAGTTGCCAGTGGCACCAGTGTAGCCTGGAGCGCCCGATCCCGGATATCTAGCGGTGTCAAAGGATTCACGGGAATTGAAGTGGTCCTGCTGCTGCTGCTGTTGCTGCTGCTGAAAGGGAGGGTGCTCAGTAGGGCCAAGATGCTGACGCGACTGGTGCGTCTCGGAGTATCGATATTGCACTACATGTGAGTTAGAAGACGGAGCCCCAGCATAGTTTGGGCCATCTCGCGAGCCGTGGATACCTCCATGGGCACTGCGCGATGTTTGGGAGCGGCGTTCGCTGTCCCAACGCGCAGAGTCTGCTTTGAGGTCTTCAATCATTGCCTGACACGGGTTTAGCAAGCGAATTTGGGGGTGGGAGAGCGGAGGAGGCTCACAGTCGTCAGGTTCCGGTAGGCGGTGATGTAGTAGCCCTGAACGGTCTGTCCAGTCTGTGGGTTCTGGACGGCGTTAGCATATTTGATCAATGGTCTGGACACAGTTGGATTCCAAGAGCGCACCTCATAGTGACCGGGCCGCACCAGGGCATCGTTACCCAGGTAGCGGCAAATGTCGGCGGAGATGACTTCGCGATCGATGCCGTCGCGAGGGACAAAGTATTCGTTCATGCGAGTGCTGGAAGCAGCCGGTGCAGGCGGAGCGTTGCGGGGTTGTCGTGACATGGCGAGGATGGACTGTTATTGTGTATGAAAGGTAACAGAGGGAGGAAGAAGGCGGGAGGTGAGGGTAAAGGGCGTGGGACCGTCTAATATGCAGCGAGATGGAAAGCAGCGACAGGGGGGACCGAGGGGGGCGAAAAAGGTCGAGCTGGGCCTGGCGGGTCAAGGCGAGTGGCAAGATAGGCCGGGTGCAAAAGGGCAAGACTGGGCGGTGATCGTTCTAATAAGCCAGGCCTGTAGGTAGAGATTTCGTGCGTGTCAGTTGCAAGGTGTCACAGGAAGCGGGCAACGCGAGAGGGCGAGCAAGGAGCAGGGGGTGAAGAGGGAGAGGCAGGGGAGGGGGGAGGGGGGGCTGACCTGGCTGGCGGGCTTTTTTTCCTTGATGTGAAAGCTGGAAAGAGAGGGCTGGGCTGCAAGTTGCGAGTTGGGCGTTTGGGTTGGGTGCCAAAGGCAGAGTCGGATGATGGCTAGAGGCACAGAGGGTGGTGCAAAGGAGGTGTGTGTGTGTGTGTGTGTGCGAGAGGAGCGAGAGGAGCGAGAGGAGCGAGAGGAGACGAGGGTCGGCAGTCCGTCCGTTGGCGAGGGGTGGGTGCGGCACGAGATGGTTTGGGCAGCATTATTAGCCTGGCATGGAGGGACGAGTCGCGATGTTTGACTGGTGCGAAAGAAAGGAAAGCGGGCGGTGATGCTTGGTGGGGCTGCGTGAGAAGCGGGTAGAAGCAAAGAAGAGAATGCTGCTGGCCGTGATTCAGCCGGCGTGTTCTGCGCCGGATAAAAATCACGTCAAGAACAAATAACTAGTTAAGTGAATGTGTCCTGCCCTATGGAAATTGTCAGTATTTTAGACATCTTATTCACAGTGTCGGTCGACCCAAAACAGGCACAGCACAGCACAGCATTTCCGTCCCGTCCATCCCATCCTGTGATCCATCCCACCAAAACGGAGCACGGAAAAAGCAAGCAATAACCAGTACCCAGTAAATAAATACGTTTCATCTACAGCAGCAGGGAACTTCCTCCGCTAGTTACTAGGTAGTTAGTTAGTTATCGATTGGTGGGCTGGGATCCCATCGACACTCTGCAGTCTCTGCTCAGCTCAACAGCTTGGGACGGACCAGGTTGATTTGCTGGCCTTGCCAGGACCACCGCTCTCTGCCAGGCTCACTATATTCCTGCCAATCACCGCTGGGCTAGTTCGTTGAGGCGTTGCGCTCTTCACCGGGCATCCATATCCATACAAATGGCGGCCCAAGCATCATCCCCCGCCCGTCTCAATACCGGTAAACGTCCCCGACGTCTCTCGCAAAACCCCATCAACCATCAAACGGCTCGTCAATGCGAAATACAACCAAAACGACGAATTCCCTGTTTCGCGATAGTTACTGATCCATCTGCGGAACCTAACAAGACCCCCATGACCCCTTCCTTGCCTCTCCATCACCCAAGCCTTCCACTCTCGACACCGACACGGCCAAACTGTCGACAAGTGGGTGGACCTTCTGTAGTTACCATGTGTGGCTGTTGAGCTGGGTCCTTGCTGCAGGTCGTCGTGTCTGCCATGCACCCATCAATCAAGCACGACGTGTGTGCACATGTATGTACTAGATTCCGGTCTTTCTGGCTGGCTGGTTTGTTGGTGGGGAGATAATTTTTTGCATCTGCCTCAACCTCCTCTTCTGTTGCGTTTCTGCAAGGCAGTTTGCGGCTGGTCCGCGCACCACACCATGGCGCTGCATTTTGTTCAACGCTCTCATCTCATCCTGGAATCCTGGGACGCACGCCCATGCACTACTAAAGTCAACTGCGCCAAACGCTTTACGATCGGCTTGCATTGTGCGTCAACGACTCTTTCTTTTGTCCCGCACCAGGCGCTGCGACTGGCCGCGCCGCGCTGCGTGCAACCAGTGTCATCGTCCCGGCCCGTCTGCGCCGTTTCGCCCCTCGTGCAGCCTAATCTTTGTGCGACCTGAATAGGGCTTTGGCACGCCAAATCAACCAGTTCCAAAATCCTCGGCATCATGCGGGCATCACGTCGTAGCGACAGGTAGGCCGGTGATGCAGCGTAGCGCATGTCTCGTCCCTGCCAATCACGACGTCAGAGGCTCGCCAGCTGCTAGCTTCGGCCTCTTGCTACCACCAGAGACAAGAAAGCATTGTGCGAGAACGGGTGCCTGGTTCCCGCTCGCGCCGCCGGTGGGCTGCCGCTTCTTAGTTGGGTATCAACGCCGTCGACCCAATTGCCACCCAACCCAACCACGGGGCCTGTCCGCTAGTCCCCCGATGTCTTCGCGCCGCTGACCCACACCAGGGCGATAACGTTGGACGCCCAGATTCTTGACGCCTTGGTCACAAGAGTATATATGTCGACGGCTCATTGCGAGAAACTTGGACTTGGCTGCCATGGGGATTTGATCGATAACTTGAGCATCAAAAGAAATACGTCGCATGAGCTAAACCACGCCGTTTCCACCACGAGAATAACGTCATTCATTCACCCCCACGTTACGTTACCCCAGTCGCCCGTGACTCGAAAGGCTAGAATGCAAGCCCAATCCAATCGGTCCGGGGTTCTCTCTTTTTTCCTTTTTCCTTTTTTGACGGATTGGCGGTAGTCACTGGCAATGATCGATTACCCAAACTTTAGCTTACTTTGGCCCTGCTCCAGCTTGTTGCTTCCGCCTCCCCGGCCTCCGCGTCGTGAGGAAGACGACCCGCCGGAACCCTTGTTGCTTGTGCCACGCACTGATGCTGCATTCCGTGATCGTTGTTCGGCGAATGTTGACTTGACACGTTCCTCATCCTGTATGTCCTTGGCCATATGCCAGTCCATGTGGCTTTGTAGTGCTTCCGGCGTCTCGAATGAGGCGTGACAGCGAGCACACCGCAAACCAACTTGCTGGGGCTCGCTGTATTGAATACGTATGCCTGCGCTGGCTTCTGCATCCGCATCTGCATCCGAGTTGTGATGACCATGGTTGTTCTCCACGCTGTCACCGTCGTGTCCCCGGACATGGGCCGCTGTAGCATCTGCGTCCGCACTAGGCGTCCTCTCTGGCTGGTCTTTGGCGAAGAATCGTTGTATTCCTAGCACTTCTGCACGGGCTCGTTTATGCGGCCGTTCTGGAGGCATGGGCGCGTTGTTGCCGTGGTCAGCAACTTTGAGGGACATGGCAGCATCACCCTTGACCAGGAAGGCTCCGATGCCCATGTTGTTTTTTATGCCGTCCTCAAACCCACCGACGGTGAGGCTGAGGTTGTTGCATGGCCATATGCTACCGTCGCCTAGAATCTGCAAGAGCAAGTCTCTGGCCAAGCCTATGAGCATGGCTTCGTCAATCGGCTTGCCCTGGGGTATGGGTATCTGCCGGCTTCGTGTCTGCACCATATGCCGAGCGCTCAGATGTATAGTTTTCGGTCGACGCTTATTCTCCAGCACGCCTTCCTCCACGAGCCTGTTGAAGATGTCTCCCGCAAAGATGCGGAGCCATTTAATGGCCTGATCTTGTGTATTGATGTATGGTCTGAACGATTTGGCAGATAGCATAGACTTGATTTGGGTTCTCGGGTTGACTTCGCTTGTATCAACTCCGCGTATCGTGTTGTAAAGCCAGATGCCAGTCTCGTCGCCGAGCTTGGCCTTGAGCTGCTCGACCGGCACGGGTAGCAGATCCTTGACTTGCTCGGTCTCAAAGATGCTGACCACTTGCTCTCCTAGCTTGCCGCCCAGATTCCGAATCTTGGTCAGCTTGAAGTCTTGCAGAAATACGGCCACTGCTCGGTTTCGCACGACCGTCTGACGATTCGGCTTTTTGTAGCCGGACCCGAGCTTGCTCAGAAGCTTGTTGCACGCCACACCCGCCGAGCACGTATACCGCAACTTCTCGCGGATCTCGGATCTCAGGTCACGCACGATTTCTGAACCGACCAGAATCGCTACATCATCCCAGTCAGGGTCCTCGCCCTCACGGTCCTCATCCAAGTCAACGAGCGCATCCGCTTTCCAGTCCAACGCTGATACAGAGGGCATCGGGAGCCGCTCTGATGGGTCATTGTACGGTGGCGGCTGCTGGAGCTCGGGAAACCGGTCGAGAAGAATGGAGTGTACCTGGGCCGACAGATCCAGGAAAACCTCGTCGATACTGGCCTTTTCCACCCGCTGGAGGTTCTGCGGAAGGTGATCGTGGACGAGGGCCAGAATTCTGCGCGATTCGAGCCGGTACGGGTCGAGTGAAACCTTGTCTGTGGCCATGTTTGCGGCAGCATCGTCGCGATACGCCCACTTGTCGTCGCCCTCGCGCCAAGTCGCGACGTGCTGCGCGATAAGATTTGGGCACGCTTTTTTGGCGTCCAAGACTGAGCCCAGACGACCGCCCATTCCACTTCTGCGCGCTGGGTAGTTGATCGCAATCAGCGACTGCCTTGGGTGGAATTAGCGACGTGACAGGGTGCAGTGGGCTATGATGGAAAACTCACCACTGTTGAACAGCCAGAGGTTGATCGTCTGGCAAACCCAACCGGACCATCTCACACTGTGCGTAAAACGCGTCCAGATCAACGTGTGCAATGACACGTAGCGGACTAGATGCAACAAAGCTTGCCATTTGCGAAAGGTGGCGATGGGTAAATTGGGAGCGCGTGCCATCGGTGTGCTGATCTGCCGACGATAGCGGCGCGTAATTCCCAGGCGATGAGGGCATATCGGGTAATATCGATATTTTCCACCAAAGTATGAGCAACCGCAATCAATGCGAGGTTTGCTGGCGACTGGAAAGATGGCGGCAAGCTGTTGGGTTGACTGTTGTTTGCATCACGCTGCATTGGGCGCAAAACATGCAGTTTCCGCCTTTTTTCAACCACGAGAAGTTCAGGACATTGCCGTCTCACCAGTATATCGTTTCAGTTATGCAGGTTGTTACCTATTGTCCAACATGGAGACCGGGCAACAGTGTTGACGAAGGCAAGATTCCACGATGCGCCAGGGACGTCATTTTGAGAAAGGCCCCACATCGATGTAAAAGCTATGATTAGGACAACTTCCAAACTGCACGAAGCAACGCCTACAAAATAATCGGTAAAATCCTATTGAATCATTATTTCGTATGCTTTGTGGCTAATGGAGTCAGTATGCCACTCGAGGCCCAATAAGTTGAGAAAGAAAGAAGGCGCCAATGTTGTACAGTGCCCACTACTACTTTTCTCGACCTTCCACCCTCCAAACACAATCTGCTATATGTATGTATGCCGCCCATACACGCCGATAATCGATCAAATGCTTCTTTCATTCTTGTTTGATGGATGTTGACCTTTCACAACGCTTTCAATCTACGGTAGATTCCCCGCCCGACTTTCAGCTTTTCGGTTCACGACTCGATCGCTCGGATACCTCGGCGGTCGCTTCCTCGAAATCACGAAGGTCTTGAATAGCGACAGCTAGTCGATGCTGAAGCATGGTCATTTGGGAATGGAGCTGGTTGATGCTGGACTGCCAGTACGCCATGTCGTGGTGGCGCTTCCCTGGGTCCACCTCGTACGCTTGAATGTAGGAAAGCTGATGGTAATGGTGTCGAATGCTATCCTCGGTGAGGTGAACGCTGTGAGTGGCCTCTTCAATTTCCATTTGGAGGCGCTGACGTAGCTTAGAGCCGCGCCGCAGATCGGCCATGCGCTCTGCTGGAACTTTGCCGGACATGTTTGCTTTCAAAAGCACGCGTCTTGTGTCCTTGACAGTCAAGAGATTTTGGACAAGGTGCAAGTTGAGGCTGGTAACCGCTGTGCTGTAAAAATGGCAAAGCCAGCGGCTACAAAGGCGGGCGGTCGTCCTTTATTCAATCGCAGAGGTGTTGATACTAGCCGAAACTTTGCAAAGACGAAGAAATAAGTTTGATTTGCTTTGCTCATGCAGCGCACTCGGTAAACTCTGCGTGGCGTAGTGTCGAGTCCAGGCCATGGGGGCGCTCTCGGCTCTCAACGGCTGTCACGGAATGCTACAAAAAGCAATAACCTATCAACCTATCAGCATCTGCCTAGTCCTCGCCTAAAGACTGTCTGTCTCTTACTCACAAGATATTGGCTTCCTTTCCCCCGTTCTCCGGTCGAGAACGCAAGGGCGTGCGGCGGACTACACTAGCATCGACAATCGGGGGTAGCTTTGCCACTGGTTTGGACACTTGGTAGGTTCAATTTTGGCTGCCAGTTACCAACGCAAAGAAAGGTAGGTAGTAGGCCAAGGATAGTAGATCGCGTTGCAAGCGAAAGGTGCAGTTGATGAGTGCTAAACAAGAGAAGGGAATCAAGGCAGAAAATCAGGACAAGAAACGTTTCTGGCCCAACAGAAGTACAACCTTTTGGCTCACAGAAGGGAAGGGAGCAGGCGACAGGTGGTGGTTTATTACAAACGAGAAGACAATAATCTGCATGGACGTGGAGTGCGACAAGGAGGCGAGGGAGTGAGGGGCTGCTAATAAAGCGCCGTTGCGCGTGGTCAACCCTCAACCCTTCGGGGCAAGGCGCATCGGACTTGGCTCCAAGAATTGCTGCTTCACGTCTGGTTGGTGGTTGATGGGGTTGAAGGGGGGGGTTGATGGGTGTCAGACGTGTCAGACCACGTACACATGTATTAACGACATTAACGACACCCCTGTTCACGGCGAGTGGTGCCGAATCAACTCGAGCAGCACATCTTGTGCGATTGTGATATTCCCTAATAAAGCTTTGTGACTTGATTTGCGCTTCTGCGGCGGATAACCATCGGTAATAGCGACGCAACGTGGGAGACGACCGATGTGCCCATTCTTCAACCTAGACAACTGGCAATGTGGTCTCTTCTCCCTTATCATCTGCAAGCCTTCCCCCTCCTCCTCTCAAGACCTGCAGCAGCCGGGTTGATTCATTGCGCCGAACCCTACTATGGGATCGGGCAGGTGCGCGGTTTGGATCCTTCGCAGGGCCTTTTAACCCCTCACACGCTCGCGTCAAATTGCAAGAGGATGTCTCCAGGCCAGGCACTTCAGCTGGTGTGTTGTCCGTCCTTTTTTGCTCGACCGTCACTACGCGAAGGCGGGTTACACAACATGAAGAAAATTATGACACCATCAACCATGTACCCTCGAGCGCCCGCAGCGACCGTATGACGGCCGATGGGCAAGGGTCCTGATCGATTTTTGCTATCATTGACGTCTTCTACTACTGAGGGTAAATAAATATCGTAGAACCTATTTGCCACCCATACCACGTTTTAGTGCTACTGTTGCCCGCCCTTTTCTAAACAGAATGGCGGGGATGTGAGATAGCCAGTCACGAGGCGAACACTCTACGGTTTGCCCTCGCTGCAGTACAATAGAAATCGGATATTTTCTTTAGGTATTGAACATTCGTTCCAAGCCAAGATGGCGGTAACTAGTGAGTGTACCCCTGACGACTTGGGCATGGCAACGTACCCTGCACTTGACTCTTTGCTGCTATCATGGCGATGTGCAGTAATACAGAAGCATGTGTTAGTACCCGGATTTCTTGTCAGTAACTCGCCCTGTAATATATCTTCCAGTTTGTAATTTCTTGTGTTGATCCATCGCGGAATATTTCCAGGAGTGAGCCGAGTACGCGTATCGTTAATCATGGTGATTTGATTGATGAAGAGGCGCGCACAGATTATGACCGCTTTAGATTCTAGATGATCAATCGCACAGTAAGGGATTCACATCCTCGAAGAGTCATCAAACATGGCCAGTCATATCGCCACCTAGTACAAGTCCATGCACATGAGTTATGCAGCCGCCACATGTGAATGCGCCTTGAAATAAATAGAATCAGTACTATAAACTGAGATCGTCCAGGCTATACGTAGTGATAGACAAGAAGATGGGGTGATTTCGACGGATGTGGAAAGGAAGGTGTTCAAGTCCTGCAGGGAAACAACAAGTGTAGACTTGTCAACCATATGGAACCAAATAGAACGCGGACAGGGCACACCACTGGACCACCGCAGGAACAATAAGTATCTAGAACAAAACGAAGAGGGCTAGAGACTGTAGTCTAGAATACCGTAATCCCAAGACGATGTGGATGCCCGGCTCAGAGAGATGGCTGACATAGACACATCTTGGACAGAAATTGGCGAAGCAGCTTGGAAATACAACTTGGATGGCTGTATTCTGAGGTCTGTTGGGGAGAGAATATTTAGAACGAAGAGCTACGAGACATCTTTTTTTTCTCCTTTCTCCTTTTTCTTTTTTTCTTCTTCTTTTTGCTTTTCCATGAGATCAAACTAGCCACGATTCACCAGGTAAGGTAAACGCTAAGATACATCAAATATAGGTTTTGCTTTGGCTGAACTTGGATCTTCTCATGATTTGGGACATGAACTAGTCTAACCCGAGCAAAAAATGAGGAATAAGGATGCAATGTAGCCACAGTTGGAAAGGTTCATGTTGCAAGTCTTGATATGATGAACACAGTTACACGAGATGGAGGCTCAACAGAAGGCAGATTTTCGGCTACAAACCTAAGAGCAAATAGCTCCCTCGGCCTCCACAAATTGGTCCCCTGTGGCTCAGATGGCTAGAGCGTTGTAAGTATCCGTAGATGCATCTCAGATGGGTTCCACCTCGACATACTAATTCATCATCAGGGACTGTTAATCCAAAGGTCGGAAGTTCGAGCCTTCCCGGGGGAGACCCCTTTCACTTTTGTTCTTCAGGTGACTCTACATTACCTAATGTTTTTTTTTATCCATTGACTCGGAAGGTGGGCTCTCGGGCGCTCGGGTTGAGCGGTATCCGACAGGCCCTCTGGCATGAGGCTGTCCGTGTCTTAGCGGTCATGGCAAACCCGATCCGATCTAGCAAGCAAACGTACTGTCCTGCGGACTGAATGCCCTGGCCTTTGTTTGAAAGCTCCCGCTAGAGATCATTCGAATCCTCACTAGCGGCCCGATTCTTCCTCTTCGACGAGTTGGGTGGATAAAGGACCAGGCGAGACATGTAATACGGTAAATACCAGTTACGGTGACTGACTGTGTACAAGGCTTACAGCTTTACAAGCAGGGCGAAACAATAGTGCAACGTCAGCTCTTCACTAAAGTCCAATGGTACCACCCGACACAAGGTGGCGGCGGAGTTTTTGTGTAACCACTGAGATTCATGCCTTGGCATACATTAAATGGAATACTTTGTTTCAAACATGCTTGAAATTGGGCAAGGCTATATGATGACCATGGATGAAGAGAATAACGGTGTCGGGGTCGGGGCAACCGCCAAACTCAACGTGACGGAAGCAAAGAACGGAGCAAAGAACGGAGACTTGATTTTAGGAAGAAATATTTTTAACTAAAATGCCTATCGAAACATATGGTTACAGAGACGTATGGCTAAGCAGAGGTACATGTACACGCCAGATTCGGCCCCCAAGAGCGGCAGGCAACCACGTATCCGACTGCCAACGAGCCGAGACCTGCGCTCTGCCGGCCCAAAGTAAAAACACAGTCTGGAAAGTGTTAGACATGAGGACAAACGACCCAGACAATGCATTATCGCACCAGGGGAATTGGTTCCCAGAATTATATTCGAGTCCGGCCGGCGGGACCAACAAGGACTTACACTGCATTCGACAGAAATGGTCGCTCGGCTCTAATTTGACGACTTTGCTTCACCCGTCAGCATACTCAAGTCCAGAAATAGTTAGTAGACCACGTTCTCATACCAAAGCAGGTTACTTTCGAACCTTGCCCCAGGCGACCACGACGTCGCCCGCGTCGGCGTCAATCGGCCCAACACCAAGAGGACTCGCACCCACGGCAGCGATTGCTGCAACAAGGGCAACGTAGATGTAGACAAAAGAGTTCATGTTGATCGAGTAGTGGTGAATTTGGCTGGGATGGGTAGAAAATGTAGTTGCGTCTGAGTTGAAAGAACCAAGAATCCCAATGATGCCTTGCTCTGCTTTTTATACCTGCTTGTCCGTCACCCTCCAGTCTGGAGCACCTTGCATTGTTTTCTCGGAGCAGCTTCTGATTTCTCAACGCAGTCATACAGCTCCAAAGTACCAGGCTATGAGAGAACTATCGAGAGATGCCGCCTTGTGCGACCTGAGGTCTTGGCTGATTAGTCGGACCGCGTCTCCAAACCAACTGCAGGAGCCGCGACCAATTACCATCTCGGGAAGTGGACTTCGTTTACTGAATCAAAGAAATTCCTCTACTTGGATGACCTAAGAACCTGCCTATTTTGTTCTTGCCACCATGCAAGTCATCACAACCTGTAGCGAGCAGGTTCAGCCTGACCGCGCAATCTCGGACGCGCCCATACCTGCTGGGTCGTGAGTCGGCCCAACAAATTAGGCAGCTGAATAGTTGAGATGTGGTGTCCTCGCGCCTGAAGACAGGATTGTCCCCGAAGGCTTGCAGGTATGATATCACAGACATGGAGATCGGTTGCTGGCTGCGACAAGGCGTATTACATGCCGCAAGGCTAGCCATGCATGATGATGGTGTAGGGTTGCAAGACTGAATAGGCAAGGGCCCTTTTTTTCTCTGTAAAATAGAAAAGACCGTTTCTATCAGGCCTTTAATCCCGTTGGGCCACTGCAAATTAACATGCCGACGACTAAAACTGGTAAAAGGTCAAAGGACTACGACGATGAGGGGGATGATGGACCGCTATTGGCCGGCTGGGAACTGCCGATTTCCAAAAATAGAGCCGCCACGACGCTGGAGACAAAAGCATTGGGCGTGTCCATCTTACTCAATGTTTTTCTTGCCGTATTGCTTGTTTTTGCCGTTTGGCTCCTGCTCTCCCAGCGCTTACAGTACGGTCGGTCAACGGATTTCGACTTCAACAGTACGTTGCTCACATGCCACAGGTTGGCAGCTAACTACAGTTCTGCGCTGACATCTGCAAAAGCACCAGCATACGAAGCTATTGAGTATGTACCTCGCGTGTTTACCAAAGCTTTTCTCGACGATCAAAGCCCTTACCAAGGATGGCCGGATGACGAGAAGGATCAGCTCTGGCAGAACATGTATAGCAGTACGTATAGATGCCATGCAGCGCCCTCCCACGTCGAGATAAGTTTACTAATCCAATAGTACAGAAGGAATGACTATTCGGATCGATGCAGAGGCTGCGGACAGACTTGTGAACAAAACAGAGCACGCCCCCGTAGCTGGTTTCGAGAAAGACTACGTCGTTGGCCTCGACGTTTTCCACCAGCTACATTGCCTTGTCGGTCGTCTTGAGCCAGGATACATTGCTAGAAGCTAAAATATTTTAGAATATGATTCGGCGTTCCATGTACCCCAAGCGCTACAACTCGTCCATCATCCGTGAGGACGGGTCGATTGACTTTCTGACTTGGGCGCACCTAGGTAGGTCATGAAGGGTCACATTCCAAAATGCAGGACCAAGATCACGTCTACTAATACTTTTTGATTTCTAGACCACTGCGTTGAAATGCTTCGCGAGTCACTTACCTGCTCCGCCGACGTCAGCGTGATCCCGTACAGGTGGCACCGCGAGACGAACATCGCTGAGCCGGATATACGAAGCGTGCACATGTGCCGCAACTTTACAAAGATTCGAGATTGGGCATTCGAGCGCTTTCTTTCCCTGACAAGCAAGAGAATACACGTTGAAAATGGCACCGTCGTGGACTATGCCGGTGCTGGGAGAGACCCGGAAGAGGTGCTGGCGGAGAAACTGGCCAATCCCGAGAACTGGAACAAGACTGTGAAAGATTTGTGAGATAGAGAGTGGAAGTACGGAGGTGAGAGTTGCGAGGGTTGAGAAAAGGTCATTCAATTTGTCATGTCACTGCTCCTCTGGAGTATGTAGATTCGAGACTGCGGAGAGCCGTTCAGCCCGGCCTGACGTGTGCCCGTCATCTCCAACCATCGATGGCGAGACACTTGCCGGCGAAAATTCCCGAAAGCCAAACGTGGCGAACTCAATACTAGCTATCTGTACAGATTCAGGAGTAAATACTTTGTACAAATTATACAAATGTTTGTCCTCGTCGGCGCATGGGCTACCTTGCATGCGACCGACCGGTGTGCAGGCATCTGGTGCATGGGCCATTGTGTGGCTGACCACTGTAGTGATTTGTTTGTCTTACAAGAAAGCGCATGATCTGACCCAGGAGTTTGGGACCTGACAGCCTCTGAACGAAAAAAAAAACAAAAGTGTCAGACATCGGACGAAGCGACGTGTGTGGATTTCCTCGAGATGGCGAGAAGGTACTCCGGGCCCTTGGCGCGCGAATGGCTCATCAAGCCCAGCCGGACAAGAACTATCAAGCTTAGCAGATGTTGCCATTTTTGGAGACACTGTCTCAGACTGTGGGAGAGTCTATCGACGAGCGAACTGGGTCAGTGGCGTACTGGGGTCACTGGAACGACGGGGTTTGTGGTTTGACCAGACGGCGGCGGCGGCTTGCATTCAGCCTCGCAGGCGGACCGGTCCGCGTTGCAACTTAAAAGGCGCATTGGGCTTTGGGCAGAGATGCAAATGCTCGGTGGACAGTGCGAGTAGCTGACAAGAGAGAGGCTTTCTCGATGACGACACTCGTCCGTGTATATCAGAAGAAGGGGCTCCAAGTACAGAATAGTAGATCTGTATCCATCACGGATAGGGTGAACGGTATCAGAAAAGCAGTAAAAGGACAAGAATTAGACTAAAATCGGGATTATATATGACGTGACGAAACACCAAGCTCTCCAGGTATCCCGTGACCGCATATCGTTGGGCCTTGTCGCATTATACCATCCAAGACGCCGCGACGCCCACGAACTATTGCTTGCATGCCATCTTCTCTCATGATCAGCGCAGCCATCTGACATGTCACTTGGTACCATGCAAGTAAGGCAACCGGCTTCCATCGCACACGGGAGGCCGCTTCGCTCGTTCCCGCGCTCCGTTTCCAACAGCCGGCTCGGGGTGGCCGGACGAGCCTCCCTTCCTGCCCAGACTCTTGAACACGGACCAAGGGAAGAAAGGCCCGATGAGGTCACCGTACAGCCGTCTTGTGTACTCATCCTGGTCCCTTTCTAGAATGATCGAGTTTCGTCTCAGCTGGCCGCGTTGCTTTCCCCCGGCAGACGGGCAGCCGCGTGTTCTCCTCGGCTTGCAAGCCACCTTGACTAGTTATTGCCCAGCTATGGGAGGAGGGGGGCCAAGATGGTGAAGAGAAAAATACACCTTGCAGGAAAGCAGACTGTTCACCGAGATGGATCGATTGCTAGTTTGTTGTCTCTCGCAGCGAGGCGCTGTCCGGTTGGGGCATTGGATCGGCGCCGCCAATGGTACATACTGATGGACGACAACATTGTGCGCTGAAGGAGGGGGGGGGGCAAGAGAGTTCACCTCTCTGTACGGACAGGGCTGTCGAGTTTGTGTGCTGCGACTTTGTCAGCCGTTGTGCGACGTGACACTTTTCCCTCGTAGAACCAGGCCTGGTGTTCACTCAAAGGGGTTTCGGCGGATGGTATGACTCTGGAGGACTCGCTTTACTCTGGAAATTGACGCAAAGAAAAGGATGGAATGTAAAACTGTTTCTCCTCATCGTCATCGGGCTCTGATCCCTCAAAAGGCCCCCAATCTTGCAGCCATGGCCAGGGGGGGAGCCCCAATGTGCCCTGATCCTGGAGTGGCCGTGTAAGCCATTGGGCCCCCCAGAGCAAAGGGAAGCCGCATCTGCGCTTGTGGGGACCGAATATCACCGTACTGTACTGGCTGGGATGCCGACTGCGAATTGGGGGTCGTGAGCGCCGTTGTCAAGCCGGGGGGGGGGGGGGGGCATCACCAACTCCAAGCCAGACTACTAAAAGGGCTCAGTGATCCTGATGAACTAACCCTGCTAATACCCTTCTTCTTTGTACTCTTCTTCTCAAGCAAGCGCAACAACATCTGTCCCCGTCTTTCCGGCCTCCTCTTCTTCCCTCACATCCCTCGCCGTCCTCTCCAGTATGGACTACCGTCTCGAACAACTCAACGCGGGACCAGACGGCGCCCACGTTCTCGCCTCCTGGCTGGGGATGCTCTTCTCCGTGTCCATCAACGTCGACGCCGTGCCGGCCTGCGCGACGCACGACACGCCCTCGCAGCGCATGTGCCGCCTCGTCCAGCGTCTCCAGGACACGAGCATCTCCGACGACGAGTACGACGTGGTGTCGCAGCATCTCTTCCAGCAAATCGCCGCCGCCGGTGGCTCTCTGCTGCGGCGCATCGTGACCAACCACCGAGCGCGTCCCGTCTCGCCGCGTCTCGCCGACCACCTCTTCCTGCCGATCCCGTTCCTGCGGCTCCTCGACACCTCCGGCAGCAGCGCGGGCCGGCTCGCGCTCGCGCCGTCGGCAAACAAGTACTTCCCGGAGCGCGTGCGGCACGCGCACCCGGGGGCCGAGCACCTGCCGTTCGCCATCGACCCGAGCCTGCCGGCGTACGGCATCGACGAGGTGCACGTGCTCGAGTCGCTCGTGCACGACCCGCTCGTGGACCACGTCGCGTGCCGCGTGCGCGTGCGCGGCGAGCAGCTCTTTTGCAAGGCGGAGCGCGGCGGCGTCGCGTTTGGCGACTCGGTCGTGGGACGGGACCTGCGCACCATGCTGGAGCTGCGGGCGGCGCTGCTG
>NW_006271973.1:208273-308432 GCF_000225605.1 Cordyceps militaris CM01 | reverse complement strand
CGTCCTCCGCCACCCGGATGAGGGCCATGTCGTGGGCTTTCTCCGCGATTGGGTGCCCGGCGCCAGTCTCGGGTCGTATGATGTGGCGGAGCTCCCTGTCGAGGTGCGCGCCGCGTGGGACGGCAAGGTCGCCGGCACGCTGGCGGAGCTGCACCGGCTCGGCATCTACTGGGGCGCGGCCGAGAGCGAGAGCGTCATCATCGATCCGCATGGGGAGCCGTGGGTGGTGGATTTTGGCGCAAAGGTCAATCTGGGACTGAAGCGGGAGGAGGAGGACCGCGAGGAGGGCGATTGGCTGGACTATGATTCCGTCTATCGCTTTCTGGAGACGGGCGAGGAGCTGGTGCCGTGTGTGCCGGATGCGGACGAGTCGAGTTCTGATGACGGCTCGGTGCGAGGAGATGGAGGGACAGATTGGTACGAATGCTGAACGGGAGGATGGCATGGGACGAGGGAGATGAACCTACTTGCTTGGTGAACGACGGAATAATTCATAGATATTATAGATTGGTTTTAGATTGCTTACCCAAACTTGCTTGGCGAAGGACGGAATACTTGATGGATATTATAGATGTAATTTAGATTGCTTACCCAAACCATAGAATCACTTGCTCCAAATACACAACCCAAAAGAAGAAAAAACATGGCCGTTAATATACCCAAAATGCGCCCCTCTATGCTCTATACCAAGACCTGATCTCCGATTTGATTATCCGTACCCCTACACAGAAACAGGTTGATTTTCGCGCGAGGGATCAAGAATATCACATTCATCAAAATGATATCGTCTCTTGATCTCGTACAATGTGTTGCCGGTAGGGTAGTCACTCACCATGCTGTCGTGGTCGCAGCAAGGGGAGTGCCTGATGGGAAGCAGCCACTCCCACGGGGTGCTGCCCATGACGGACACCCAGTTGCGGCGGAAACCCAGATCCCACGGATTCTCGCGCGCCTCAACGCACAAAATGGCAAATTTGCGCCGCGCCCGCACGTCGCGGCTGGCGACGGCCGGCTGGCCGCCACCAGCCACGGGCCGCCCGACGACAGGGGTGGCACCAGGATCGCCAATGTCCGCGCCCGCAGGCGGCGTCGGCGGTGGTGCGGCGACAAGGCTGGTCCGCGGCGGCAGCGGCTCCAGCGGGTACAAGACGGTGGGATAGTACCTAGAGGTGGGCGCGTCAAGCGGCACGCGAACGGCGAGGTACGAATTGCGGGAGCGGGAAAACATGTCAATATTGGTCATGTTGGTGAGGATGTACCGCAGCGAGGTCAATGCCATGCCGCCGCTGAAGAGCACAAAAAAGGCCGAGAGCACCAGGCCTGCGACGACCCAGCCATCAGGAGACGGACGCTCGGTCGACTGCTGACTGACCGTATATCCCGTTATGGCGAGTACGAGTGAGCAGTACAGGGAGCAGTAGAATGTAAATTGGGAGAAAAAGTTGAATGCTTGGCTCCGGCGTCAGTAGGTACGGCACATTGCTCATCTCTTTGTCCGGTGTCCCAACTCACAGGTTTCCGACACCATGCCTCCTACCCAAGGACATAGGTGGTCCATTTTTCGCACACAGCGTCCGAGCTCGCTCGAATGATGGGCGCGGTCGGGCTTCCATTGACAACAGCCAGAGCACCACTTGGGACGGCCGTCGGGCTCGCACGCAAATACGTCTTTGCTATAAAAGGCTTCCAGCCCGGGACTGTCGGAGCTCATGTCCATCGGTGCCCACGTCTGTGCTTCGATATCAGGTTCGTCTTTGCAGTTTCGTCCCCGTCGCCGTCTCGGGGGCGGTGGTGGTTGCTTCTCGTTGGTGTCATCGGTTTGGGCTCTGAGGAGCGGCACTAGGCCTGGGTCGCGGATGACGGTAACAAATGTTCGGAGGTACGCCGATAGCATGATGAAGAAGATGATAAAGTACAAGGCAATCATCCCTGCACCGAAGGCGACGCGACCTTTTTCCTGGATGTAGTATTGCACTGCAGCGCGCCGGTCAGTACATAAACATAGCTTTGCGGTCCCATGGGCTCCAGAGGCCACGCACCACATATGTGGCCGACAAATATGTATGTCGCGACGACAAAGACGCAGAGGATGAATATTGGAATCAGGCGAATGGCCAGGCGAGTCGACAATCTGTTGCTGGCGGGGGGAGTCATGACGGCGGCATGTGCATGTGTCGGGGCCGTCGGCGGCGAGTTGGAAGCGAGAGGTTCGAAAGCGAGATGTAGTCGAGGTCAAAGGGGTCTATGGCGATGAGAGGTCATGAAGACGACTGGGCACGATGCGCTGTGCCTGCCATACGGTGTTGATGATGTTACAAGGGGGTTTGATGTTTTGATGTTTTGATGGATCGAGGCGGCTGTGCACTGACGACTAGTTAATAAGTGCAGCGGAAATACGTCAGCGACCCGGATTGCCGAGATGAGGTACCTTAGTGCGGGGGCCGATGCCCTGGCTTCTGTTTAACCGATCGATAATAATAGTTACAACACTTGCAAAACCCTAGAAAATATGTCTTGGGGGAAGATGGAATTAGCTTTAAATAGGGACTTACTCAGCTGATGCTGTGGCACTGGAATTCCTGTACGACCGTTCTGCCATGTGGAAGTTGTTCCTCTGCACAGTTCCAGCTGTAGATAGTGTAATTAGGTCATACAATTGATTCTCTGTTGCGTGGGGTATAACTCGCATATTCTATGAAATATTTGTACACATGCAAACGATTTATGCAGCTTCAGCGTTTGCATTGCTGTTGGGGCAAGTACCCTAGTCGCTCTGTTGCACTTGCTGCTTCTGCTCGCCCACTACTCTGGAATGCAGGAACCAAGTTGGGCTTGATATGGATAATCGACATCGACTCTTAATTTGAACTTGTTACTACTGCTCCAACACACTATCCACGAGACGACTCGACCCCGCTCCCAATCAGTGAGATGCAGCCACCGACCGCTTCAGATCTCGGGCTTGCATCTTGATACGTCCTACGATAGTTAGTAAACCGATGCAGATGTCAACCTCGGTCCTCACGCCATGCTCCATTTTGAACACAGATTTCCTTCTTCTTCTTTAGAGTCTCGACGATGGGATCCCGCTCCCCTCTTTCTTTGTCCAGCCCTACGCCCCTCCCCACAACGCATAACGCCAAACACCGATGCGCAAACAACCCATGGCAAGAAACCTAGGTCTTGTACGAACCAGAATCGAGCGCCCAGTGACCACTTTGGACTAGAATTTGAGCCAAGCGATTGGGTCAGGACCCAGAAGCAATATCAGTCGGGCATCCGTCCGAGTCCTCGCAGTCACGGGTTCTTCATGAAAACTGCTGATGGCTTGGTACTGTGATTTGCTTCTTTGTCTCACAAAGTCAGCCGGCAGGTAGACGGGGCGGGCCGGGCAACTTTGTTGACGCATCTACAAGTCCATGGGCGGGAACTGACATTATAACACGCCATGGCCAGCGACCAACATTACCTCGTGGGTCACACAATCGACTCTCCATTCCATCATGTGCCAAGGAAATATAGAAACAGCGAGAGAGACAGACACAGCCACTCCGTACTTCCTCGGACTCGCCGCGACAAGAGCGCAAGCCAATCTCGGCCTTGATCATCCTTGTCTCTCTCTTGTTCGTGTTACCTTCACGTTCGGCGAGTCCAGCCAGACAGACAGCGCAGACGGTGACTTGTCAAAAGACGCCTCAAACAAGGCGTCGTTTCTTCACACTACACAGCGAGAAGAGTTACTCTGCCCGGCTTGTACGACCAACAATGTCTCCATTACATCGTCTATTATCTGGCCGTTTCTCGTAATTGGAGCACAGGGTCAAGGCCGTATAGCGAAAACGACAGATCAGAACTCGTCTCCCGACCTTGGTGCCTGTCGTCTCTTCTCACCGCCACCCTGGTCGTCACCTTTCCTCGTGCGTATGCAAGTTGAAAAAAACGAACAGACAGACAGACAGGGCTCGGCCACCTGGTAACCTGGCCCAACCCCCCCCTGCCCTTGCTCGGCAACCAATTCCGCGAAGCCTGAGCGGAATTGATGCAGCCACCGTTGTCCCCGCGCCATGCTGATGCACCTCGCTCTTTTGGGAAGTCCTATTCAGCCTGTCCTTGACTACCTATCCCGACTTGCTATATCTACCTGTATTATTCCCTCCCTCTTGTCGCCGCTACCGCTCTCTTATCTCTGCTCTCTTCACTTCAACGTCAGTTCACTTGAACGTCAGTTCACCTCTGAGTCTCTCTTTAACCTTCCAGAGCTCTGCAATCCTCTTGTTCCTCTCTTCATCCTCTGGTCCTCATCGTCCACTACATGCTTTGTTCTACCCGCTTCATATCTTCGTCTGCGCAATATGCCTCCTCACTCTCCCGATAACCCCTTTCATGAGCTCTTACCCTTTAGTCCACCCACTCCCGCTTCTGCTTCCGAAAACGCGAGCCAGGCGGAGGACAGGCCTCTGCCACCAGGCGCCATAGTCCGCTACTTCTGGACCTGCCACGAGTGCGGATGTGGCACCTTTCGCTGCAACGACGCCTCGGTAGCCCTGTGCATCCAGTGCAAGCATCAGGTCTGTGACGGCTGCACCACTTTCTTCGGCGCCCGCCTCCTGCACTGCGTGGAAGCAGAAGATGTCCCCGACCACGCCCCCAACCCTGGTGTAAGTCATCTATCCACTCCCACACAGTCCCCCGGATGATGGGCTTCTGACGTCAACAAATCAGTGCGCCTGTGATCGACCTTCCAAGAACAGCCGCTGCCGCAGCCACTACCCCATTCGTCGATGCCCTGCCGCCTCGGGTGTGCGCCGGCTGCGGTATGCTCCCTATGGTCTCCCGACGCTCGTCCAGCACTGCGTTGTGACATTCAGACCAGATCGCGATGGGCGCCCCGCGCTGGGCACGTTTTTCTTTTCGCGACCGCGCTTCGAAAGCGCCCGATCATCGGCAAGAGCGCGTGATGCCGACGACTCGCTCGACTGCATTGCCCGCTCCATGGCCGCAGCACGCGCGACCCCGGCCACCATCCCGCCCATCTACGACATGCTGCTGCAGCCGAGGCTTGGCGAGCCCGCTCTGGCTCGGCACGGCATCCCGGTCTGCACCATGGCGCTGGCTCGCTTCTTTGCCGCGGGGGCAGCCAGCGTCGCGCGGGCGCTGGGCGTCGCGCACCACCCCGTCGTCTGCGTCCATGTTGACCCCATGCTGGCATTTGTCGCCTACTACATCTGCGCCAGTTTTTATATCGTCTTTGGAGCGTGGAAGGGGAGAATCGCGCGCCAGCCGCCTCGGGCGGCGCCGGAGTGAAGCAGAATCGTATGGTCCTACCCACCCGCTTGTCGGCCTTTTTGACAATATTCTCAGCAAGATGACAAGTCCAGGATACGGCACAAATTCTGGCCTTGTTTACAAGCGAGGATGCTCAGAGCGTTTTGCTTGTTGATGGTCATGAATTTGTGCTTTGCAGATTTTATGCAATGGCTTATGAAACCTCGAGCGTACGACACAAATTTGGCTTGTTTTTCCCGGTCAAAATGTTTGGAGCATTTTGGATCGGTTGACATGTGCACAATTGTGGCTTTCTTTGTCGAGTTTATGAAGCGGATTATGCAGGCACGGGGTGCATGTGCATAGCTTACTGATGTTGGCTTGACCAGAGATTTGGAGATTTGAGTTCAAAGACATTTCGTTGCGCACCTTGCATTGTAGTTGTTTTCTGTCATGTTGCCGTGTGACCTATCACCAGGGACAAGGCTGACACCAGCACGGTTGGGTCTTTTGAGTCGCAGGTGTCACCTCGATGGGCAAAGAGAAGTCATCTGCCTCACTTTGTGTAACCTTCCTTTTTGGTGCCCAACAGTCTGGTAGTTTGAACTTTACTGCGCCCGTTCCCTCGTTCTCGCCGGCCATCTCGGCGTCATTCCTGTATCATTAGTTGAATGTCTCGCCCTTTTCACCGAAAAGCAAAGAAATAGAAAGAATAAAACCCGCCACAAAGAAGAGAGAATGAAGGCAAGGTACGACAACCCTGACCCGAGGGGATGGACGGGCCGAGGTCTCGCGCGCGCCCGCGCATGGGCAAGACATGTGCCCGGCATTGTCTGGGACGGGGGGATGCAGCATCCCAACTTTGCCGCCTCGCCAATCAACAACCAAGAACCTGCGGATACGAAGCGAACACAGTCTGACCTTGTTCAGCGGGAGATGGAAAAGAAAAAAAGAAGGTTACGCGTTCTCTTGTCACGTCGCACAGCTTGCGCCGCCCATCGGTTGCCAAGATTCTGCGGCCAACAGAGGGGCATTCTTTTCAACGTGGCTTAAGTTATCATTTATTAGTCGTCCCCGGCGCTCTCTTCCCCGTGTTTGCATTGCAGGTGGACATGCTCTGCATCGATCCCTCCTTCTCCCCTGGTTACCGCTTTGTCGACTTGTTGCATGAAAAAAAGGCCTTACAGGATCATTTATTATTAGTGAGCGACGGCGGGTCATGCACCTCTGCGTTGTCTCACAACTGCGTGTTGTGGCAGGCTGGCAGGCTGGGCAGCAAAAGGAACGGTAGAGTCTACCAGTACGAGTTACTAGTTACGAATTACGGAGTACAAATTACATATTGTAACTAGTTGCGGCATCTACTTTCCGGTTCCCCGGATGACAATATGTAATCGTCCAATCCCTGCTCGACAATCGCAAATCTCCCCTCATTGTACAGCTCTGATAAGCTCTGGTCGAGATACAAACCAAAAAGACGCAACAAACGGGGGAAAGCAGGTGGCAAAGCGGGAAATGCCGCAGGTATTTTTGGGGGCCGTTTCCATGCACGCTCTCCGCTGCATGCATCATGATACAAAGTCGTGTACCGCGGTCTAGGCTCTCCTCTCCTCCTCACCAGCAAAGCACTCCAACGCACCACATCCCGCCTTGCTTGCGACAAAAAGCAGCATAGATCCGGAACAAGCATGCACTCACGCGCTCTCACACACACACACATACCTACACATGCATCGTAAAAGCAACGTGGTTGAAATTGCACAGGATAATGAGAGACATGGCTCGGTGAAGATAAGTCGCGAGCGCTACATAAAGTGGCCAATGTCTCCCCCCGGCGCGCCCCCCCTCCTTGTAAAATAGTTATGCAGGTGTGTTGAAAGTATCGCAGATTCATATTTCTCCAAAAACTCCCCGTTTCCCCCTCATCCATAAAAGCAAAGACAAAGCAAAAAAAATGATGTGATAAAGATGCCACGGCCAAATCATGGACACAAAAGGACGAAAAATGAATTCATCCCAAACTTTCCTTGCAGAAAAAGCAGGACCAAACAAGCGACAAAGAAATCAAGTCGAACCTCATTCCCCTCCTTTCTTGCCTCTTTCCTCTTTCCCCCGTCCCTTGCCTCTCGTCGCGTATATTGGAGAGCAAATGCCGTAATTGAATGCTCCGGATCTCTTGTACATGTGAATAATTACCTACATAGTCTGCGCCGCAGACATTTCTTGAATATTTCTTTTGGTGTATTTTCTTTGATGTATTTCTTTTGGTCCAACCGCAGCCAGATGAACCCTCCTTCACACAAAGTCTCGTGCCTAGCAGCCACATTCAATCGTCGACAAGCTTAATTGTCGGCTTGGCGATTTGTTTGGGCTTGCCGCTGAGTCGACGTTGGGCCGTCTTTGGCGTCACTTTTCCCTTTGGCGTCGTTTTGCTCTGCGGAGTACCGCCCACGTTGGATGCTCGGCTCTTGGCCGAGCCTTTTGGCGTACTCTTCGAGGCACCGCCAGGCGAACTCTTGGTTGATGCCTTGCCGGAAGATGCCTTCTTGGGTGTTGTCTTTTTGCCGGCGCGCACATTCTCCTCACTGGTGCCGACCATGGTCAGGCTGGAGGAGCGCGAGGACACCTGCTTCGTGCTCGGCTTGTCCGCGCCGGGCCGAATCTTAATCAACTTATTTACCGTCGCCTTCTTTAGCAGGTTGCCCGTGCTGGCCCGCCGCTTCACGGGCGTCGATTTGGCCGAGTTCTTCTTGGCCAGCGACATGTTGGAGACGCTCTTCTTAATGGCCGTCGCAGCACCCTTGGCTGCCTTCAGGCTCGCGCTCGAGAGCGAGCGCTTGACGCCCGTGGCTGACTGAATCTTGCGTTTCTTGCTCTTGTCGTTGCTCGACACTTCCTCCCCGAGCATCTCCTTGAGCTTGCGCTTTCCAGCCTTGATCGTGCCCTTGACGGCATTTTTCAGATCAGTCTTTGGGGGCTTCACTTCACGTGGGCGAGGTCCGAGAAACCCGCGGCAGTTGTCGGCACCGCAAAGACACCTTTGAACATTCTTGGCGGAGAATGGGTCAAAGTTGTAGTCATACGTGAGCTCATCTCCCGTCATGATGGGGCTGTCACCCGCAAACAAGGCCATTCTCGGCTGACCCGAGACGATCCATTTGATCATGCGGCAGTTGGGATTGCAGCTGTGGTTGACAAATCTGGCTATGCTACCAGTGGTGGCGTCGATAATCATGTTTTGGTCAAAACTCATCAAATAGTAGCACTAGAGATCCTGTTAGTAACACTTCCACGACATGCTCCACGTGAGACTGGCTTACCTCGTTGTTCTTGTACTCGTTCTTCATGCGACGGTCGCATTCGTCCTCCGTGATGATTTCACCAGCATATTCCATGATGATTTGATGAGGGCGGAAGCAGCGGTTGCTCCTCACGCCGTAGCCACGGTCAGACGTTTTGATGACTTCGACACCGACACGGTACTTTCCACCCTTGGCACGTCGGGCAGTGAGTGTGGCAAATGCTCTGTTGGTGCATGTTGCTTTTCCTGCGTTGCAGTTGATATCGTTACATTCGTAAAGCATGATTCGGTTCTGGCAGTTGTCGCCACAGCCGTCTTCGGGCGTGCACACGCACTTGGAGTAGTCTTGGTAGTGTGGTGACTTGCGCCAGTAATCTTTGGAGTCGCCAATGAAGCGATCTATGCAATGTTAGCAAAACAGTGTGCTGCAGGTCGTGGGAGAGGCATCGCACTCTTGGTCATCTTTTTCCATTCGTCGGGTTTGGGCTGACCGGGTGGCAGCGGGTTGCAGGTCTGGAATGGCAGCTTGAAGTCGCGACCCTGAAGTAACAGGCGTAACCCGGTGTATATAGGCGCTGGCATAACGCGATTGACGCTCTTTGTGAAGTCGAGCTCGGGAAGACTGGCAAGCTTCTTCTTCTCGGCCAGCGTCAGACAAAAGTCAGCCTTTGTAGGCGCATCTTGACCCGCGTACAGGCCCTTGGCCAGAAACTTCTTGGGTCCGCGAGGCTTAATTTCGGTAACGGGTTCCTCGACCTTTTCCTCCTCGGGTGCGGCCTCCTTGGCCTTCTTTTTGGGTGGTGTAGGCGGCGGCGCATTTGGATCAACAAACTTGCCATTGGCCCAAATGGTGTGACGCACAGGGTGGTCGTCAATGTGAGAAAACTCATTCGTGTCGCGTAAGCGCAAAAGCTCGCGCGATACTCGGCTCATGGAGCCAGCGAAGGCCTTGGTTCCGCGCTTGCCAATTTTGGATAGATGAGAGCCAAGAGATGATACAGCGGCGCCAACGCTTGCACCAGGGCGTGAGCTGAGACGGCGCGGGCGAGTAGACTCTTGGGCAAGGCGACGGCTAGCACGCGGGGAGTTGAGGTCGGAGGGCGTCCAGCCGAGATCGAGCGCCTCAATTGCATCCTTGCCACTGCGAGACTTTGCTCTGGTCGAGATTGAGCTGCGAGTCGACACGCCATCATTGATAAGAGTATCACCAGAGATTGTGCGACGTCGGCGATCGGCGACATCATCGCCATTGGCGCGTCGCTTTCCGTGGCCGGCGGTGCCGCTCAGCTTGGAAAGGTTGTAAACAGGCGCAGAAGTACAGTTGCGGCGTGTCCGCTGGGGCGAGAGCTGAGCAGGCTCGGCGACGGGCTCAGCGACAAGTGAGGTGATGGACGCGGTTCCAGACACAGTGACGGGGTCGGCGACAGGCTCGATGGCAGTCTCGGGAGTGGGTGTCGGTTCTGTCTTCGGTATAGGTTCGGACACCAGTTCGAAGTCGGGTTGCGAGGCAGTGAGCAGGGGCTCAACAAAGGAGGCGACATCGTGCTTGGAGGTGTCTGAGTGCAGGCTGTCGCTGTCAGCGATGGTGGTGGGTGGCGTGGAGCTCGACGACGCGACATGCGACATTGTGTCGGCGACGCTGCTCGTGACGCTCGACGTAGGTTCAAGAAAGAGCGGCAGCATGGTGGGCAACAGGTTGTGGAAAGGGAGAGGATGGTGTCTGGGATTATAGGCGTTTGTCTAGTATGAATGCGTGGGCGCGCGGTGGACACGGGCGGGCGCGCGACAAGGAGCGTAATAAACGGGCGAAGCACGACAGCGAACCGCGTCGCATAGAGCACGTCGAGTCTCGTAAAGGGGGATGAGACCAGCGGCGTAGAAGCTGGCGTGGAAAGGGGAAATATGAGGATACAGAAAAAGACGAAATGAAACAAGGACCAAGGCTGTACTGCCACGACAATGTGACGGACGGGCTGCGGAAAGAGAAGAAGGAGAGCTGAGTTGGCGTTTGGCGGCGAGGCAAGGCGAGGCGACGGGGCAGACGGAGCAGCCGTGCGGGATGGGATTTGCTGATTGGCGTTGCAGCGCTACTGCCGTCGACTAAAAAGGCAGCAAGCCACAGAGTCCCAAGACAAGGGCGAATAAAAGGGCCCCTAGACGTTCCGTAACAGAACTTTGATTAGCGGGCAAAAAAGGGTTGGTTGCTGGCACGCGCCGTCTGCGATGTCGACTGCTTGGTGGCAAACGAAGAGGTTTTGTCAAGGTGCTTGCTCGGGCAGCAAATGTAGTTGCACGTGCAGTGAGGCTCGCGGGCAGGAAAGGCTCAGGCAGGTCTGACTCGACGGATCTCGAGAGAAACACGAATTGATGCTCTGTCGTGGTGACTCGGCGCGTTGGACGCGTGGGGTGGAGATGGGACGGCAAGTATGTCGATGCCGGAAACTCGACAGTCAACGCACCAACAAGTCAAGGAGGGGAGAAAAAGAAGGAGACAAGCAAGGGGATGTCGTCTCCGGGTTCAATATTCGATTTATTTGATGGCTTGTACGCTGCACACGTGGTGCCGGGATGGACGTCTTGACGAGCCCACACGATGTTGACTGGTTCAAGAAAGTGCAACAAGTGTAGGAGAAGAAGTGAGAGAAGGCCAGCACACACATACATGCACATGAGCGCCAGAAAAAGGGAGCGGGCCGGCTTATTTACCATGTCGGCCCTTGGCGGTCCTTCTTTTTCGTACTACGCCTTTTTTTTTTACCATCCGGATGAAAGCAACACACGAAACAAAGACCTGGCCTTGATCCAGACCTGGTCTCCCGTAAGAGCCATGCCACAGCTCAGGCCGCGTCTCGCAGGGCGTCCCGGGACAACCTTTTTTTCGTCTCGTCCTGGCTGTTGTAATTTGTCCGCCAAGTTTGTCTCCAGAAACCACCTTGTCATATCCTTTTGACTTGCATCGCAGATGATCCTAGTCGCCTTGCCTAATTCGGCACTTCAACTACCGTCATATATCAACACTACCATATCCGCCACCATGGCATACATTTTGCTGGACTCTACCATGTCGATGCTGTTTCAATTCGCTGCACGTATTTTTTTTCTTCTCCAATCTTACTACCTCCTGAATGTAGCGCCGGCACGATGCTCTCACCCTCCATCCCCACATGTCCTCCTCGACCTGCCATCTTGCCTTGTAACTCAAACCCTGTGCGCCACCCGTGCCCTTGACGATGCCGATTTCGAGTCTGCGGCGATGCACGAAACTTGGAGACTTTGCCTGGCCCTCAAAAATTGCCGCGAGGGCCCTCTGGCGCTGTGTCTTTGCTAGTTCAGGTGCTGACACAGCTCCGTCCCACGACGAGCACCATCGTCCGCAACACTCGCTCAAAAATCCATCTCTAGGAGGGAATAAAACAGGACAAGTCGGTGTGAAGCTTGTTTCGCAGCTTTCAAAGCCACCTCTGCGTGGCTACGCCGTTATCCGGCAAACCGCCCTTGCCGCATGTATTTCTCGGTTGTGATGACTCGCGCCCGGTCTCCCAGCTAAATGTACTCCGCTCGAGACAGCGCCGAGTAACTCGGTGCCTGCACCAGGGGAGGTGATGGGACGGTATCACGGATCAAATCACATTACTACCGGCGGCATCATCACTCTGTGGTACTGCCGGGGCCTCCATGCAGCTCGGGCGGGCAAGCATCATGTTGGACAGTCCAGCGTCACAAAGGCGCTTACAACTAACTACCTGCCTAGGCTTCCAGGCACGGGTAGCCCCGGCTGGAACCAGAACTCGTGTCACCACATTTTCAGAATTCCAAGATAACCCGTGCTCCCGGTATACCGCAGCAATTGAACACTTCAGACGGGGACCTGTGGTATTTTGAGGCGATTCCCCAGATCGACCGACAAGTCGAGCATGTATTTACACGCTCATCAGGTAGGCTGCAGCGAAACTTCGCTTCGTTTTAACTAATCTCCGGTATTCTTCAATAGAAAATGACGCGTCTGTCTAGTATGACGAGAAGACAGAATATGCCATGATTCTGTGTGGCGTGCTTGGTTGATGGCGGTACATCGTGCCCATTGCCACTTTCCTCCTCTTGGCCCAGACAGTCCACTCCGTCTCAGGTATCAAAATGTGGCGGTTTGTTCGAGTTCAAAAACGCCTTCTAAATCTTTGAACACACGAAAAAGCCAGCACCTGATTCCCACAGCTGGGATCAACTTCCTCCTCCGAGGCCAGAATTCTCGGCGTGCCCCGGACGAGTCTTGCACACCATCAACCCTAAAGCTAACCACTTGCCATAGTATGCGATGGTATTTGGTATCATGGATTGCTATGCGCGAGCTCCAATTTGGTGGTGACCGCAACCATCTCGTCATCATTACGCCAAACTTGCTCAACCGGTCAATCGGGATAGTACTGCGGCTCTGTTCCGGACTTTGATGGTGCAGCCAACGATTGGGCCTCAACAACAGCATACTTGGCCAGCTCCACAGCACTTCTGTGCATCAACAACGCCACACTTCCAGCCTCGCGTCCATGTTCCAGTTGCTTTCATCTCGCTCCTCGGAAAGAGGCAAGACGCCCGACGCGATATTGCTGCTATGGTCTCCTGGGTCCCACATCTACGGAGAAACTTTGTTGTCAGGCGCGGGTGCTCTCGCCGTAACCGCAGTCGTGAGGCTCAAATGTCATGTGCCGAACTCGTTGAGAAATCTAAAACTCTAGGAAGGCAGAAGGGGCAGTGCCGAAGCCTCTGTCTCTTAACAAGCTGGGCATTTTCTGCAGCTAGCCATTGTTGATGAAAGTGAGGCTGACATTGTCGAGGTGGGCCAATACTAGGACCCTGAGATTGACATTGCCTATGAACCCTCGCCAAAGATGACACGATGCATCAAGAACTAACCCTACTTCGAGGACATATTCGCTCTAGGGTCATCGTTGCGCTGTTTGTCGCAGTCACGGATTCGGTCTCTACGCAAGATCGCGCCTTGGGAGATTGAATAATTGCCATAGTAGAAACAAGCCTGCAGTGACTTCGGTAATCAGAGCTCAAGAGAGAAACCAAACTTACACATGCAGGGATTCATGCACATATATCGCATGATGGCTCTACAACTAGCTTCCCCGAAAAAAAGATCCTATTCATCTACATCCAGCCATGAATCGCTCCACAACATATCCGAATCTTTCTGTTCTGACCGACCGTAGTGGCGTCCGTCGAAAATTTGCAGAGTCTCATTCGAAGACTCGGAACAAACAGAATGAGGACTAAACGCTCTCTCCGCGCCAAGTCTTATAGTTGTAAAGTTGTGAGTTTCCACCCCTCGCAAATTGTAAAGTGAAGAGCCGACACGCGGCCGTTGTGCTCTGGAGGGGGTGGGCTGTAAGTCATCGAATGCGGACCTGCGGACACCCGAGCAAGGATAAGCAAGATACTGTTGAGCTCGCCCGCTCACTAGATCTCTATCATACTCACACGCGCTTGAAAATGAGGCCAATGGGGAAAGGGGACCAACACTTGCGAGTACTGGTGAGGCACAAGTGCTTGGTGCCCCGAGGCTTTGAGTTCCACGTACGGGTACCGTAACTGAACTACGCTGAAACACAGAGCGAATCTTTTTTGACCAGCACTGGCGAGCTGAGGCGAGTCGCGAGTCAAAGTCGGAAACATGGGTATTATTGCTGCTAAATCACACAAGACTGTGCGATATCTCAAAGTAATCTAATCTAGGTATCATTTGTATTTCGCTCATTCCGCGACATTCTCCAGGATAAATCACCATCAAGTTGGTATCAAATCAAATTTAAGCAGCAGTCTTTTCAGCAACAGATTCAGCGACAACCTCGGGGGCAACAACAATCTCGGGGCCAGCAACGACTTCGGGAGCAGCAGCAGCCTCCGGGACAGCCGCAACAATTGGGGCAGCCTCCTCAGCCTTCGTAGCAGCCTCCGTCTTTTCCGCGGCAGCAGGAGAAGGCTCAGCCACGAGTTTGTCCTCGGCCGTCGCCGCAGGGGCCGCAGCGGTGGGAGTAGGCTCCTCCGCCTTGGCCGGCTCGGTCTTGTCGGCGTTCGGCGCGGCGTCGACCAACGCCAGCTGCTGGCCGACCTCCTTGACACTCGGGCCCTTGCCGCCATACTCGCTGGGGAGCGTGGCGGCAACGGCCGGCAGCTCGGCGGCGAGGGAGGTGCCTGAGGTCATGGGGTGGAACTTGCGGAGGGTGGCGGGGGCGAGGAAGAGCTTCATGGCGCCAAACATCCAGCCCATGATGAAAGGGACGTTGACAAAAAACTTGTGGGCGAGGAGCTCGGGGTAGGCCATGGAAAATGTCTGGATGGTCTCCTTGCTGGCGGCTTTGACAGCAGGGTCCATGCGGAAAAAGCTGACATTGAGGTAGTCGTGAGTCTGGATCATCTGGTAGGGGTCCTCGCCGCCGTCGGGGATGAGCTCCTTGACCTCGTTGAGCTTGAGCTTCTGGACGCTGAGCTCCATAAGAGCAGCACGCCACTTGATAAACCTAGCTGGCGTTAGCGATGCGTGCACTAGGGCAACGTGGCGTGTACTAGGACATACTCTTCAACATTGCCAAAAGTGGCCTTGTTATCCTTGACGGCACCGTAAATGTTCCAAGTGGCAACCGTCTCCTTGCCTGCGTCGTCCTTGTGGACCGTCACGTAGCCCAGGTCGGCAAACTTGCTCTTGTCAAAGTGCTGGTCGACGAGTTTGGCGGGCTGCACCTTTTTGCGCCACTCGAGGGCCGACGCGAGCTGCTTCTCGGCGGCGGCGGCGTCATTGTTGTTGGCGCGCAGAAACTTTTGCAAAACGACCTGGCTGGGGATGTTGTCGGACGATCCGTCCAGCTCGACGCCCCACATCTCATCGTATTCGACCTTGGTTGTGATTTCGGCGAGGCGCGCCGTGAGCCTGGCGAGAGGCGTCTTGGGCGCCTCGGCCGTGGTGGTGGTGGTGGCCGCGGGAGGAGCTTCGGCGGACATGGTGAATGGATATCGGATGGGATTTGACGTGGGAAGAGAAAGAAGAATGAGGGATGAAGATGCTCCGAGCAAGTCCGAGTGCGAGGAGAGGAGAGAAAAAGCCAGCCAACAAAACAGACAGGGACCTGGTCAAAGACAGCTATGGTGGAGCCGGGATGTGACTACTCCGTAGGTAGGGATACTGAGTATAATCTGATGAAGAAGGGAGGCGGCTGGCCGAGAAACGCGGCGGTGAAATGTAGAAAGGTCAGACCAGTTTTGTATTCCAGCCGAACAATAGAAGACTGCAGAAATCTAATTCGAGGAAAAGAAATTTTCATTGCAAACAAGGGACGGATCGCAAACGTTTCAGGGTGTGCAACCAATTCAATGTCGACTGGCTGCTGCGAGTGCCACGCACCGTTTCTGGGTACCTGAAGAGAGGTAGTTACATAGGCTACAAACAGAGACAGTGGGGTCCCGGCAGCACTGGCCAAGCGGCCGAGCTGCAGCCGCTGTGGGCGGACTGGCCCAAGCTTCTCAGGCTCTAGTGGAGTTCTTCAGGGGCTTGCAGGCTCGCACCACGCTAGAGAGGGTACTTTCAGGTACAAGACCCATTCTCGCGGCCGATATTGCAACGGCTAATCTGCCAGCTGGCGCGGTCCGCCCCAGTAAAAAAAGGCTCGAGTGAATGTTGCTCCAGCATCGGCCGCCATTCAGAACCCGTTGTTGTTCGTCCATGGACCATCTATTGGGTGCCGCGCCTTTGCCGATCTATGTTCGTTCCCTGTCCACTTCAGACGAAGTCCATACAAGAGCTCCAGATAGAAACGTGGCTAGGCTGACAAACACCGCTCTTTGCCAGTTATTTGGCTCGGGAATACAGGAGACGGAGGGATGGGCATGATACATCGAGGCTGGTTTTTGCTAATCAAGACGTAATAGGAGCATCGAGAATACCCCTTTCACTCAATTTTACGAGAGAAACTCCCCATATAAACATCCACACGCGGCGTCGATCAAACATGGCGAAACAAAATATATTCAATATGTGCGGAGTACCATGGTTTATATATAAAACTCCCCATCGTCCACCGCGAGATAAGAATGACCCCATCCCGATTAATGCCCTTCATTGGTCTCGGCTTTCACCCGACAACGCGGCCCCGCGATGGTGGGCGTCTTAGTACGACCAGTCGACAACAATTTTACCCGCGGAGAGGGGAGAAAACTGCTGGAAGAAGCCGCGGGTGAGGTCGACCTGGTCGGAAGCGCAGCCCTCGGCGCAGAGGTCGGCAATGTAGCCGTCCAGCGTCTTGCCGTTGCTCTTGATCTTGATGCCCTTGCCGCAGTGAGCACCATTGTCCCAAGCCTGGGGAGGGAGGGCAACAGCCCAGACGTCGTTGCTGATGTCCCAACCGCAGGCACCCGCGTTTCCGTTGGGCTCAAAGTAGGTGGCATGGCCGGCATGGACGACGGCGGCGGCGAAGACGGCGAAGACGGTGAAGTGCATCTTCAAGTTTCGTTGGCTGAAGAGCTGTGCGTGCTGCGAATAAGCTGCCAGTGATGAGCAAGGTGGATGTTCTTCAAACGTGAAGGTGATGACTCTTTATACTTGATCAGAACCTGGCGCGAAAGCTTCGACCCTACGGACTACTGTCATTCTCATTGCTTGGCAAGAAGAAGGGCACGATGCGACATCTGTTTACCAGAAACCGTAATGTGGTCGCCAAGATGAGCCATTTTATTTTAAGGGTACTGGGCGCAGATATCGAATGGTATCATTAGTTACCTCGCCTGTTTCTGGGATCTGTTGTCCGTCGAGCCAGGCGTCGACTTCCACCCCGCCAGTCAGCGCCGTTCAGTAGCACATGGCAGGCAACAACCGCAATCATACCCGCCTTAGGTTGCAAAGTGCGCACGGAAATATATGTAGATTGCGAAATGCAGTCTCAAGCCGGTTTGTTACCGACTGTGGTTGACGCTCTGCCTGTTCCAATTTCTGCTTTCTGGAAGCGAAGACCGTTTCCAGCAATTAGCTGTGATCTTCTGCCCCACCGAGATCATCAAGTAACAGGCTCAGATTGCGCCGACCTGCCTCCGACATTTGTACCTTGGCAACTTGGGTTGTAATATCGATTATAGACAAGTCCATGAAACTGTTTATGTGTTACGTTTGTCTCTGTTAAAAGAAATTATGCTTCCCGTTTCTTGTTTGCTGGCTAGCGGAACCTCTGCCGGTGTGTGTTGCATTCGGGCCACTCTGCGGTCCAAATCTCGCGCCATGTCATTCCTACTTTGGACAATCCAGGAAATTGAGGCCGATCCTTTCGCTTGTTTACGATGAAAAGTAGAACTCAAATTGCATTTCTTTCAACAACATCCTGCGCAAATGTTTTCTTTGAGACGCTGGGTCATGTTAATGGTATCCGGTGGCCCTTGCCGATTACCTACCCTACGCTTGAGACTTTGACCTACCTATCTGCCTAGGTAGGTAGGCAGCAACCCGACTCCCGGGCGTCTCATTGTCATGCCCTCACAAACCGTGCCTTCGGTATCACGGTAGTTACTTTTTTGCGGTAGAAAATTCAGATAGTAAGTGCGAGTGCATAGTTCTTTGCTAATGTCATGTTAGGCGGCCTCCACCTAACCTCAAGTATAAGCGCCGCGCGATTGCAAACTTGAACAAGGAACAAGATCATCAACGAACCGAATAAAGCTAAGTCGACTAGATAGGAAGAATAACGAAAATGAAGAAGAAGGTGACAAACAAAATATCGGCCAAGTTCATTTCTTTTTTGCCTCCCATGTTCCCATTCCCCATGTGCCAGCGTCCAGTCCAGCCAAAAAGGGCAACCCAAAAAACCAACTTGTCAAGTTAGTTCCCAAAACACCTACTTCAAAAATAATCCATCGAAAAAAAGGGAGACTTCCTCCAAAGTGAACAGCATATAGAAAAGAAGAAGAAGAGAAAACGCCGCTGTTTAATAGCCACTTGATTTTTCCCGAGTGTCAACAAAAGAAAAAGAACACAAAAAGATACTCAACCAAAGGAGCGAGCAAGAATAGCCTCCATGACCGCAAATTCAAGCTGCGCAGCGTACGACAGCGTCATGGCGTCAAATTCGGCACCGGTCGGGTAGTTGAGCTCAGCCCAAAAGTAACCCCAGTAACCGTCGGTGGCTTGTGCCTTATCCTGGATGGCGCGGCGCTCCCCAGGGGCGGTACGCGCAAACACGTCACGCATCGTTTGGTTCCGAATTGCCTCAATGTACCACTGAAGTCTCGCTGTCAGCTCATCCGTCGTGGCAAAGGGGTAGGGCGGGGGATTATTTAAGAAGGCATACCTCGACCACGTCCAGCGGCATACCGGGCTTGGGGACCAGCGCGTACTGGTGGCGCCAGCTGCTCGCGAACCGAGGCTGGCCGTAGCTGCGCTGCTCAGCGTCCGACATGCCGGCGATCCAGGCCACGTCATCCTTCATGAGCGTGGTGAAGCCGGGGCACTCCATGGCCGCCCTGGTCACGCGGCGTAGAAGCTGCTTGTTAAGGTTGACGGGGTCGCTGCCCTTGTCCAGGCTCTTGAGGAGCAGCTGCAGCAGGTCCCGCGTGGCCTGGAACATGGCGCCGCGCTGGCTCACCGTGATGCAGTCCGTCATGTACCAAGGAAACTTGCGCAGCGTGCTGATGAGGCACTCGTAAGGGCGCTGCGGGCACTCCTTGGAAAAAGGAGACTGAGGTTAGGGGAAAAGAGAGGCTCAGGTCAGTGGACAGTTACAGGAACAGGATGGTGATGAGAGGGCAGAGAAGGAACATACTCGGTGGGGAACCTCGACATGCTTGACGAGCATGATCATCTCCTCGGCGGAGATAAACCCTTTAAAATTCGACCACGGCTCATTGGGTCTGAACGGCTGGATCTCTGGCGTCACGCCCTTCCAGACGATACCGGCCGCGATGGGAAATAAATCCTTCATGAGGCTCGCCTGGCTGGAGAGCTGCACGTCTACGGGGCGGTCTCCTAGACGCGTGGGCCGGCCGGAGAGCTGGTTCTGTGAGTGTTTCTCCACGGCACGCATGGCATCCTCGAGCGTCATGAACTCGACGTAGGCGTCCATGGTCTTGCTGGTGACCTTGTCCATGATGATGTGGACGGGCTCCTCAGCGTCATTGAGGATCTTGGAGTTGCGGCCGAGAAACGCAATCACCTCGGAGCGCTTGGTCGAAAAAGGAATCTGCACAGTCAGTTCAGCATGTGAGTGACAAGAAAGTGTTGTCCAGTTTGCACATACGTTACCAAGGCGGACCACACCGTTGTTCTTGGCCGTGGCCTGCTTGGCCCCCTCGACGAACGGCATGTTGCTCGGGTCGAGGACGGCAGCGAGCTTGGCGTTGCCCCAGGCCGGGTTCGTCAGCGCCTTGAGCTTCTCTGAGCGGCCATCGAAGGCCGCTGCCGGTGGCTGGTACACAGTGAGGCTCTGCTGGGTAGGGAGAGTCTGCTGCACCAGAGCGCCGAGTTGGTAATCGGAAGTCTCGGAGGTTGGCAGCACCTCGGGGTCATTTTGGGTCAGCGTGGGCAGCTCCAAGTTGAACTTTGGGGGTGGCTCGCTGGACATGGGCCGGCCGGACGTGCGTGGCGCATAGTTTCTTGGCTCCGTCATGCGACCCGAAGTCGGCATGGAGCCAGAGACGCTGCTTATACCACGGATGTGGTAGTGGCGGGGGTATACTGGTTCAGGCGATGCCATGAATGTGTGTCCAGAGAATTTCTGGTCCCCACTGCGCGGCTCATCGCCGTAACCCTTGGCCGGAGTGCCATTCTATGGCGTCCCGACCGAGGAGACGGAGCCTTGGGCGATGGCCTGAGATAGAAGCTCATGTGCAAGATCGTTGCTCGAGGTGAAGCTGGCCGACAGGTCAGAGTCTGTTGGAGCGGTCGTGGTGGTGCCCTTTGACAGGTTAGCATTCTGAAGAGGCTCGGTCGTCTGGACGCTCTACCTTGGAGTGAGCGGGAGAGAGGTCGCCCCAACCGGACGGAGTCCAGACTGCGGATTCCGGATTGAGCCTGCTTTGCATCATGCTGCTGGAAGAGGCAGAGTGGCTGTGGGACGAGCAGGCAAGGTGAGAGTCGGGAGGCGAGGGGAGCGAAGGGTCAAAGGTCCTCTGCGAGATATCAGAGCCGGTTGTGAAAAGCTTCAAGAGCGAGTGGCTTGTAGAGGCCATTTTGAAGCGCTGCCGCGGAAATCAGCAAGGTAATAAACAAGACGGAGAAGAGTAGAGGTTGGGGCACTTACATGGCGCAGCGAGGCTCGTTGTAGATGAATAAATAATGGGAGGGCCAATGGTGCAAAGTGCGAGTGAATGATAAGATAATCAGGTGCGCGAGAGGATTTGTTGTTGAGATAGAGTAGAGTTTTGCACAGGAACAAACGCGGTTGAGGGGGTCGAATGGCTTGGCGTCAATTCAAGCCAAGCGACTGGAGATTGAGATAGTTGAAGGAGAACGTTGGATAGGGGAAGAAAGGAAGAAGGTTGAGGAACAAGAAATATATGAGCTTGCTAGTGTGGATCTAGCCGGCTGACACGTTCATTAAGGTGCATGGTGTGAAGCTGGTCTCCGTTTGCTGGAGACGTCAAGACAGCCGCCGACATCGCCAGCGCAAGTGAGAATGTGGCGGGTCCCAGCCATCCGGCTTATTGTCGAAGAAGGACAATACTTGTATGTTTTCCTTTCACTTTTCACTTTGGAAATCTCTCGCATACCGATATCGCACACCATGGACTATTGTAAATTGTGTCATTTGCTACTTGGTTTGTAGCTGTATGCATCTAGAGCTGGCATGGGCAAGCCCAGCCGCCTTGCATCCTCGACCCGATGGGCTTATTTTCCTACCTTGGATATAATTTTGTGTCGCCTCAATTAAACTGACAGCGGAACAGTCAGCAAAGTCCTTGGGAGTCGCAGTTATTAGATACGCACCGGTGTTAGGAAAGACTCTGCCACAAAACGCGCTCTGGCGTTCAGCTGCCAATTGTTAGTATATTACCCCGTATGTTGGTTCTAATACATACAAAGAGTTTCATCTCGGAAATCTCCTTATCAACATCCTCCATGAATTGAATGATGAAATCAACCAGCTTGTGCTTCAGCATCTCGTCCGTGTGGAAGTTGGTTATTAAGAAAGAAATATCATAGCCCTGGATAACGATTAGTCAATAGTCACGCCGGCGCCGGGAGGATCGGCCTGGGGCGGCACCTATGTACCTTAATCGGCTTTCTTCGCAGGATAAAAAAGGACTCGGCTCGTTGCGTCAGGAATCGGGTAAACTTGTGTACAAGGATGTGCTCAATCTCGTCGGCCTGCTTGATCTTGATGCTTATTCTGATGGAGTTGATGCTGGGCTCGATGAGGACTCGCTCGTTTTCGTTGCGCGCAACCGTTAGTGGCGTTAGGAGAACCTCGGGTGACGACTGGGCTTCGATTTCAGGGACATTGTGTCGCTCGGCCGTCTGCGAGGCAAAGTTGGAGAGCGTCAGGGCGGCCGTCAAGCTGCTACGGACGCACTGGAGGTAGGGACGGAGGGATTGAGACTGTCGCCCGCCACTGGTCAGCCCAAATGATGATTCATGGCGAATAGTAGTTGCGCGCACTCACCATGGCTAGAGAAGGGGAAGCCGCAGCTGGGCGCTCGTGATGATAGTGGTGCTGCTGCTTGTTACGTTGCCTAGTGTCACTGCGGCTGGCTGCGACGGCGGGGTTCACATTGGAGCTCACGACCTGACGTGTTGGTGGGGCTGAGCCAGGAAACGACGTATGTGTCACGTGAGCATTGTGGCGCGTGCAGGCGGCGTGTGGCGCATTCACCAACTGGAGACTCCACTGAATCGTGCTGGGCAACCACTGGAAAGCAACTGGAATGAGGTTGGAAATACTGGACCAAATGAAGGAAAGTTAGAAGAGGCACCGAAGAGTAATATGTGATGATTTTACGGGAAAGATATTCAAGGGAAAAACCCCGTCGTTCCGTCCAGAAATACAACATTGTGGTGTTCTGTTTGTAACTACGTAGTAGTAACCAGACGCTTGTACAGCGTACCGCGCCTATGACGCTGTAATAAATCAGGTACCAGCCGTGACGCACACTCAACTCTTCAGTCCGTCTCCACCCATGTTCGAAGCCAAACCGCCAACTCTCTTCCATCACCTTTCCTGCCGTCATTGTACATCTCTTCTGCCCTTTGCTCTACGCGTGTCTTTTTAGTAAAATTTAGGCGTTGGAATTGCCTCTACATACACAAAGTCATTCGCCATCATGGCAATCATTCCTGGTTCGTTACCCCGCCATTCCCGGCGTGTTCAAAACAATTGCTGATGGGAACAGTGGTCGCCAAGCACCAGGGAAAAAAGTACGATGTCGACGTCGACACCGAGACCACGGGTCTCGACTTCAAGCTCCAAATCTATTCGTTGACGAATGTCGAACCCGAACGGCAAAAGATCCTGGTCAAGGGTGGCCAGCTCAAGGATGACGCCGACATGAGCGTGGTCGGCCTCAAGCCCAATCAGGTCTTGATGGTCATGGGCACGCCCAGCGGCGGCTCTGGTGAGCTTGTGCGACCCAAGGAGCAGGTCAAATTTGTCGAAGATATGACAGAGGCCGAAAAGGCTCAGCAGGTTGGCGCCACACCCGCTGGTCTGATGAACCTGGGCAACACCTGCTACCTCAACTCGACCCTCCAGACTCTGCGCGCCATCCCCGAACTACAAACTGCTCTTGCGGACTACAGGGGAAGTGATTCGACGGGCCCCATGGCTGGGATGTCGCAAATGGATCTGGCCTCGCAGCTGGCTGGACTCTACAAGAAGATGAGCGCCACACAAGATTCTATCCCGCCCATGAATTTTCTGAATGCCCTGCGTGTCGTCTTTCCGCAGTTTGCTGAAAAGGTGAAACCCAGCAATGCCTATGCACAGCAAGATGCGGAGGAAGCTTGGTCGCAGATTGTCCAGCAGCTCGGCGAAAAGGTCCAGATCAAACAAAAGGGCGGTCCCAACATCTCGTTTGTTCAAAAGTACATGAGCGGCGAATTCACCTCATACATGGCTCCCGATGAAGATGAGGCCATCAATGCGGGAGAGAAGGCCATTGTCTCCAAATACCACTTCTCCAAGCTCAACTGCCACATTGACGCCCAGACAAATCACCTTCGCGACGGCATCCTAGCTGCTCTTAGCGAGAAGATTGAGAAGAAGTCGGAAGTACTCAACCGAGATGCGAAATACACAAAGAAGTACGATATTTCACGAGCTCCGAAATACCTCACCGTTCACTTTGTGCGCTTCTTCTGGAAACGCGAGACCGGGAAAAAGGCCAAGATCATGCGCAAAGTCACGTTTCCCCTGGAGCTTGACATTGTTGAATTCTGTTCAGACGAGCTGAGGGGGGCTCTTATACCTATCCGAGACAAGGTCCGCGAAGTACGCAAGGACGAAGAAGATATCGAGCGTGCGCGCAAGCGACGCAAGAAGAGCCATAACACTGATGACATTGCCGGCGGTGCTGGTCTGCCCAGCGAGAGAGAGCTGAAGGAGAAGGAGAAGGCGGAAGCTGAGAAGAAGCAGAGAAGTGGCGAAAAGCTAGCAAAGTCGACTGACGGTGATACCGAAATGGGCGAGACATACAAGACGGATGCTGAGGTGGAGGCTGAGCAAGCTGCTGCTCTCTTGAGCGCTAAGAAGGAGCTGGGCGCGCTTATTAACACTGAGCTACGTAGTGACGATGGTGCTAACCAATCTGGACTGTACGAGCTCCGTGGTGTCGTCACGCATCAAGGTGCCAGCGCCGACAGCGGCCACTACACTGCGTACGTCAAGAAGACTGCGCCCATCGATCCCAAGACCGGCGTTAAGGGTGAAGAGGACGGCAATTGGTGGTGGTTCAACGATGACAAGGTATCGGAAGTGACGGTAGACAAGGTGGAGGGGCTATCAGGTGGCGGCGAATCCCACTCGGCCCTGATTCTGCTGTACAAGGCGATTGATCTGCCCGACATTGAGGGACAGTAGGGGGGCAAATAAATACAAAAGCGGTTTATGGAATAGGAGTTGTCTGAATGAACATGGATCATGATTAATGCGGCCATTTCGCTAGGTGTGTATTTTCGTCTATGCAGGTAATGTACAAGTCTATCGGGGGTATCATGCAGCTCAATCAACTACAGCGCGCGGTGGCAACAGCTCCGCGTTCGGGTTCGTTTCAACAGCAAATAATCGAGTTTATTTTTCTCGTTTGACCTTTTCTTCCTCGCGCTCTACAAGGCGCTGCTGAAAGACTTCTATTTTGCGATCGATTTGCGCGCGCTGATACAGCAGGTGTTTTCGTTGCTCTTGCAGGATCGCTATTTGCTGCGCCGGTACGTCGGCCCGAAAGTGTTTGATTGACTATGCATTCCAATAAGTATTCGCCCTTGATGTTTGTATCGAATAGGAACGGGCAGGATGGCGTACCTCGGTCTTTTGGTGGTCGGATTTGAGCTGCGCGCCGGTGAGGGCGCCGACAATGATGACGGCGCCAAAGGCGCTCGCAATCAGGCCGCCGCGCAGCTTGGGCTTGGGTAATGGGCCGGACATGGTGTGATTGTGTTTCGGGAATCGGCTTGCGAGGCGGCGATGGTGCGCACGATGCGCAACGGGAGGGGAAGAGTTTGCGCAGTGGTCGCGTCGTCGCCTTGTAGCCAATGATTCGATATGGTTGCAGTTGTATTTTCGGGTTCGATGATGTATACGTTTGATCGTTGAACAGTGGCGCGATGGTACACAGTTGGGTCGCAATACCTTTGCTTGATCTGCTTGGAACGATTGAGGTTGCGTTGCACTCGAGTTTGGCCTTTAGTCAGCTGCTGGAGGCTTTTGGTGGTGGCGCTGTCGACCACTGTAACTGTACTGTAAATGGCTGCTTTATAGTGGCGGCTTTGACGATTGGTTGCCTACTGAGGTGCTGTAGCACGACTTGATTTTACGAGACAGAAGAATGAAAGAAAAAAAGAAAAAAAGAAAGACAATAGAAGACTCTATAGGGTTAACTGCCATATCTGAAGCTGTTTTGATGATGCCCCAGCAGGTTTGCTAGTTACAGAGAAGTCACAACCCCTGTCATGTTAGATAGAACCCGGGGTATCAAGAGTAGGACTGGTACAGAAGTACCGGCTTTTGGTAGGCTGCAATACTTTGTGAGGAAAGAGCTCATTCTCGGTAAGCTACTTATTACCTATGTAGCTGAGTGGTGGACGTTTGTCGACTTGAGTCGAACAATATTTGCCTGTCACCATACCTACCTGCCTAACTCCAGCTTACAAAAGTACTGAAGATCGGATAACGGCCATTGCTCATCGGATACGTTAACGGGCTAAGGATTAGTTGTGACATTCGACTTGCAGAGAATGGTACAGAATCTCTCAGCCGGCAAGTTATGACATTTCTCTTCTCAAGACAGTATCACTACTGATCAACGTCAGTACATTTTCAGCTCGAGCTGCTAAGGCCAAGGAAATGCACGATCTGCGATGAATCAAATGAACCCGTCAGTCAGAGTCTCATCGTCTGGTCATTCAGCCCCAGACTATCCATGGAAGTCTTCCATGGCGAGCAATACGACAAGTTGCGTGAAGACCCCGTGCGGCTGAGCAACCCACTACCCTAACGCTTACCCGAATGAAGCCCGAGTCGCCGCCCGGACGCAGCCACTAAGACCCCAGCATCGGCGCCCGTTGCCCCTGCGATCAGAGGCCAAGAGATCCACCATCGGTGTGGTGCCGCGGGGGGGGACGGGCGGCGGCCTAGAACTGCATACATATGAGAGGGAGGAGAATGCAAAGCCGGGTGCGGGTAGTGCGACGTTGTGCTGACGTTACGGACCTTCTCGCTTAGGAATAGGACGATTCAAGGAAGCGTGGAATTGGATAGAGGGAGGACGAAAGTGGAGTGCAAGGTATTCAGCTTTAGGAGAGGTCGTGCACATCGGGTCAGCCTTGCGATGCCCCGACTTACACGGACTCGCAGCTATAAAGGTCGTTGTCATCCGCATATTTCCCAAACAAAAGACCGTAATATTTTTCAAGACAAATCTCTACACAGTTCAAAAAAATCTCATACCATCACTCACCATGAAATTTACTCTCGTCAGCATGATTCTCGCCGCGGGTGCCCTCGCCGCGCCCGAGAAGCGTGACGGCCCCGGCATCGTCAAGGCGGCCGACAGCCAGATTGGCATCGACTACGTCTACGGCGGCGGCGGCTGCAAGGGTCCTTCCAAGGGCGGCTACGACTGCTCCGGCCTGACCCAGTACTCTGTCTGCAAGGCCCAGGGCAAGACTATCCGTGCGTGCCGCCATGAAACGAAAGTAGAACAAACATCCGACTAACATCAAGCCCAAAGCCCGCACCGCGCAGGAACAGTACCACTCGTCCATGGGCAAGCACCTGCCCCGCGCGCAGGCCAAGGCCGGCGACATGCTCTTCTGGGCCACCAACGGCGACTGCAAGAACCACGTCGCGCACGTCGGGATCTTTGTCAAGGCCGGCACCATGGTCAATGCCGCGCACACGGGCACCAAGGTCCGCCAGCAGGCCATCTGGACCTCGAGCGGCGGCGAGTCCATCTGCCCGGATGCAGTGCGGTTCTGGTAGGGAGAGGGTCAAAGAGGCAGAGAGTATGTACATGTCTAATTGTAAATTCCAAACGCAAATATCGACTTTATAGAAACTGCTGTGATGTACTTCTCGGTAAATGGCTGCGGCCCTCTATTTGCGATTGAGCTTCGCAATGGCGTCGCGCGCGCCATCCCACTTCTTCCTCTTGCCGTCAAAGACGCGCAGAAGAAACGGCGAGTAGATGCCGTCGACGAGCAGCTTGTACTCGGCGCGGTTCCGCCACCAAAACACCCAGCCCTTCCAGCCCCAGCCAAGGTGCTCCACGAGCCCGGTGCCGGCCGTGGCGTGCGCCCAGGGCTCCCACGCGCTCTGCCGGACCCAGCTGCCCGGCGTCGGCCCCTGCCGCGCGCGCGCGCAGACGACCCGGTGGTGCGCGTCGACGGCCGCGTTCATCGCGGGCACGGACGGCAGCGCAGACTTACCCGCCCATACCTGCGCAACCGTCATGGACGCCAGGTCGTACAGCGGGAACGCCCCGCTGAAGAACCAGACGCAGCCCATGAAGGCGAGCGAGTCCGGGTGGTCGAGGGAGAAGATGTTCTGGTAGAGCCGCGGGAGCGGCTTGCCGTAGGCGCCGGGCAGGTCGAACCAGGACGGCAGCGTGTCGCGCGTCGGGTCGACGGCGCGGTCGACGAGGCCAAAGTCCTTGCGGTAGCCGGTGCAGCAGATGATGCTGTCGACGGTGACGGTGCTCCCGTCGCTGAGCTGCACCGTGCTGCCGTCGAGGATGGACGTGACGGCGGGCACGGACTTGACGACGCCGGCGGCGAAGTTGGCCACGAGGTTGTCGGAGACGATAACGCCGCCATATTTGAGCGGCAGGGCGGGCGAGAGCCGCCACTCGGGCTGCATGGCGAAACGCGCGCGGGACAGCTTGGTGATCATGTTGTTGATCATCCAGTCGGCAAAGGTGGGTGCATAGCGGTCGATGGCGGCGAGGAAGTTGATTTTGCGCAGGGTGAGGGTGTGGTCTGAAGGGATGCCTTCTTTGCTTGTTCGGGGAAGCTGGTGATGTGAGCAATTGCGCGGCAAGCTTTAGACATCAAAACATGATGCAACTTACGATGCAGATACCCTTGGCGTGCGAAATGTAGATTTCGCTCGCATGGCCACGAAGCGCCTCGACTGTGTCAGCCGTCGTGTTGCCCAGGCCGATCAGCAACACTCGCTTGCCCTTGAAGGGCTCTGGCCTGATGATCTTGTTAGCGACAAATAGTCTCCCGAAATGTCTCCTAAACTAATTCTAACCTCTTGAACGCTTGCGAGTGAATGTAATCGCCTGCAAAGCGCTCCACGCCCGAGATCTTGGGCATATTGGGATGCGACGTCGGCCCTGTCGAGACGACCACCTTGTCGAACCGCGCCGACGTGCCGTCTGCCATTTCTACCACCCATTTCTTGTCCGCCTCGTCGCGTTTGATCTTTTGGACCGACACGCCGAGACGGAATCGCTTCTCCAGGTCGAAATGCTGGGCGTAGCTTTCTAGGTACTGTTGAACGTCTTTGGCGCTTGCGTGCGAAGGAACCGAGTCTGGAAACGCATAATCGGTAAAGCAACCCTAGGATTTTCGTCAGAATAGATTGGCAGCTGGAAAGGGTCTGGGATGTACCCACGCGCTCCTTTGAAATATTCACAATTGTTGCTTCTTCAGAGTCAGCGGGCCGATTGGCGTCAAAGTTCGCACTGTGCTACTCACACTCCAGCACGGATGTCTGGTTTTCCTCTGTGTAGTGCCAGACACCACCAATGTAGTTGTTCGATTCGAAGCCAGTCACATCAAATCCTTCTTCCACGAGATTTTTGACCGTAACCAGGCCGACAGCGCCTGTTTTATCTCATCAGCATTTGATCACGCGACTTTCAAACGCAGACTCCACCGTACCGAGCCCAACGACAGCGACCGTGGCCTTTTGATCTCTCATGCTCGCGAGTTTTTCAGTGGTGACACAACACTTCAAAGTTGTTGCAGGTTGCAAGACGTCCTCTTCAGCCGCAACGATATTTATGCTAGTGGCCTGATCCATCAAGGTCGGCTTAATGACCGAGCACTGTGCTCGATATCCGTTACCGCTTGGCGAGGTACAATCGAACTTACGAGAGCGCAGCCTAATCGAGCGCCTTTGCGAAGCTGCATCCTGGACATAAGACGGCCAAAGGACAGATCAATGTCTGACTTTTCGGAAATACGGAAAATCCGCTAACTTGTTGCTGCGCCCTGACTATTTTCAAAAAGAGTACAACTTGCACTCCTACGCCCGTCCAAAACGCCCGTCCAAAACGCCCGTCAATCCACCAACGTCATTTCTACCAGACCGGGCCACGCAACACTATTCCCAATATATGCGCGTCCGACATGTGCATCCAATATTCAGTCAGAGGCGCAGATCGCGGCTCATCCCGACTCGGGCCCTACCTAATATAGCTCCCGCGTACCTTCGAGGTCGCATCGTGATGGAGCAGGTGCTGCAAGTCCAGAAATCGTCCGCGGACAGAGCCAAAGTCCGGCACTAGGTACGTCTGTTTGCCTGAGGATTTCTCATGACATCTATATAAAGAGGCTGCGGGGACTGTATTATCAATGGCATCCCCATCAAGACTAGACAAAAAATGACATCTGAACCCCCCCAATCGCTCAACATCCTCATCAGCGGAGCCGGCATCGCCGGGCCCGCCACGGCCTTTTGGCTCAGCCGCCTCGGACACCGGTGCACCATTGTCGAGCGCTTCCCCGGCATCCGGGAGAACGGCCTGCAGATTGACATTCGCAAGGAGGGCGTCGAGGCCGTGCGTCGCATGGGTCTCCTCGACGCGGTCAAGACGCGCGTCATTGACGAGCCCGGCACCGAGTTTGTCGATGCCAAGGGCCGGCGCGTCGCGCTGTTTCCCAAGATTGAGCAGGACAAGCACGGTAAGCAGGGCTTCACCAGCGAGTATGAGATTATGCGCCACGATCTGGTCCGAGTCCTCGTCGACGCCACCAAGGACGCCGTCACATACCGCTTTGGCCTGTCCGTCGCCGCGTTTGACAACAGAGAGGACTGCGTCGTCGTGACCCTTTCCGATGGCACGGTCGAGACGTACGACTTGCTCATTGCCGCCGACGGGCAGGGCTCGCGCATCCGCAAGATGCTGCTCCAGAGCGCCGGCCAGCCGACCGACGACGCAGTCAACATGGGCGTATACCTGTGCTTCTTCAAAACACCGCGCATCAAAGAGACCGAAAAGTTGACGACGCTGTTTATTGCGACCCGGCAGCGGATGCTGATGACGCGCGAGCCTGCCGAAGGCGCCGGACAGGTGTACATGGCGGTGCGCGGCCACCCGGCAGAGCTGGACCGCGTGCTGGCACAAGACGTTGAGGCGCAGAAGCAGTTCTTTGCAGAGCTGTTCCAGGACGCCGGCTGGCGTGCCGAGGAGCTCGTCGCGTCCATGCGCAAGGCAGACGACTTCTACGCCTCGTCGACGCACATGATCCGCAGCAGCGTGTGGTCCGCCAACCGCGTCGTGCTGGTCGGCGACGCGGGCTACTCGCCGACGCCGCTGACGGGCATGGGCACCAGCGTGGCGTTGATCGGGGCGACTATGCTCGCGGGCGAGATTGCCAAGCACCGGCCGGGGAATCTGCCCGCGGCGCTCGAGGCGTACGAGAGGACGTTTCGGCCATATGTCGACATCGTACAGAACATTCCGAGGACGGTGACGCGTGGGCCGTACTGTGAGGGCAAGATGAAGCTGCGTTTTGTCAACCTTCTGCTGTCGACGGCGACCAAGTTGAAGCTGGACAGGCTTCTCCAGACTGTGGTTCTGCGAGCAAATGATCCATTTCGGATACCGCAGTACCCTGAGTTAGACAAGGTGGTTGGCACCAAAGCATGAATGGCGTTCCCTCCTGTTCTCCACATGTATTACAATCTCCGCTCATATCATGCATATAGTAGTATTAATCTCAAATTTGTAACCAGCTCCATTCATCCATGGTCGGGTTGGAGGCCAAGTGCGGCGCTTGGAGTGAGGAAGTGCAGGTACCGCGTGAAGCCATAGTCCATCATACTACCATGATACCTCACACGCAAAAGTACGCTAAGAATAATGCCTATCATGGCAATTACATGCTATACTGTAATCTAAATATGCAGCGGGAACTGGAAGTAGCGCGGAGTCCCATACTCGACGCTCGCCGCACCCGCCTCGTCGCACTTGCTCCACGGCTGACACGCAGCCTCGCACGTCGTCTCGCGCGCCGGCACGACGCCCTCGTCAAAGTACCGGCGCACCAGGTCCCTCGTGCACTCCGTCGCCGGACGCGTGCCGAACACGCAGTGGCCCATGGCCTCCTGCACGAGCACGCCCGCGCCCGGGTGCCTCCCCGCGACCTTGCGCGCGGCCCGCAGCGGCGTCACCGGATCGAAGCGGTTCGACAAGACAAACACGGGCGCCGCCGGCCGGCCGGGCTCCGGCGCGGACGCGTTCAGCGACGCCGCCGGCGTCGTAAACGGCCCCTTGAACGGCCACGCCGCGTGCGCCTGCCAGCGCGCGCACGACAGCCGGATACCGCTCCATAGGGCCCCGGCGAGGGACGACTGCGCGCGCTGCCGCGCCACGTAGCCCTGCCAAAAAGCCCCGGTGCGGTTCAGCAGGCTGTCGCCGTCGCCGCACAGGATGGCGATTTGCGCGTCGGGCGTGCCGATCACGGCCGCCGTGTCGTTGCGGTGGCCGCCGCCGACGGGGCAGGCGTCGGCCAGCGGCCCGCCTGAGGTGGAGGTCACGAGGTCGTACAGGGCACTCGTGTTGCCGCGCATGGCTTGGTCGGCGAGCGCGGCCGCCTCCGCGAATCCGCTGAGCGGCCGGTACAGCGCGCTGAGCAGGAGAGCGCGCAGGTCGCGCGACTGCAGCACAGAGACGCCGCCGCCGCCGCCGCCGCCGTCGCGCTGGGTGACAAGCGTGGGCGACTCGTCGAGCTGCGCGACCCAGGACCAGAAACGCCGGCTAATGTCGGCGCCGGACTTGTCGCCGGGGCGGACGAGAGGGCAGGTGCCAGCGCCGGCGTCGTAGCAGCCGCGGAAGAAGCGGTCGACCATCTCATCCGTGTCGACGGTGTTGGCCAGCCAGCCCTATTCTATGTTAGTAATGTATTGGGTGTGGAGGGAGGGAGCCAACGTACGTCGCCAGTCGCATAGTCGTCGGTGTCGGCGACACCGTCGAGGAGCAGACGGCCGACGCGGCCCGGGAACATGGCGGCAAAGTAGTTGCCCAGAACAGTCCCGTACGAGAAGCCGATATACTGCAGCCGCGGGAGATCATCCGCGTCCGCGTCCGCGTTGCGTAGCTCAAACTGGGCATCGTTGCGATAGGCGTCCGCGTCCTTGTTCGCCGTCTGCTTCCTATTGTACGCGGCAATCTTGTCGACCACGGCCAGCATGTCCCGCGCCACGCTCGTCGTGCCCACATACTGCAGCAAGTCCCCATTCGCGTCGGCGCAGCGATCGGCCTGCATGCCCACGAGCCCGAGGTTCAATGTGAGCGCGGCGGGCGCGGGCCCGCCAAGGCCGCCGCTGCCGCGGGCCTGGAGGGACGCCGCGGCGCGCGCCAGGCGGTCGGCCGGGTAGCAGTTGATCGGGGGCGTGGTGCGGCCGATGCCGCGGGGGTCAAAGGAGACGTACTCAAAGTGCTTGCGGCCGGGGGTGTCGACCATTTCGCGGTGCTGGGCGGCGGCGCGCCGCAGGTGGTCGACGCCCGAGCCGCCGGGCCCGCCGGGGTTGGAGAGCACGGGCCCGCCGTAGGTCGGGTCCGACACGGGCACGGCGGCGGGGGACTGGATGATGGCCAGGGCGATTGTGGCCGGGGACGAGGCATTGAGCCAGTCGAGCGGCAGCAGCAGGCGCGCGCAGCGCAAGGACTCGTAGCAGGCGTGGTACTCGAGGTCGTGGCTGGGCGTGATGGCGGTCCAGTTGAAGTCGGTGGCGGCCGGGGAGGCGTACGCCACGGCGGCCAGGGCCAGGGCAACGTGTATGCGTGCCTTCATCGTACTGTGTTTGTTAAGGTTGATGGATGGGATTTGCGGCCATGGTGCAGAGGAAATACTAATGGTGTAGCGTTGCAAGGGCAAAGGTTCCCCGCTACTGGTTCGCGTAAGCGGCTGGCGCCTTGGAACTTTGTATATTTACGGCCTGACACTAGCAGGGTCCCCGATTGTCAACTGAGGGTATAAAAATGGCTTCATTGGTCGCAGGTGGTGGGAAGTGGTGGCCAGATGGCGCATGTATGCATCGCGCTCTAGATAGAGCCTCGTGCCTCGAGCTGTACAACGAAATAGCCCAGTTTACCCATGCATTCGTGGCTTTAATTTCCGAATAGTTGTTAGATGGTTCTCGTCTTCTCGCCATGACGACTCAGCTTGCGACGGGCATTACGCAACACCCTTCAGCCCTAGCACCACCTCGACGTTTCTTGACGCGGCCTCCCGCAGCCTTGTTGGAGTGGGACTGGAAGCTAGCACATCAGCCATTCGACATGAAAAGAAAATGGGTAGGGGCGTTTTTGGAGATTTTCAGAATCATCATTCTTTTTCCTCCTCTCTTTCGAGCAACCCTGACACGCGCTTCTCAACATCACCATGGTCGTCACTGATTTCAAAGGAGACCAGTCCGACAGCAAGGCTCCGCGGACCGTGGCATCCAGCCAGTCAGGCCATCGCCAGACCGTGCCGTGCGAGGCCGAGGACGGTTCCTCGCACGAGCTGCATGATCTCCCTCCTCCCTACGAAGCGGGCTCCTCGTCCACGCAGCACCGCGACCGCCATGCCTCCGAACGCAGCAGCAGCAGCAGCACGCACCGCTCATCCGCCAGCATACTCCGCGTCGACCAAGCCGGCTACCAGCCGCCGTCCAAGATGACGTGGGACGAAAAGGACGCCAGCGGGTACTGGGCGCGCCACGACGGCGGCTCGACGGGCGCGTGCTGCTTCTCGGCGCGTGGCGGCTGCTGCTTCTCGGACCGGGACGCCTGCTGTTTTTCGGACCGCGATGCGTGCTGCTTCTCGGACAGATATGCCTGCTGCTTTTCGGATAGGGGTGCCTGCTGCTTCTCGGATCATGGCGCGTGCTGCTTTGCGGATCATGGGGCCTGCTGCTTTGCCGGGACGGCGCCGGGCGGGCGGTGGAGGCCGGTGCCGTCGACGGGGACATTGTTCAAGGGACTTTGCTGAAGGGGTGGACGATTTTTTTCTTCTTTTTTCTTCTCTCTTTTTTCTTGTTGTACAGCTGTTTTACTTCTTCCTGTATAAGTGTTTCTCCTAAGCTGGCGTTTTCTGCATCCTTGGAGTCAGGTCTGGGGAATTTGGAGAAGCCCGCCCTTGATTTCCATGCCCGGGTCTTCTCTCTTGTTTTTATATCTTTTTAACAATTCAATTTATTTCTGTCCGACACATTGTCTTTCTGTCGCTGTTAAACCCGATCAGACCTGGCATGTTCATGGGCCAGCTTCAGTTGCCTGTGGCGGGCTGCAACCGCTATAATCGCCGAAGCTGCTTATGTACTGGTATGAGACCCGAGGCTTCGACAAGACGTCATTCTTGAGCGATGCAACCCTTGTAGCTTGTAGCATGCAAATTCTCTTCTTTATATACTTATTAAATATTGATAGTAGCATTGTGGTTGTCTCCAACATTTGATCAATTCTAGTGCGAATAGTGTTGCAGTGGTAGATGAACCCTCTCAGCGACACGTGCGCCAGCGTTCTCAATACCCTATATATACTTGTATTCCACAGATTACGGTATTTCTTCAACCGCATCACACGCTTATTGGCCGTAAAGAGAGTAACTAGAAAGACATGCTGACCAAGACAATCCTGCAAAAATCACCACAGCTTATACCATGCTTCATACACTCCAACTTCGGGCAGAAACACCACCAAGTCTGGCTCCCGGCCGCTCCGGAGCATTTAGCGCCGGCATTGGTCCCGGGCCCTGAGTGTGGATTTGCCAGTTCCTGCGCTCCCCCCCCGTCGTTGCCGTTTCCCCCCCCTCTCCCCCCCGCTAGTTATCCGCATTAGTGAATAATCATCTTTTACAAAGCGCCCCCCCCGATCTATGTAAGCCCAGCTGGCGGGATCTGAAGTCATCTCCTTTCATGCCGCGCGCCCGCCGAATATCGCTCACAAAAGATCTCCTCTCCGCCCGCGACGCCCAGACAGAGAGGGGCCTTTGTCTTCTTCCTCTTCACCTTCTTACAGAGCCCTTTTGTTCTCAGTACCTTTAGCCGCTCAAAAAGGGTTCAGTAATCCCCCGCCCGCGCGGACAAAGCCCCCCCTCCCTTGCGTATCGCTGCCTCCAAAAAGAAAAAAATGCCATCGACGCCCAAAGTCTTCATTGTCCGCCACGGCGAGACGGAGTGGTCGCTCAGCGGCAAGCACACGGGCCGCACCGACATCCCGCTCACCGCAAACGGCGAGAAGCGCGTGCTGGCGACCGGCAGAGCCATGGTCGGTCCGGACCGTCTGATTGTGCCCGGCAAGCTCGACCACATGTGAGTTTTGCCAGAATCATTGACCCCAAACAAGACGCGCGCCCGCCCGCTGTCCTCCAGTGCTTTCATTGGTGTCTCTTTGAAACGTTGCAAAGAGAACCAACATTCACTGCTACACAAAAGTTGTCCCGAACCTGTCGCTCAAAAAAAAGATGCAAATCTGCACACACCCCCCTTTCACCAAACCCATGTCCCGTGCCCTCTGATCCTATCCTGTTGTGCGACGACAAGAGGGGAGGGAGGGAGGGGGTGTGTCATTTTTGTCTACCCTGCCCCGTGCGGGTGACAAGGCTCGTCCTTCTTTTTTGTCTCCTTCTTTCTTCTCTTTGCAGACCCCAGCGGCGGCGGCGGCGCATCAGAGACACGGCATGGACCGTCCCTCTTTGCAATAATCCTCCTCCCCTACCCCCAGTCGCAGAAACGGTAGTCTGAGACATGCAGCCGCCGCATGGGATAGGGCAACCAGCAAAACGTTACACCCATTGGGGATAGTTAGCCTTCCTTCTTCCTCTTGTTTCCCTCTTGTTTGCAAAAAGGCGCGTGCAAAAGTTGGCAGCAACAGCTGTGCCACAGCAGCACATGTGGCCTGTTTTCGATTCCCTTCCTTTTCCCCTGCAGCGGTGTGCCCCTCCCCTCCTTTCCTTCTTTTTGTTTTCGTACCCGAGACACTGCCGGACACTCGCAGCTTTTTCGTCAGATATCAGATCATCTTGAGACGCTGTCCAAGGGTTTTCTCCCTGTGTCTTCTCTTTCCTCATCAGTCTTCCGTGGTACCGTGCAGTCAGGTACGGTACGAGCGAGTGCACCCCTACGTCAAAATATGTCTTGGCCTCATTTTCTTGTTTTTTTCTTCCTGTCCCCAAACCACGCCATGACGAAGACAGGCTAACAGCCTCCGGGCAGCTACGTATCGCCCCGCAAGCGCGCTCAGCGCACCTTTGAGCTCCTCAATCTGGGTCTGCCAGACGGCACGCTGCCATGGAAGCCCCACGGCGACAACCCGTGCGAGGGTTTCTCCTGCGCGGCCGCGGTTCAGGTCACCGATGACATCCGGGAGTGGGACTATGGCGAGTATGAGGGCGTCACCAGCCCCGAGATTCGCCAGATCCGCGCCGACAAGGGCCTCGAGGGCCGCTGGGATATTTGGCACGACGGCTGCCCAGGCGGCGAGTAAGTTTACCCCTGGTTGCCGAATCAAAACACCCTTGCCGTGCCTTGTGATACAGCTAACATCCACTTTCTTCAGGAGCCCGCAGGATGTGACGGAGAGACTGGATAGGCTGATTCACAATATCCGCGAAAAGTTCCACCGCCCAGTGCTGGAAAGGACCCATCCGGATCCTGCGGCCACGGGAAACGTGCTCATTGTCGCCCATGGCCACATTCTACGTGCTCTAGCGCTACGCTGGAGCGGTCGTCCGCTAGATGCTGGCCCAATCTTTCTGCTCGAGGCCGGCGGCGTTGGCACATTGAGGTACGCAAACCCCACAACGAGAGAGTACACAGCGGCTAACCAGGCTGTAGCTACGAGCACCACAGTCTTGAGGAACCCGCCATTCTGTTAGGTGGTGCCTTTGTCGTTGGTGATGAGTAAACGCACATAGAAACATGGGTGTACAGTATAAGCTCGATCTTGCAGTAGAAATAGAATAATGAAACCTGCAGCCTATACTGTGTACTGTGTTTGTGCGATGACTAGCAGCAGCCGTCCAGGGTTCAAGAGTTCTTATCTTTAGGCAGCCTTGGTGCCTCTGGCAAGGAACAGCCGGCGATGCATGGTCTGTCCCTGCTCCGGCGTATTGTCAAATACCACCTCTGTGTTGAGCTCCCTATACGCAAAATCAGCCCCCGCGCCTGCTGACTCAAACATCTTGCGGGTGTTGTCTTCGTTAAAGCCAAGGTGGTGAACGCCCCGCGCGGCGTTGTGGTGCGGGTCCGGGCCGTGCGGCAAGAAGTCGAGGATAAACAGCGAGCCGCCCGTTACGAGGCGCTCGGCCAGGCGCGTTGCTGCCAGCGTGGTATCCTCAAAATGGTGGAATCCCATACCAACGCCGGCAACGTCGAAGCCATGGAAGAGAGGGCCGTCAAGGCTCGTCGACGGAGGGGTACTGAGGAGATTTCCGATATATGCTTTTCGTTGGTCTTCCGGTATATTCTATCCAAGAAAACCACCAGAGATGCGAGTCAGTGAAGTCTTCATCGTAGGAAGTGGAGTTTAATCCGCAAAATGCATACAGCGTTGATGGCTTTGGTGTTGTAGGCGCCAACCATGTTCTCGGTGATATCTACACCTACAGCCTGGCCAATGGCTTGGAACAGAGACTGTGTTTCCGATAAGATCAGCTTAGCGAGCGAGGGGGTACGGGCCAGGGATCGTTGGGAAGACAAACCACAGACAAAAAGCCCGTGCCGCAGGCGTAGTCGAGAAGCCTTCCACAGTTCTTGATACCGATGAATTCAACGCTACTCTGTAGCTCGGTCTTGAGAGCATCAAAGAATTTAGAGAATCGCTTGTCGTAATCGGCGGCGATTTTGCTTGATTTTGGAACTCATTAGTCATGTTGAGCATTTCATTTAGGGTAAGCTGTGATTGGGATATCAGGCGCCATGAAATCTGTGTCAGATTTGGAACAGAGACGCTTTCTTGGCCCTTTGCAAAGGTGACAATAGGATAAAAATGTGTTGACTTACTTGAAATACTGTTGGTTCACTTCGCCAGAGTTGGACATGCTGTCTGAGTGAGAGCCTCTGTCCCGGTTTCGGTATGATTGAAGATGAGAGTGTTACCAGCCGGCACACATAAGAACGGGTGCACTGAACGAGCGGGATAATATACAAATGGAGAAATAAAGTATCAGGATTTTGATGATCTATTGGTAATTGATGTAATCGATGTTTAGAATCAGGCTCTCGGATGCTGATAGTTAGCGCTGATATACCCCGCGTGGAGACTTTTCTCGGAGACTTTGTGGGTGGTGCCTCGGCAGAACTCTCCGGGTTGTTCAGATTCAGCGACTACGCCAAAATTGGACGGTCAAATAATCTCGAAAAGTTTCCGAAGACACGGAAGTGTGGCTAATTCATAATCCAACTTGCTCTCGGAAACGGTCGGCACTATCGCTTTGTAGGGGATCGTAAACGGGTGGTGAGTCATAATACCGCTCTTTGGTTTTGCTGATCGTTGTTCAGTGACTTGAACAACTAAAGAGTGAAGGTTTAAACAGATTGGGCGGTGTCACACAATGAAGCGGACTATGCATACAGCACCAGGGCAGTGCTGGCATGACCTAATGAAAGTATAATGACGAACAGTGCAGCTCTGGTGAATCCATAACTGTTGAGTCAATCAGTGGACAATTCTACAGATGCCGGGATTCTATTGATTTACCATTTCGAACGCACGCACGTCTCAGTTGCCTTGATCGCCACTCGAGCTGTTATTTCGTCTTCATAGGGGGCACACCGCACCTAGAATCGATGAATACAGATGCGACGGAAGGCTTCCAGAAGGCTGCCCGGAAATGGGTTTCGAGGCGGAATCCGAGCTCAGATTTGACGCCAAGACGGAGCAGGATCTACCAATAGTAGCCAGTGAATGCAAATCGAAGTCCCTGCTGGGTCCCGGGAGCCGGGAGAGTATTCCTAGCCAGGGACGTCTCCAATATTAAGCTTCGGGAGCTTATGTACACGCAAGCCGCGTTGTTGATGTTTCGTGAATCGGGCAGCTGACAGCGGGCGCTAACTCCACCCGAGTGTGCGGCGTCGAATGGGGTGGCTGAAGAGCAGCTGGGCAGCATTGCCTGATGGCGAGCCATGCCCAACGAGTGTTGGGCCGCCATTGTTAGTTTCGAGGTGTATTTGATGAATGCGACAGGGTGGCGGGTGTAACCTCGCATACTCGATTGGGCCAGGGTTTTGTCAAGGAGGTTGGCCGGTTGCCAAGGTGGCTGAACCAGCCAACGCATCGTGATGCCAATCTTGTGCATCCGTCAGGCATGAGTTTGACATGGGTTCCACAAGATGTGCACCTCGCATGTCAGCCTGCATGCACGCTCGGTCCCGTGTCATTCACTCCGCCTTTTCCATGACACAAAGAGTTCCCAGCCATGCCCAAGTGACTGGGGAGCAAAAGCATTTATGAGACAAGGTGGATTGTACTCGTAACATTCTGTTAGAAGTAATTTGTAGCGGGGATTGAATCTGCAAGGTCGTCCCATTGCTTGTCACCGAGCCACAGACAGACAACCGACACTATCCGTTGGGAGCGAGAGGAGGCTTGATAGCTAGCGTACAAAGCTCGTACATGGGACAGGGTCGTGAGCTATAACAGGGGCCCGTCACAGGGAGAGGTCGTCTTCATGTCGTGGAGGGATACGTTGGGAAACAATGCCCTGTATGTTATAACGTACTTTCTCCATGCTTGGCTATGCGGTGAAGCAACATAGCGTCGGCAAACAATTTGAAGAAACAATGATGATACGTTGGCCATGACCACAAGGCTGGCAGCAGGATTCTCCCCCACCAGCGGACGGGATGTCTCGTCCCATTCCACTTCCCGTCGACGTTGTACTCAGTAGCGCAACCAGTTGTCGGGTTTGCTTCTGCAAGAGAGTACCCAGTACGATGGGGTTGGGCTCTGGACAGGGGGCTCAACACTGTATTTCAAGGGCTAGCGGAGTTGGCGTGTCCCAGTCTGGAGACAAGATTTTGCTGCCTTCACCCCCCTTCTGCAGGTAGACACCTGCTGGCTATTGTGTTGTTGGCAGTTTGTGCATTGGAATCAGCCAAGGGCCAAGGAAACGGCGGGCTTTGGATGGGCCAACGTGGCCTGCTTCTCTTGCAGGGCTGATCAAGCCATGGGCGTTGATGATAGCCTGTCGGCTATAAGCGAAGTAGCGATGACCACGAATAAGGAAAAAGGCCGAAGTATTTCTAGTCGGCAATCGGAGGGGACGGCCTATGTGGGCGGACCGAGCCCGTAACGCATGTCATGCAGGGCCGGACGATAATTGGGGGAGAAGGCGTGCGGCGGCGGCGCCCGAAGGGGATTGGCCTTGACCGTAAAATTGCGGCCAGGGGGTCGCAAGACTGGGCTGCGAGACTCATCAATTGTGATGGCCACTACTAGCAAAGGGGGCGCATACACTAACTGTCAAGACGAGCCAGGATGGGCTTGTTTGCTGCTGTTACAGTCTGTGCGTGGTCGAGGGACATGTCTGGTGCGTTGAGAAACCGCACAATCGGGAAGTTTGACTGTGGAATCTCGGACATGACCGAGACGACGGGCAAACTGATGGTGCAAGCGTTGCGCGATGCGTTGCCGATGGGACAATGAGCCAGACTGACGGGTGATGATGGAGACGAAGAAAGAAAGGATAGGAGGTCTGGGCAGGCAGGCAGGCAAACAGGCAAGCGCCGCTTTCCTCGGACGAGGAGAGAGAGACACGGTAAATGGCACAACTGGCAGAGACCAGGGGGGGTGAAAACTGGGGCGCTCCCGCTGGGCGGCTGCATGTTGCCGATTCGCATCGTCCTCGCCCGCATGAGCCTTTCATCACGTGAGGAAGAGACGACGTGACCAGACCCAGTTTAAAAAAGAAAGAGGTACTGGGGATTAAATTAAAATGAACGAATTACAGGCACAAGAATACAAGTACCAACAGGGGGGGCCGGGAGAGAGGCGGAGTGACGACCAGATGCATGCCTGGTCAATGCAATATCATTCAATAAGAGGCGGAACGGGCCATGGGCCGGCGGTTTTATTGCAGCAAAAGGTGGGGGACAATACTATCACAGTGCTGCTAGACAGTACTGGGTGTGTATTTAACACGGTACGTGATGTGCGCTGTGCGCCGCGCTCGTCATTGCAGGAAGCGTGACGGCAACTTGCTCTTCTTTGGCGAGAGGGAAATAAAAAGAGCTGTCGTGTCTGCATTTCGTTCAGGAAACGCGACAGCGCCCGCCCTCACTTCTCAGCTCTCCTTTGGGCCGCCTTGGCTAAGACGTTGGCTGCCACCACACCTCCCAACGAGAGCCCACTATCCACAGGATGCAGGATGATAGTGACCAAGACTCGCCGCACGCTTCCTTTTCCCATCGAACAACAAAATGTTACGAATAGAAACACGAATAGGAAAAAGAGATCCATGCCATGTGGCCCGATCCATTCCTAATTATTCCCATGTCCCCATCTATTACTGATGTGCAGTCGACCCGTAGCACATGATGGATGCATCGCTGCCTTGCAGTCTTGTCTCGGCAGTTGTCATTGAAGCCCAATGCTGCCAAGGTGGCATGAAAATGCACCTCTGCGAAAATTCTGCCGCCCCCTCTACCATGTAACTACCAGTACAAATTAGTAAAAGATAAAATTTTGTCCCATCCCATCGTCGCATTTTTTCCCATGTCCTGGCCGCAGGTTGCAACCCGTCTGCAAGCCACCATCAGCGGTGAGCAAGCCCCCTGTGGCTTGAATTGTGGCGGTCCCCGCTGCAACTTCGGCTCTAGTCTCGCTGAATACAGAGTACCATAATTTGAACTGGAGGACTCGAATGCCGCAATGACTTGTAGGTACATTCACGGTTGGCCAAATCTACCCCACCTCTTCACCGCACAAGGAAGCAGCTGCATTGTGAAGACAGAGACAGATCAATGCTTCGCGTAGACATTGTCTGGGGTTGACTCCACTGTGTGCTGTCGCCGGTTAAGGCACGAATCGGATAGGAAAATAATTGTGGTGGTGTGATGAGATACCTTGTCCCGAAAATGTGATAGACTTGTCACACGAATAACCAGCACAAGTGCAAGTCAAGCTATCAGTTGAATCGGCTGCACGCTTCTGTGCTCGTCTATGTATTATCACCCTGCCATTTCTCCGGCATCATTTGGCTTGCACAAATGATGAGTAAGGCAATCTGCCCACTGACATCAGAAAATCACTTACGCTCGGCGTGCTGGGTCCAGTATCGTCTATCAAGTACGTTGACTTGACTGTCCGCATATCGTTAAGCCCATGCATAGTACAAATTGCCTAGGTAGGACCCTCTGAGAAGAAGAATCCCCCGCCCAACCGTATGCTGCTCGTTTTTTTGCTTCTTCGCGCTTCAGCATCTACACGCGTTACATGCCAGCTGGTATTCTCCCGTGCATCACGCCTGACACGGCAATCCACTAATTAGGGCCGGCCTTCCTGTCGCCAGAGTGCTAGCCCTCATGCAGCCGACAGGTTTCCTGCACTGCAATCTCAACTGATACCAGCTGGCTCGTCATTTCCTGCCACCGATGGCGACAAGCGTAAGCAGGTGACCGCCCGCGAAAGTGTTGTCAACACGATCAATTATAGCCGTTCTGACTGCGCGCTCTGTGGAGTTCTCCCTGGGAACATTGGCTTGAAAATTTTGTTGTCTCATTCGACTCCATGAGCACACTCCGAGCCGTTCTCGATATCATGTGGCCTATCTGAATATTGCAGCTGGGCGAGACACGCCCTTATATAATATAACACCGATCTCTTAGTAGTTGAATTGGGCGGTTCCATTGGCTGGTGACGTGAGTACCGTGACTGAATTCTTGTTGCGGCATAAACTGTTCCGTGACGAGGAAAGCCGCCTCCAGAATGCCTTCCGCCGCTAATAAAGAGCTGGTACTGCTGCAGGGGACCGGCCATGGCACGGCCCGAGCAGTCCGGGGCCAACCTAGTTACAGGAGGTAATAACTAATACAAATTACCAGTCACTGAGAAAGTAGGCCGCCGAAGTTAAACTCCACCAGTTTGTCCCAGGTCTTCTGGTATCTTTTTTTTTTATTCCGACAATGCTGGGTCAAGTCAATACTCCAAAGACCGGGTCCAGAGATGCCGTAAAACTCTTCTCCGGACGCGACTTTGAACCCGCGAAAATTGGGCCTGTAAAGCGTAGTTTGCGAGCCACTCTTGCCGGAGACTTGCATCTGCAGTTTGTCATTGGCTCAGCACACGTCACGAGAGCCCCTCTGACCGCACTTCTGGCTGCGGCTGGCGTCCAAGGATAGGCACCTCACTGTCCGGTGTCACTGCGCCTGTGCTTGTGGAGTTCGCAGCCCCTCGGAGGGGGTACCACATGGCAAGCAAGCCCCTGCTGCGCAGTGTAATTGGGTGGCCACCGTAGCCAGGTTCCTGGTACTGGTCACAGTTCGGTGCGTTTCCAGACCCTCGGGAGGCACTATGACCATTAGTGCCCTCCACAGGGCAACTTCGTTACGATTCGGCAGGTTGACGTCGCCGCCAGTGGGAGGTCCAGGGGTGCCCTTCGCCGTCTTCTGTGTGCAACGGCCCACCGCCACCAGACCGGTACGAAGAGCTAGGATGCTGAGGATGGTGTTTGCGACGCGGATTCGCCAGAAAGGATTGGCACTCGGCGATATGTGCACCCCCCTTATAAGGTAGACGTCGTCAAAGGTCTTTTGGTTGGCGACGTGATTGTGTTGTGCCTCTTTTGTCGAGGCGAATCCACCGCCTTTGAAGTTGGTTTGATCGAAACCACATCTAGCGCCGAAGCAAAATTGGTTATGATTGGTGAGCGAAAATAGAATCCGAGTGTTTGCTTCGATGAACCAGGCACGATCCAAGGGGAGCGGAGGGGCTCGGGTAACGCTCTGTTGAATGGGTTCTGTAGCCCACTGTTTATTATTGGTGTGTGGTGCTGAGTCCAGGCTTCTGAAAGACTTATCTTGATGCGACCTCATCAGCCTTTGATGTTATCGAACGCAGCTCCAAAGTTTGTTGATAAATGGGTGTTTTGGAGAATGGAAAACTATCAAGATGGGAAGTTGAGGCAAGATGCGCTCGATGTTTGTGCAAGACGTGGCTACCAGGTGCCCGTAATGTACCTACCTAGGCTATCAGTATTGTGGATTCACTACAAACGCCTGCCTAACATTGATTTCAACTCTTGCAACAGCCACTCAATTGCTCCGACAACACATTGACGGGGGCACAAGTCGTGGAAAATGAACGCGTGAGCAAAATGTACTCCACCACAACTCATTTGAATTAGCCGCCCGTGCTTGGCTCTCCAACGCCACTTGTCACGAGACTTTAGGAGACTTCAAACATCCCAGCACAGACAGGCAGCATACGAAATCAGTATGTCATGTGCTTTATTAGATGCTATCTGGATACTTACACTTGCCAAGCAAGCCAACAAGAAAAGAAGTGAAAGACTATCCTTGTATGCACGTTTGCTTACTGACATTACTATACATTGTTGAATCCCCCTACCAACTCAAACCGATACCAAACCTCGATGTCGATTCGAATTTCTCCATACATATTTAAGCATACGGATAACTCGCCAGCTGGGAGGATTTTGCTTTACATGTGTTCCCGACCGGCATCTGTGCGACGTCACCCGCATTCAGTGCACGCCATTCGCGCCATACTTGCAAGGATATATGACGGCTAGCCATCAGGCTGACAAGAGCAAGGTGCAGGCTCATCCTACACATGACCCATATCGGCCCGCTCAGTACTGAAGCTGCAAATCACGATTCCCATGCGGCCTTCTCGCCCCCGTGTACTTGCTGATTTGTGGCCCTCACCCTGGCCAGTTCTGAACGACGTAAGGCGCCGAACGATCGCCACTCCGCAGCCATGTTGGGTCTCAGCTCGTGTGGTACAAGCCATTGTTCTATATCGTTGGGCAAGGTTCGATGTTACACGAGATCTAACTGCTGGCCCTAGACAGTAATATGCCGAACATCAAAGATATCTCTTCAAACTCTGAGACCGAGCCAACATTCCGACTGACAACACCAAGAAAAGATGGCTAGACTTGAGTAGCAATTGGTCGACAACACATAATGACAATGAACATATTTCTAAGCCGCAAGACCGGTTCGTGCCGCCGGCGAGCATACCCTGTTGGTAGCTGCGGGAGCGCGCGGCGCGAACCGTCAGCGGGCGGCAGCGGGCCCCAATGTGCAGACAGGCTTTTGAGCCCGATGCCCAGCTCTACAGGGGTAATCACCCCAGACGAGTCTTGACAAAACCCGAGAGCAGAAGCCGAAAAGCCTAACATACGCCCTGCGACCGAGGAAAGAAGTTGACGCTTTCAAGATATATGACTATCGCGAGCACCTTTGAGTCCCAATTCCTCATGCAGCCAATTACTCGTTACGGCCTGACCGATTTGCCTCTCAAGCTAGCATTAGTGTAGCTACAAGGAATATCAGGGCGTCGACGTCATATAAAAAAGAACAAAATGACTTGAGTTTCAGCATCTATCAAAATACTTCGCTATCTAGAACGGTTAGTGTGGCTGGTCGTGATCATTGCGGTGGCGGCCATGGGAAAAGCCACCACGCCAGGCGAATTGGCTTTACGACAGGGAAGTCGGGATCTTGTGCAGGGCCAATTGGACATGATGGTTGGAAAGAGGTAGGGCGGGCGCGCCGGTCAACAATCCACTCAGCACTCCACAAAGATTGACCGAGGTATATCAGCACTGTTAACAAACCGAGCCAGTGCCCAGCGAACCCTCGTCTCAGGTATACAGAAAAAGAAGCCTCGAAATGTGTTCTAGGACTGGGGCAAGCGCGCCAATGGTGGAGACCGAAGCACACAGCTTGTGCATCCTGCGGCCGCCTCTGCGACCTGCAGGCCGCTCCGGGAACGGGCGCCGCGCGGGACCAAGGGCAGTTCTAGCGTGCGACCTCCTGACCAGACGTGCTGCACTCCCCTCCACGCCACTGCCGCACGCCCCTACCAAAACGCTCATCTTGCGTCACAGCTTGTTGTCTCTTCCCTGGGAGAGCTGGAGTGGGAGAGGAGGCGACTAGACCAGTGGAGGCGGGCACTGGCAACTGGCTGGGCGGTGGCTCGGCTAACAGATGGTGTGAGAGACCATTCGCAGCCCTTTATGCAGTCTGCGGGAGGGGAGACGGAAGGGGCCTGTTCTTTGCTACCTACGGAGCTTTCCTTTTGCTCTGATGCTGTACCAGTCGTACGGGCCAGCCAACAAGCCTCCAGCACAGGACACACCAGCGACGGCCAAGCAAATAGGACCAGCTTGCCCTTTACTACGTCGACCCCCTCGCATCACTGGAACGTACTGGTATTTGCATGCTCGTCCTTTGCCCTTGTACTTCTGCTCCGTGCTACTGACTGGAGGGAGCCTTCCGCACATTTCGTAGCACGTAAGCCGCTGTTTCTGCTGGCTTTCAGCCTGAGCATTGGGCACCAGAACACCTCGTCATTGGGACTTGATCCGTCCACCAACTTGGCCGAATTGACTCTCGCTTACCCCGACATCGATTGTGTGGTCTCTCAAAGCAACGGGTTTGTGACTGGAATCTGGACTCGCACTCCTTTCATCACTCCCACGAGCCGTTGTGCGTCACTGGCGATTCTCTCGACATCCCTGCTGTACCACAGTGTCACGGCTTGCGGTGCCAAACCTTAACAGCCCGTTTCTCCGACTTCAGCCGCCACACGCGTAACGCTTGCGCAGCAACAAACGGCGTCATCATCATCACGCTTTGTCGTCGCGCTGCTTTCTGCCCAGGTTGCACCTTGATCGCATACTATTCCAAGGCGGCAGTAACGATCGCGATAACTCTGCCGGAATCCAAACCGCCAAATAATTTGTTGTAATTACATGGCATATTCTCACGGTGCGTATTTTCAATCAACACTCGACTACCACGAGCGTGACTGGCTGGGACAAACGCCAAGTGGCCTCGCCTCCCACTCAATTCGCAGTAGCAATTGAAGTCATTGTGGAATTACGCACCAATTGAGCAACGGCAAGGCTTTTGTTGTCACTTGAGAGCAAACTGTCACTGTGAATGGCATCACAGCAGAGTCTCACCCACCACTGTGCTACTCGCTACTCAGTTCTCGCTCCGCGCCAGCCTGAAATCCTTGTCATTGCCACGCCGCCGCAGAGCCGTCAACGTGTGCAGCCGATGGTGCTGAATTGACAAGCAAATCGCAAGGCCCTAGATCTCGGCCGTGGCGGCGCAGAATTTGTTCAAGCCTAGGGCAGCTGTGCTGTGTCATTATAGCGGAAAGTCTAATTGAGTCGCAGGCGAAAGCGGTCCCATCACACCCCCTCATTGTGCAGCTAGTCATTGGAGAGGCGATTCGACGACTCAGCAGTTTGTCGCTCACGATCTTACCTGTGTTGGCTTGGAACGAGCGAGGTAACTACAGGGTCGCAAGTCAGGCCACGACCCGTATTTTGTCTTTGGGGCGGATTCCCAGCGACGCCCACAGTGACGGACCCGAAGCAGCTGCGCAACCTCAACTAGCCTCTGCCTAGGGCGCAAGGGCGGTCTCTAACTTACCTTGTAGCACTTTTTCTTTTTGGCTTGAGCCCAGCGCTGGGAGCGGCAAGACACCGGTCCATCCGCCCGCTTCTGCATTCCCGCTCAGATGGTCTCTGCCCTCTCCCGCTAACGTATATATACATACGGCCCACCACTTCACGTTCACACGCCCCCCCCCCCCCCCCCTCCCCCTCCCCTTCTCATACTCCCCACCACCATTACCATTTACTTCCACCGCCAGCCCGGCCGCTGCGCTTCTTCTTCCTGCGCCAACCCTCTTTTACGCATTCGTCAAGGGCTTCGCGCGCGTCCGTCCGAGTCTTGTTGGCTGTCATTTTCATCTCTCGAAGCAGCTACGTGCGGGCTCTGCTCTTGACACCCTACCTCGAAGTCGTCGCTATCTAGCTACGCTATCCACCGCAACCACTCCTTATTACGCCCACCGATCTACTTCAGAAGCCGCGTTCGATTTTGGTGCTAAGGCACGACGCAACTTGCTACCGTTCTTACAACTGCAACTAGCCACTCCTCGTCGGCGCATAACTTCTACTCCTACCTCGCCACTCCCACGCGCTTCTACTCGCCGTCAAATGCAATTTTAACTGTCCACCTCATCAACCTTCTCGCTACCCTCGCCAATTAACCACCGCTTCAGTGGCTGTGTTCCAGCCCTGAGTGTCCATCAGAGGACATACATAGCATGGCCGACGACCGTTACCGTCGAGACTATCCTCAGCAAGTTCGCCCGGAGGATCATTCGCAGTCTTCGCCACACTCTCGTTCTTCTATCGAAGAAGCTCGACACGGGCCTGACACGCGAGGCACCATGTCTGCCTCAGTCACCCTGCCTTCCATTCAGGATCCTCACGGAGGAGGCTACTCCGGACAGCCTCCAGGAGGCCGTGGTTATCCCCCAGATCCACGGTATGCCTCACCCAATGGCGGAAATGGCTTTCCTCCGCCTGGACAAGGTGGCCACCCGCCCGGCTATCTCCCTCCTCTCCAGCCCGGATCCGAACACCGTTCGCAGGCGTACCCGCCAGAGCATCGCAGCAGCTACTATGACGATAGACGCCACCCCCAATATAGCGACTATCCGTCCGACTACTACTACCGTCAGCAGGGCCCACCTCCAAACGGCTACCCTCGTGATTATCGCGGCGCTCCGCCTGGGTCATACCCTCCGGATTTTGGTCAGGGGGTTGGTCCCCAAATGGCGCAGGCAGCGCCGCGGCAACGCACCTCCATCGCTTGCAGATACTGTCGAAAGCGCAAGGTTTGTATTTCTCACCTCGTACTCTTCCTCGTTGACAACGCTAACACACAATAGATTCGCTGCAGTGGATACCAGAGCGCTCCCGGAGGCAAGTGCCAGAACTGTGCAAGAATGAACCAGGAATGTATTTTCCAGCCAGTCTCTTCATCGAGCTCGACAGCCTTTGTTCCTCTCTCCGCGGTTCAAGGTGGTGTTCCTCCTGGCACGCAGCTATTTGGCGCCTACGGCCAGCCTCTCGCGCCCAACTCTGTTCCCGGCGGTCATCATTATCCTCCTCACCATGGAGGGCCGCCTCCGCCAGGTGGCGCGTACTACGGTCAGCCCGCGCAATCGCCAACCGAAACATACGCATCCTATGGTGGGGATCCCCGAGAGGACCCGTCCATGGCTGCTGGCAAGCGATCCAGAGAGGCTATGGACCGAGAGGAAGACTGGCGACGACAGGCACCTCGGGGTGCTCACGACGATGACCCGCGCAGACGATCTCCTGCCGAGTTCTCCAGCAAGAGCAGTCCTGGTGGAGGCCCCTCTTACTATCCCACCCGCCACAGCCCACACACGACGACCTCTTCCACTGCCGGTCCTCAGTCGCGATCTCCTGGTGGAAATGGCTCCAGCGGCTCCTCGACCCCAGTTCGTCAGCCCGGCGTGCCTGTGGCGCAAAGCCAGCAAGCACCGACATCGAAAATGAGCTTGAGTAATCTGGTGGACAAGAACGACATCGACAAGGGCATGATTGATCGTTTGAATCGTCCGAGGGACGGGGCCGGGCCCCCGACTCGCGACTAAAGTCTCCCCGCGGATATCTGGATGTCCTTGGGACATGTTGACTGGCTTCGCATAACTGCGTAGGATGAACATGCATTCGACCGTCGGCTGCTGGCAGCACGCTTGGCATCGAGCTATACGACGGAGGGTGATGTTTTCCCGTGCGATGGCCAGCACTAACGCAGCGCGGAGCCTGTCAATACAACAGCAACAACAGACAACAAAACACAGGAACGGCGCAAATATAGACGGAATTCCAAGTTTGGCAACAAACGCCCAGTCAGCATCTGTTTATGTTTTGGCATTTTTTCAGATTTTTTTTCTTCTTCGTTCGATTTTCGCTCTCGGCTGCGCAGGATATATTGTTTATTATTTTTGGTCTGCTCCTGGTTGGAATCGAGCAATCAACTCTTCGATTCGACTTACCAGGGCGGTGTTTTGCAAATGCTCGTCCTTTTTATTACAAGTATGAAGATGGATACGCCTCACGGCACATATCGGTTGGCTGGTTTTCTGCTTTTCTCTCCATGTTTATATCCCTGCTGTATCTGTGGTATACAGGAATATTTAGCGCGCTTGACTTGAAAGTGCACATGCCCGGTGATGGCTCCTGCCGAGCTACTGGGTAGGTCCTCGAATAGGCGTTGAAATTACTGCATTGCAGGGGGGCTATTTGGCTCCCCGACTCTATGTAATTTATCAGCAATACAGGCCACTAATGTTTCTCAATCAACCTTTCTTTTTCTGTGATGTTGCTCCTCTGGATGAATGCCATCGTTTTGTGGAAGAGGGGCCACGGGGGCAAGCCGCCAATTACCAAGCCTGGTAAGTACCACCTTCCACACCGGTTTGCGGTATTCCTTCTCACATGATAGTCTTTGGAGTTGGCTCCTGTTGCCTTTTCCTATGCCAATTTGCAAAGAGCAGACTTTTGAAACTGACCCAGAAACTTCGAAACCGACCAAGAACGTCGACACTGACTGACTCTTGGTCAGTTCTGTGGCTATCAAACCCCTCTTCGCACGGCAAACGTGAACTTCCTAACCTGATGCGCCCCACAGAGCAATGAAAGGACTGTCTATACCGTCATGAGCGGTGAGCGTACTGTACATTGGCTGGGGAGGTCCTGAAGGTGGCCTACGTCGAATCAGGAGACAGAGCCAGGGTCCGAGCAGAGGCAACAAACTCGCGGGCGGACAAGGGCCAGCGTTGTATCTTATTAGCGGAGACTACGGGCAAGGTGGGGGATGTACGAGTAGCAGTGTGGCGTGCTTGTGTGAAGCAGGAGGATCAACTACCAGTATGGCAAGGGCATGTTTGTCCCCCCCCCTCCTCTGGGGGCTCTCGTTCTCGACGGACGGGAGGGGCTTGTCAGAGGAGCAGGCTGGCTTTCAGCTACTACGCCGTTGCACGCCGCGGGAAGCCAAACACGGTTGACATGACTTGTGTCTTCCACACGCCTAGTCGAGGCCTCTCATTGGGCTCGGTACTAGCCCGAGAAATGGAATCCAGCAGACAACTCTACGCATACAAGAAGAAAGGGACGCTGGCGGGGATGACGCATGCGCAATGGGTTGAGGGCAGGGTGGAGGGAGGGTTGGAGGGGCACTGCAAGAACGGAGGAGGGGGGAGGGGATGGATGGAGGGGTGTTGGAAGGAACCAAGCAGCCGTCTACCGGCAGCGCGGTCAACAACGCTGGCCTCACCTCCTGCACTGGGCGGGCACCAAGGCCCTTATCCTGGGGCCGCCGGGTGCGTGGCGGCCCTTCCTCGACGGCTTGCGGACTCGGGTTGATTAGTGTGCACTACCGAGGATTGGCGGGCTGTACCTACATTAGGGTCGTCCGGACGAGGCACCCGAACAATGGTGAGAAGGGAAAAGGAGGCAAACACTGGGGCGCTGAAGGACGGGAGGCTCCGGTGTCATACATACATCCACAACCCTGAGGATACTGCGAGCGGCCACCGGTGAGGAGCGGCGGCCTCAGCGAAAGGCTTCCCACCTGCACGGGCTCGGAAGCAAGCCAGCAGCGACGTATGCAGCCGGCCATCAGTGGGTAGAGCTATATCTGCTACGTTGAATAGATCACGGGGGCTTTACGAGGGGGCATATTGGCAAGTCTGTCCAAGTCACCGGAAACAGCGAGAGGGGCGGTTGCGAAAGTGGGCTGGAGAAGCTTCCCGTACACATGACAAGACACGCAAAGAAATGGGAGAAAAAAGGGGAAAAGTCTATGGGATGGAGTCAAAAGGTCCAGAGATGTAAACGGGCCACACTTTGGGATTTCTATTGTTGCAGCAGCGCTTGGTGGCGATTCCTGAGTCCTGGGCTGGGTCGGTCTCGTATGGCAGCTGCGCCTATTCTCACATATACGCGCGGAGAGCAGCTCTTCCAGTTTTCTGGGCTCTAGCTAGTCCAATTTCGGTCGCGTTCTGGAGGCTCTTCTAACCAAGACAGAATGCTACTGACAATGGGTGTGTCTGCCCTTGTTCGCCGGATTAGGGTAAAGGGCTACTAGAGGCATCACCACCTCATAGGTTTGTGGGCATGAGTACAAGAAGCTCCACAGAAGAAGCAGAAGAAGACACTAAAATAGGAGCCCTCAATGGATGGAAGCCAGTAGAAGGGAGGGTGGGCGGAGGCATCATCATCGGTTGTTTGGCAGCAGTAGCGGCAAGCCCGCCAGCAAGTGCAAGAAGAGAAGGACAAGGAGGGACAGAGGTCAGCTGGACAAGAGACGACGCGATTTTGGAGAGGCGGCAGAGTTTGCAGCTAACAGAACTCAACTGGAGCCGCTACTGTGGGGGAGGGTGTGAGCGAAGAAGCAAAAAAGGGGGAGAAGAAGCAAGGTGAGCGATGAGACTCGGTCAACTTGGCTATAGAGAATGACAATTAGGAAAAAAGATGAGAAAAAAAGACGGTGGTGCATTAGTGCCGGTCTGAATCGCACATGGGACATGGGACAAAGAGCCGTGCAAAGTCCGGGATAAGAGCCTCGGAAGAACGGAGAACTAGGGAAAGTTACGGCTCAAGCGGCGCTGGTATTGATCGAAGTTCTGTCGGCAAGGCAAGGGCCGCGGCACAAGCCGACCGACTGACGGAAGACGAGACGATGATGGTGGTTGTGAAGAGACTACAGAACCGACACCACCATGTTCGTCGACCCTGTACGGCATTCTCGTGCAATGAACTCTTTTGGTCTTGACTGACACAGGGCTGAGACAGCTCGACGAAATCGAGAAAGAGCTAACGCCGGATTCAGATGCATGTCTCAGCTGTTCGCATTCTCTTTTGAGTCTTGACTTGTGCCACCAACGCCATGTCGACCAAAGCGAGTCAACAGGCCCCAACAGTTAGACTTTTTTTTCCAAGAGAAGAAAATGTCCGAGGCCGAAAAAAGCATCGAATGTTCTTTTTCTTTCAACGTGAAACAGAATGGCATCATGTGATTGTTGTTCGCTGCGGCCCGACAAGCTCGGACAAGGACGTGTCCCATGTTGCAACTTGTTGTGTCGTTGGTACGTGCAGCACAGAAACGGGGGAAAGCGTCTTTATTGAGAACTGTGGCGGTGGCGTTGTTGATTCTCCTTGTTTCCTGTATCCATCGCGGCAGTTGAACAAGATGTCGCCACTGTCGCCACTCACAGAGTCGAGAGCTGGGCTGGTTTGGGGGCTTGATTGCCCGAGGTGGCGCGCCATCCGATCACGTCTGACTTGTGTGCGCCTCGAACGGCTAGGATTGCGATGAAAGAGACTGAAAGATACGAGAAGACGGGAAAAACTGGTACAGGCGGTTACGTCTTGCTGCCCCTCGTGTCTCCCGCCGCACTCGGCGTCATAGTCGCGTCCAAGACAATGTGCGGATACTGCTCGCTTACACGCAAAATGTAACATTTCATCACTGTAGAGAAAACGGGGCGCTACAACTGACCTAGTCAGTGTGTTGAAGCAAGAAGAGTCAAGTTGGATATGACAGAACCAAGAATCGCATCCGTCTCACCACAAGTCATGGGTCGATGATGCAGTGTTGGGGGTTGTACGATGGACGCATGCAACGAAACCGCAAGCCATTTCTTTTACATACACACCTGTTCCCACAGCCAAGCACACAGTCACGGATGCTCAAGGGACCGGCACGACACCGACGAGGAGAGAGCCGCCCGTCCCTCGTGGGAACCTGCAAACTGCGGCCGGTGAGGGACAAAAAGGCAGCAGCCGGGGCGGCGGCCGACGCAGCAGCCAAGTTTGACGCCATGAACGGTTTTTTTTTTCTTCAAAAGTGGAAACACAGGCAAGCTATCGGGGCAAACCGAACGAAGGGGGGGGGTGGTGGTGGGAGAGGGGAACGAGCGGAGAGTTGAAGCCATCACGCTTTCTCCCTCTTCCAACCAAATGTCGCTGCTCTCAGGCAAACCCAGTCCACCAACCCACCACCACAGGGGGGCGTGTCTACAGTGAGTGAATCGGGACGAAAGAAGGGGACTCCGTGACCGGCCTGGAGTCAACTCCGGGCCCTGCTGCAAGTCATGGAGCGACGGGAGAACCGCGCAGTCGGGGCAGAGGGAGGGGGGCTGCCAGTGGACGCGCCGTCCCCCCCCCCGCTGTACATGAGTAAGGGTGGGATAGGAAGAAAGGTAAAACAGACGAAACGGGTCAAGGGCAAAAAAAAAACATGGTGAAAGAAAAAAAAAAGGGGGGGGGAGGGATGGTGTGGGTGAACTGGAATGTGGAAGATTGCTGCATCGGGACACACATTGTGGACGGTCGCGCCAGTCACCACTCGGAGAGCGCGCCGGTTGCAAATCTGCAACGAACAAAGAACGGCTGCAAGATGACACCATCGATATCGTAAAGTCAAATTAAATGGATTTGAAGAAAAAAAAATGAGATTTTTTTGCAGGGGGCGTGAGCGCAAGGGACGGTTGAGGTTGGTGAAAGAGAGCCGTGTCGCGCCGTTTCAAAAGGGTGAGCTCACGTCCGTGTGTAAAAGAAAAGACTACAATGTCACTATTTCAGAATGTACAGAAACGCAGCATCTATCCAGGCTCTTGTCTTTGAAGCTGTCCGGACCTCTATATTTTTCAAAGGGGGTTTTGCAAGGCAAACTAGTTAGGGTCGGTCGGGTGAAGAAAGAAAACTGAACCGCCCTTTTCGAAACACGCACGAAACCGCCCCCCTCCCCATAACCGGGGGGTTAATAGCCTCTAGAATGAAAAGAACCGCCCTGCAGATCCGGAGTCTCCGTGCAGATGGATGCAGGTAGGGCTGTGAGAGAGGAGAGAGAGAAGGGGGGGTCCAACCTTGCGAACTTGTTCATGTCGTGCTAGTGTACGTCGAGTCGTTTCGAGTTGTGGGTGCATTGAGAGATTTCGGTACAAGGGGTGTCATTCTACATGTACAGCTAAATTATTATTAAAGCCATTTTCCCTTGTTACCCATCGCCGAGACAAAGCCGTGCACTTTAACTATACAACCCTGCGCCCACGCATACAACCCCCCCCGCGCATTGCATTGCCTTTGCTCTGCTGCAGGGAAACGGGGTCTGACCTGTCACATCTACTTGATTTGCAGAAAATGGCCTATTCTGCCCCTTTCTGGGCAGGTTGCGAGGAACGAACCCGGGGTTCAACAGTCCCACGGACATCGGCGCCGCCTGGTTGCAGCCTGCGCATCTCGCAACCATGCTAGTGCGAGATCCGCTGAATCGTGTTGTTATCGATCTCGGTAGAAACGTCAACGTGACCAGGTCTAGTGCGTGCGATAGTGTTTTTTTTGTGTCTCTTTCAGCTGGTTGTGTTCCTGTTTGTCGTTGCCTATAACACGTAGAGGTTGCATTCGTGGCGGCAAGGTTTTGTCGCTTGTCAGAAAACATGACAGCTAGCTACCTAGACTCGGTTGCTGCCAGTGTAGACAGAGGGGCTCCGTGCACATCTTGATCGGAGAGATGTCAGGTTGCGGACCGGGGCACCATGGGAAGCCGAGGGTGTATGTGTATATCGGTTGCATCGACCAGAAGAGTTGCAGATTGGCCCAGCAAGAGGCCAACTGTGCCAGGGGCCCCTATTGTTGGTCGGCGTGCTCCTTATAAGGTCCTGGCCTTGAAAATGGTCCTTCCATTCGTCTGCTTGAATCTCTGTTACTACCCCAAAGCTTCATCCTTGCTTATAATGACTTCCACGGATCACGTACGTAACGCTGTCCTTGGTGTCGTCATTCAACTTCAGGTGTAGGGTAGCAGACATCAACAACAATTCGTAGCATTTGCTGTCGAGCAGAGTCCAACAAGTAACCCAAGAAAAGGAGGAAGCTGACTTTGAAAGAGGTGCAATAAGCCGAGATGTAGATACAATCCATCTATTATAGGCTCACGTAGCTGCACGACACACTGCTGCTGTTCGAGGAGCAGTCCGCCTTACCCTGGCCATCGATGTGCACATTCTGAATCGACGCGCCCTGCTGCGTAAACTGTTGCCCGTCGCCTTTCTGCGCATACGCCTCGGTGAACTGCAGGCTGCCAAGGTCGACAAAGTCCACTAGCTGCCTACTGTGCAGGTAGTCCTCGATGATCTTCCGCGCAGGGGGGGTATGGCGTCTCGCTAGAGAGTTACTTGGTCTACTTGCGGCTCTGCGTCAGTTTCTTGTTCATCGTGGTGCCCGACATGCCCGACGTAGCATGCACCGTCAGCCGAAGAAAGAAAACGGAGGAGCATGTTTGTAGACGGAAAGCGTAGAGTACTCTAGTTGAATCTAGGGCTTCACACCGTTGTTGCCTATTTACAGGAAAATAGCGGTAATGAGAAAAAGTATTGATGGTATCAGACAGAAACATGACAGGGAAGAAGAGCCGTTCTTGTTTCTAAACAGTGGGAGGGACGACGTTATGAACAGGGAGGGTGATGACGACAGGGTAGGTGAGCAATAAAAGACACAGAAACTCGTTCAAACAGGCCAAAATATGCAGTTCAAGGACTGGTCTGGCACTCGAGTCGCACTGCACGCTATGAAGGCTACACGTTTTCGTTTGACATATCCGCACATGGGATGAGCATCTGCTGGTTTCACGCAGCAGGTTTGGCCTTGCCGGAGGCAGCAGCGGCCTCGTACAGATCCTCCACTGACGAGTCCTTGGTCGCTGTCGCGCCAAAGCCAGGAACAGTGAGCGCGGGATGGCCCGGCGGCGCGATAGTCGCGGGAGTGAATCCGGGATGGAAAGGCTCTTGCGGCAGCTCCTCATGGGCAGCGGGCGTTCGTGAGCGGGACGCGCCGCCGTTGGGGGTGTCGTAGTGGTGTTGCGGGTCGGCAAAGGGATCCGCAAAAGGATCTTCGTCGTCATTCCCTCGGGCCTGCTTGCCCTTGTTGGAGGATGACCCGGACCCGGAGCCGGAAGCCAGACCAAGGCCGAGAGCGGGGCCGGAGCTTGACGGCTCGGCGTGGTACGGGTCCGCCTGCTTGCCCTTGCCGTTGCCGCTGTGAGCGGGCAGGGCGGGGGAGTCGAGCAGGGGGGACACGGGCTCGCCACTAGGGTGGCCACCGTCGACGGGGGACGTCTCCTCAGAGCGCAGATTGAGGCCGAGCTGCTTGCGAGCACCGAGGACGGCGCGCTGATGTTGACTGAGCGCCGTCTGGAGCTGCTCGTTGGTGTCGATGAGGCTCTCCATGGTCTCGTTGTCAGGGCCGGGGTTGGTGGCGACCATGTAACCCTGGATGCTGCGCGAGGCGCTCAGGCAGCGGTCCGCAAACTCCTTGATGAGGTCGTTGTCCAGTGTTTCCACCGGGGGGGTGTTCATAACGACCTGCTCGAGGAGCTTGGCCGAGCTGCGGGCCTCTTCCAGGCGGCTGGCGAGCTCGACGCTGCCGGGCAGCTTGTTGTTCGTGTGGTGGCGGGAAAAGTAGTTTTGGCCGTTGGAATGGTTGGGGGGCTGCTGATACTGCTGCTGCTGCTGCTGCGGATTCGTGGAGAAGGGACGCGGCGCCATTCTCGGGGCGTTCTGGGACAGAGATTAGTACGAGGCAAAGTAGAGCAACACCGCAAGAGGGAGGGCATACTCCGTATACGGCTTCCATCTTGCTGCGCTCTTTCGCCCACATTTGCAGCAGGGCGGAGAGGTTGTCGTCGTAGGCCTTGGTCTGCTGAAAGTCGTCGAGGGTCTCGATGAGCATCTGGCGGACATTCAGGTCTTTCGAGCCGCGCAAGAGTGCCTTGCAGGTGTCGACAAACTTGGCGTCGAGGTTGCGGGTGAAGGTTTGGCCGGGGTTCTCGGTGAGGATGCGGAGCAGCATGATGGCGTTGTACTGCCAGGCGGCGCGGGAAAAGTAATCCTTGGACAGGAACTTGCGGATTAGGCGGGCGCACTCAGTGGCGGCGGCGGGGGAGGACTCGGCGGCGTCGACAATGGGTGGGAGGAAGAGGACTTCGTCGCCCTGGTGGGAGGAAAGGGTACATGTTAGCGAGGGTGACGGGTGATTGCATAGAGGACGGGTTGGTGCGTGCGGCGGCGACGTACTTGCACATTGTATCCCGACTCGCAAAAGGCTTTCTGCAGGGTGACGACATTAGCGACCGGGGGTGATTCTCGGAGCCGAGCGCGGGGAACATACGACGCTATTGTGAGCCGTCTTCTCAGGCGCCTCGCCTTCTTGCGGCACGGTGGAAGATGTCGAGCCCGTTGGCGCTGCTACTGTGAATGGAATCGTGTCAGCGTTGCTTGCGACCGCCTAACGATGGGTTCGGCGGGGGAGCCGTACGTGTGCTCTTCCTCTTGATGCCGCCAAGCATCTTGTTCATGCTGAGGCTCTTCATCGACTTCATGGCGACGGCTTGGGTTCGTTCTCGGTAACGCGGCGTGGTCTGGTTTTCGGCAGGCTGCAGGAGAAACGGTCGTAAATCCCCGAAGCGACAGACTTTGCTGGTGATGCGGGCCAAGGGTGGGCGGTTGCGACAAAGGGGCGGCAAAGCGACGACGCTAGCGTTGGGAAACAAAGAACAGCTGATACGACGTCAACATATGAGAGAGCACCAGACCGCAGTATCGCGATGGGATAAAAAAGCAGAGAGGGTAGCAGAGGAAAGAAGACTAGGGAGGGGAAGAAGTACTAGGCATGGAGATGTTGACAAACGGCGTCGTGGCGGTCATGGAGTTGTTGTACGGAGTACAGGGCCAGAAGGGGACTAGAACTCGGTACAACCCCACGGTAACTACTAGGTAACTACCTAGGTTAATAGAACAAGAAAAGGCCGCCACTGACAGGCAACGTCAGCCTAGAGCCAGCAGAAACAAATGGCCACTCAGAGGCTTCGCCCTGTAGCGTAGCGGGTCCAGGGCCTGTAAGTGGTGTCACGGCACCAATAGGCACACTGTTTTCAACCCGCCTGCAGATAGAACACTTGTTTTTTTCTTCGCCCGTACGAGACATATATTGGGTATGAACTTGCAGGAATTTATCCTGAAATTGTGTTCCTCTTTGTCGTTGCCTATGCACGTAGAGGTTGCGCGCGCGGAGATGCCCAACCGGGGTACCTCCAGCCATTTGTACCTTGCAACTAAACAACCAACGGCTTTACCATGCATCGTGGGCATTCCCATCAGCAATGACGATGCTAGTCAAGTTCCTTGAAATTAAGCAAAAAAAAGTCACAGGAGCTTCTCTCCGCTCCGCAGCCGCGCGGCCAGTCTCATAGTGGTGCGAACAAAGGGACAGTTGACCCATTTTAGCGCTTCGCCCCATTCGGCAGCTCCCGATGTTCTTGGTCCGCCGACCAACAAGCCAGGCGGCGAGCTTCCTCCAACATCTCTCTATCAATGAACGGATTTTTTTTATTTGATTCTCTTCCTCGTCTCTACCTCTTCCAGACCAGGGAAACAAGAAGCCAAGTTCTACAATGCAAAAAGACCGACTCATGTCCGCACACACCACCCACCAGCTTCCAAGACACTAAGCATCGCCACCTGCGGCTGGCTTGCGTAGAGCTCTGGGGCTGTGCAAGTCCATCACACGTCCCAGGTCCAGAGACCATGTCCCGTGCCCGCTCGTCAGCCAGCCAAGGGTCCGATCAATCCTAACAATATACAATATATTACCGAAACTAGTTACTCATGCTTTGCCCGATTACATCTTACGATGCGCGGCACCATATCGAGGCTTGCCTTTGGCGACCCCACCCTCGAACCACAGCTCACATGCATCACTTCCAAACAGAGACAGCTCTGCTCTCAATCCAACTGCATGCCATTCTATGATATTCTGTACACACCATTCCGTATTAGTAATACACTTTCTTGGCTCATTGAAATTAATCCTCCTCTACGCCATCCTCCATCATCTCTACAATCAAGTTGCCAGATCGTCCAATCACCGCCCCCATCGTCTCCGACACGCTGGGCTCGTAGACAACTCGTGGCAGCGTCGACGCCACCCGAAACTTGTACTTGTGTTCGTAGTCTGCCGGCTTCTCCGTCTTGCTCGCGCCGTCCATCACCTCGTAGCACTCTACAAATGCGTAGAGCTCCTCTATCGGCGTGTCCTGTGCGAATCGCCTCGTGATGCGGCCCGCGCCTGACGCCTCAGGCATCTTGAGCGCCACGCGCACCACATCCTTATCACCCACCGGAGGCTCCGGTCGAATCTGCGTCGCGCGCCAGGCCTTCCACTGCGCACCCTTTTCCGCGCGAAGGGCGGCCGCATCCGCCGCCTCGAGGGCGCGCTTCTCGGCTGCCGCCGCGGCCGCCGCGGCCTCCTTCCTCTTGCGCGCGCGCTCCCGGTCAGTCGCTAGGGACTGCTCGTATGCCGAGTCCTGCTGGTCTCGCAGGCTCCGCGCAAACTGCTGCGCGCTGCGCTCTGCCCGCACGCCCGCCATGTCAGCGCCGTACTTTTCCATGGCCCCCTGTAGCTCAGACAGGTACGTCGCCGCTGGCATGGGCCCAGCCAGCCGCTTGACAATGCCCATCCGTGTGCTGCCTTCCTTGGGGGTCAGGCAGACGAGCGCCGAGAACGGGTACTTGGTGCACTTGTACTCGCGCGCCACCTGGAACGCTTCCGAGTCCAGCACGTTGCCGCCCCAGAGCACCACATTGCTGGCCGGGTCATTGATGAACGCGACCACGTCGGGCGCTAGTAGTGTCTCGCGCACAAACGAGGCCGTGTCGTCGTGCTCGGGCGAGAGCAGCACCACGAGTAGAAACTTGAGCTCCTTCTTGGCCAGGTCGTGCGCCTGCGCCAGGCCGCCCTCGAAGAAGGGCAGGTTGTTGTCGCCGTGATCCTCGTCAAACTCGCGCTTGAACCGTGCCGCGGCATCGCGCGGCATCAGCATCCGCCGCCCGCCACCGCTTGTGCCGCCGCCTTGTAGCGCCGTCGAGAGCCGGCCTGTCAGCAGCGTCGGCCGGATCGCCGCGGGTAAGAAGGACACGGCGTACAGGAGCGTGCGCAGCAGGGCTGTGGCCGCCTGCCAGCCCCAGTTCAGCGGCGTCAGCAGTAAGCCCAGAAGCCACGGCGTGCCGTGGGTCGTCGACGATGGCGGGACGATGCGCGGCGCCGGGTCCGTCCGGTCCCGACGCGGTGCGGCGCGTGAGCTGAATTCGGACGCGAGCAGACTTTGTTGCAGGTTCTCGTGTCGCGCGGCGACCTGTGGGATGGCTTGGCTGGCCGCGATGGCCTCGGCTAGGGGATCGGGTCCTTCGCCATCAAAGAATTTGGCAATCGCAATCTAATTTTACCGTCAGCGAATGGAACCAGATGTAGCCCATCACTGTAGTAATTACCTGTACGTTCCATTGTGACCGTTGCAGCAGCGGGATCGCGTCCTTGACCTCTTGGTTCGTCACGGCTAGATATTGTTCGAGTGCTTCTTGCTGTGTTGGGGACAGCTGGCCAATATCGGTCTCGGCGTCGGCCATGTCGCCGTTTGCGCGTGTTCCGATGTTCTCAGGCAGGCGAGATTTTGTTTTCTGGCTCAGATGTCGCTCGGTAGCCGTTCGCCGTGTTTTAGAGATGTTATTGTTACGTTGTTTGGTTGTGAGAGGGATGACTCTGGACAACTCGAGATTCTGAGAGTTGTCCAGAGGCACCACGCTAGTCTGATGTAATGGTGGGGCTGGACGCTTCGTTCCCGCCCCCGCTGGCTCAGGATAGCTTTCGGATCAGGCAAAGATGTCAAGAAACAGAAAAAAATGGGTAATTCGAATAGTCACCTTGAATTTTATTACTGACCTGAAAGTATAGATTGGCCTCGTTGGTAAGCTAGTGCCCAATTTCCTCCTTCCTGCCCGGCAATAGCATCCACCTCAAATCTCAAGAGTCATCTTTGCAGACTTTGCAGCGAACATCACCACGCCTTCACTGACTTCCCCCCATCAGCTACCTAGGGAAAGTCAGGGAATCTAAAATGACAGCCTCCCCCACTATCCTGATTCGCCAAGCCGAGTCGCCCGAGGACCTTGCCGCCGTCATCAGATGCTTCCAGGCCTACACGGAATGGCTCGACGAAGACCTTTCGCATCAAAACTATGCCTCGGAGCTGGCTGGCCTGCCGGGAAAATACGCACCGCCTACAGGATCTCTTCTACTAGCTGTCGACTCCGAGTCCGGGGCCGCTCTGGGCTGCGTCGCTTTGCGCCCGCTAGAGCTTCCCGCAACCCACGAGAAAGCCAAACCGGGGCATCGATGCAGTGAGATGAAGAGGTTGTTTGTGAATCCCGAAGCTCGTGGGAGGCAAGTTGCGCGCAAGTTGCTTCTCGAGCTGCTGCGACGGGCAAGGGACCAGGGATACAAGGAAATATTTCTGGATACCCTGGACAGGATGGAAGCAGCTATTAAACTGTACAAGTCGGAGGGGTTTCTCGTGGCAGAGGCATATAACAACAGTCCGTATGAAGGAACTGTGTATTTATCAAGAGAATTAGAGTAAACGTGTATAATCTCCAAAAATTGCATAATCTGATGGGGATCAGGCGACAGACGCCTCAAACGCGGCTGCCATCCACTTCCACCTTCCAACCTAAACGCGAAATAAAACTGACAATATCATCGATCTGATCAGGAATCTTGTACCAGTGGCCCTGGTTTTTGTAGATCTTCCATTCAACATCGTAACCCGCCGCACGCATGACTCCCGCTGCAGCCTCACCCAAGTGTACGGGGACTTTTTCATCCTCGGCCCCATGACCCAAAAGCACTGGCGTGCGATGAGCTGTCCGTTCCGACGACAAATTATCAAGAGGATCCAAGCTCAGTAGCTCCCTCTCATACTCTTGAGCGCGGACAGGCATTTCTCGGGCCGTCCTGTTCTCGCCAGCGTCGGAGAAGGGGTCCAGCTCATCCAAGTCCTCCTCGACAAGCACCATCTTGATGCCGGCCTCAAAAGTGAAGAAGCCACTCATGCCGATGAACCCGCCAATGGGGTGGTCCAGGCAGAGCAGGACCGCCAGCGCCATGGCGCACCCCTGGCTCAGGCCGCCCAGGAGGAGGTTGCGGGCAGGCACCCGGCCGAGCTCGTCCCCGATGACGGCCAGGATCTCCGAGGCTGACTCGGCAAGGCCCTGTAGCTGGCGGTCCGCCAGGTACGAGGGGTCCTCGGTGCGGGTGAGATTGAACCACTGCGTGAGCAGGGAGCGGCCAAAGGCGGTGGAGCGCCGCCGCCTCGACGTGGGGAAGACGAAGCGAGCATGGGGAAGCAGCGCGGGAAGTGTGCGTCCGGATGACGAAATGGCCGTCTCTAGAAATTCCCGGCCGAAACGCTCTCCTGTCGAGCCGAGTCCGTGAAGAAGGATCACGGTATGAGTGTGCGTTGCGCTGGGCTCCACTACGTAAAGTGGCGAGCTAGGAGATGGTGTCTCTTTCGGCGGCATTTTCCCTGATGTTGGGGTTTATTTGGCTAATAATAGAAAGAAAAGAACTCGGGCTCATTGATTGGGAACAGCGGAGCAAAAAAGGTATGTGAGGCTTCAGGTGTCAGCCTGGTTGGTCGTTGCGGGCCTGAGCTGCTGTGACTCCTACATGACCTGATTAGTTATACAACATCATTTGTTAAATTTGTGAATTAGCCCTGCCCTGTAATGATCACACTGGCTAATGAAATGAGACTATGTCTCTTTATTCCCAAGGAACTCAGCTATAATTCCCGACCACAGCTCTATTCTGGAATCGAACTCTACCAACTGCCTCCCCTTTTTTCTTCTTTTTTCTTCTGTTTTTTTTTAGAACCCTATCCTATCTCTTAGCTGCTGTTTTACCGTATTTATTCTTTTTTCGATACTCTTTAAATTTCTGCTGTACTTGTAGTCCCAGTTCTGCAGCGTCGCCATGGCCGTCTCACGAAGCTCAATTCCTCCGCTACCAAGTCGACACTCGACCGATCTCAAGGCGTCACATAGTGTGCGAATCGCTGCATATATGCGATGCATCTCTAGAATAGAGGTGACGCAGGGAAACTCGCCTAATGTGAGTTCGGGATCGAAAGGAGGTGACACAATACTGTGCGGGTTCCAGGCAGTGGCCACTTCCGCGGACTGACTGTGATGGATCGGAATGTGGTCAACGTGGCTCTGGAAATGGTCCAAGACAACGTTATAAAGGCGCAGCAACCAGGTGTAGCCGCAGAGCAAGAGGAGAACTGATGGTGTGTCTGCCTGGGCGCTGTCAACGGAGGCTGTGTTGGACCCGTGGTCGACACTGTCAGTGATTGTTCGTTCACGGTGGCCAAATATTCCTTCTGCCACTTCACCAAGTTTCCTTGCCAGCTGGATGATACCTCCGACGGGGTAGTCGTTGAGGCTTTTTGTGCCGTCCTTTCGCCAGGGCCCATTTTCGAGCCGTGAAAGCTGCTGTTGTATCTTGGTCACCAGCCCCAATAGTTCATCATTGTCAGAACCGAAGCTGTTCAGCTGTGTTTCGATGATTTTGGCCACAGCCCATTGCTGAGCTGAGCCAGCCTGGGTGAAGTCACTCATTCTTGGCTCTTCGGCCCGGATCCGTTCCGAGGCGGGAACATCTGCGGCGGAGGACCCAGCGACAGTTTGGTTGTGCGTAGCCGGGACGGAAGAATGCATACCAGTGTATGCATCATCTGTCGTCTCTACACTAACAGCATTGTCTGCATCAGGTTTGCTCCACATCATTGCCGGATCGTAGCTTTCGTGGTCAAAGAACAGGGCATCCGATCCTAGCACCAGATCGGCTTCTGCATCAAGGCCATCTGCGCTGCGCAAAGGATACAACACGTCGGTTGGAACCATTGGACAAGAAAACATGCTCAGCGGTGTGAATGGTCCCAATGCTCTTGGCGAACCGGATTCGGGTGACCGGATACTATGCGCGCCTGGGCTTGGTCGGATGGCGGCATCGTTGTCTTCTACCTGGGAGGCCGTGTCCGCGCTTGAGGCGTACTCGGAGTTCCTGCGACGCTTGGCACGCGCCCGGCGTCCAAACACGCATGTGATCCGAGCCTTTGTGCAGCGAACACAGCATTCAGACACACCGATAGTGCAGCACTTGAGTTTCAGCATCCGGCAACGGTCGCATGCCCCTCGCATAGAAAGCTGTGGGCTTTCAGGACTGGCAGTATGCATTGTTGGCCTCGGTTCGGTCGTGCTGATCGATCGCGGGTATGTATTATCCGCGGAGGTGTTGGGTTCGGTATGGCGCTTCATTGTCTCCCTTGGACAGCTGCAGCGGATGATCCGTGGACAGGTAGAATCGCGGAAATACAACGCGATGCGATGCAACAATACAGTACAAATTTGCCGCAAACTTATGGATACTGATGTGCCGAACGGCTGCACTTGAGAAGCAACTGTAATACAACAGTGGAAATTGGACAAATAAAGCAGCTCGACTATTCTTCTATTCTTTTGTAATTTGGACTCCGAGTACAGAACTAGCCATCCGAGACATTGGTCAGAGATGTATAAGCAGCCCAAGGCTGGGATAAACGGCCAACGAAGCCAGATAGTCTTTTACACGGCTAGAAGGCTCTGCGGTATTTGCGCAATTGGTAGCTGCCTAGGCGCGTATTACCTTTTCAGCAGATGTGGCGTTCCGTCTGTTGTGCGGAAGCTTCCCGATGCGTAACTCTCCTTGGCCAAAGTGGGCGCGTCTGCATGAATATTGGCTAGACGCATTCCTTCTGGTAGTGAGTAAGGGAGTGCATTTGACAGGAGAGTCCAGGCCATGTGCCAGCCTGTTTCAGGATTGCGCCTTTTGGCAGTGCATAGCTGAGAGCGCCACCTTGCATCCTACTTTGGCGGATGAGAGTGCCGAAAGCTGATGGACTGGGGCGTTTTTAACTGTAGATGCGCTGATAGTGATTCGGAGTCGTTTGGTAGATCGCGGAGACTTTTAGATCCTTCCGGCTGACAAGTCCGCGGAGCATCGGCCGGAAGAAGATACCGGCCGGCCGCGGGGGAGGGAGGGTACCACCATTCCGCGCTTGGTAAAAACGTTACGTCGGAGGATCATGTGGCAGCCGAGAAAGAAAGAATGGGCGTCTGCCTCGTTTTTTTCAAACTGCCATGGCCGCGGAGGGCCGGTTGGCTCGTGCAGACAACACCGAATAACATACGTTCAATGGCGCGCAAGGCTGGCATCATCCGAGCGGACGCCCGAAGCACGAGAGTCAAGATGCCATGCACAGCCCTCCCGTTGTGTATTTTATTAGCTCATTGGCGTGTCTTGAATCCTTCATTTTCGTGCATAACCCTCAATCTTCTCAGTTACTTTAGCAATCGAATCCGAAACAATGACAGGCCAGGATAACGGCGCGACCAGCATTCGACAGGCTCTCGAGTCTGCCAGTGCGCACTACATGAACCTCGTCGAATTCGGCATCCTCAAGGTCTTCATAGACTTCAAAATCTTTGACAACATCCCCGTGGACGGCGCAATCTCCATCGCTGATCTTGCCGCCAAGACCGGTGGCCAGGAGCAGCTGATCCGGCGCTTCGCCGACTACCTGGTTGCCTCCGAGGTGCTGGCGGCCCCGTCCGCCGATACCCTCGCACATACGGCCCGCTCGGCGTCCTACCGAAGCACCGAACTGGCCGCCAACTTCATCACCCACGTCTACCAGTTCTTCTTGCGACCCATGGCTGCGTGGTCTGCCTATTTCGAGGCACACGGCCTGGCGGAGCCCGGCGATGCCCGGTCGATTCCGCTCGGCTTCGGCACAGGCCACGCGACGCTCGATCTGTACGGCGTCCTGGACGCGGAGCCCAAGATGGCGCAGCTGTTCAACAGGGCCCAGGAGCGTTCGGCCGGCATCTACTCGATGAAGGGGGTGTACGACTTTGGCTGGATGGAGGAGATGCTGGTGGCCCGTCCGGCGCGACCTGCCATTGTGGACGTCGGCGGCGGCCACGGACTTGCCCTGCAGGAGATCATGGCGGAGCATGCGTTTGTGCCTCCATCGCAGTGTACCGTGCTCGACCTGCCCAAGACAATCGAGGTGGCCACGGCCAGAGCGGCGTCCAGCGATGTCCTTGCTGCTGTCCGCTTCCTTCCCGGCACGATGCTCGATGCGTTCCCAACCGAGGTGCAAGGGGCACTGGTGTACCTGTTCCGCCGCGTGCTCAGCGATTTTGTCGACAAGGATATTGTTCTGGCGCTTGGACGGGCGCGGGCCGCGGGTGCGCCCGACTCGCGGATCATCCTTGTTGAAGAACTTGTCAAGCCCGGTCGCGGCAAGTTTGCTATTGCGCAGGACATTGCAGTCTTGAATTTTGGAGGCAAGAGGCGCAGTGAAGGCATGTGGCGTGAATTGGCCGCCATGGCTGGACTCCGGATCAGTGCCGTCTATGAGGATGGCAAGTCGGAATATGCGGTTCTTGAGCTCACTCTTGCATAGTGTAGCAGGTGTATTTAGGAATTTATATCTTTAGCTCGAGTTTTCTGTCCAACGTACTGGCTATTTCTACTCATCATTTTCCAGGGTGCATACTAACTTGGTACCCGACACCTTCTTTGACGCGATAGCTTCCATGCAGTCAAGAATCTTGTCGAGCCCTCCGGAATACACCGTCAATGGATGGGCCCGAATCAAGCCTCTGTCGAGCAACTGCTGCACAGTATCTTTCCACTGCTGTCCGAATTCGAACAACTCGGGATCGGCCTTGCGGCGGTGTGGCTCTGGCCACCCAATATCGCGACCAAGCATAGTTGGACCGATTACCCAGTCCGCCTTGACCATCTTCCGAGTCGCGGCAATTGTCGCAGGGAACGGATCAAGGGAAGTGTATCTGCCACCAGATCTGCGAATTGCCCCGTAGCAAATCTTGATGCTCTGCGTGTTTGTTATGCAGTCCAAGGCGAAGCAAAGTCCGTTGTTTGTATACTGTCGGATCTGGGAGGCGCAGGCAGGGTCGTGGTAGTCAAAGGCCGCTTCAGCACCGTACGACTTGACGAGATCAAAGCTGCGCGTTGAGCACGTAACAACCGGCAGGTAGCCGGACAAGCGCAGTAACTGGATCGCGGCAGTGCCGGATGCGGTGGCGCCACCATACACCATGACGGGAATCGGCTTCGCGACAGGCGACAATGGCCCGCCAGGTATCTGCAGACTTTTGAACAGAGCGAGGCCGCACGTCATGAAACAGGTGCACATGGCCGACGCAGCCTCGAAGCTGATAGAGTCTGGTATCTTGAACAGAGCAGAGACGTGCGCTCCGACAAATTCAGCAAAGGCGCCGTGCGTCGGCTCGAGAGGATTCATGCCCATAATGGCAGCGCAGACACGATCGCCAACGTTGACGTGGCACTGGGAGGCATCGGGCCCAATCTCTTCCACGACGCCGGCAAAATCGCATCCCGAGATTGCTCCCGGCGTCACATAGGCGTCTCGCATTTTAGCATCGACTGGGTTCACGGACACAGCGGCGGTGCGCACAAGAACCACATCGCCCGTGACCTTGGGAACGGGTGCCGTACGAGAAAGTCTGACACCGCCATGGTCGTCGCCAACAATGGCAGTCTGAGTCTCGCCGCGAGTATCGGAGCCCATGGCTGTAGCGGTGCACGCACGCAGCGGAGGACAAACGTTGCTCAGTGCTTCTGGTGTAAGTCGAGGGCGGGCTGGGGCCAAGTCGATGTTGAGCAATGCAGAGTTGAGTAGAGATATGATATGGCAGTAAAATTAGAATGAAAAAGAAGATAAAAAGCGTAGATTTTCATATTTGTAACCAAATACTATCCCGCCAGGATTTAGGTGCGAGTGCATGTGTGGCGCCGAAGGGCGCCGAAAAAGTCCGATGGTCGACATACGCTCAACCTTGCTACAAGCTTGACGGAGTGATGAAGATATTTTTTTCTGAAAGAATACTGAAGATTTGGCGAGCTTCATGGTAAAAAATGACGCCATGACCGAACTAGCTCTTTGCCTACACATTAGGATAACATGGAGACTGCTTAACCGCGACCACATCAAGGTACAGGAATTTGCAGCTGGCCGCTCACTCCGGACCCTTGAAATGTTTCATTCTCCAATCCCCCCGAGACCACTTCCACCCATCCGGACTTGCCGCAGGCATCCGGGCCGGGAGCACTCGTCGGCTCGCTCCACAGCGGCAGCCTGTGACGTGCTTCAAATACCCATCGCTGCTGTCGCCGGGGTGACTTGAATTCAATGACGTATCCGATATTTTTGTCGCGAAAGGCGCCAAAGATGCTACCACTCTGGTCTTGGCCGTCTCTTAGAAAGATCTTGTCTACGCGCACTGTATCGTGGTCCTGCGCTCCCTGCTGCGAGCTGTCGTCAACGGCGTCGTTGGCCGCGCACACCAGCTCATCGCCGTGGTGCAGCCGGGCAACGGCGTAGGGCAGATGCTTCGCAGCGGCAGATCCAAGTACGCGTAGAAGTTGTAGCGTATAGGGCCCGACATGTGCGACGGTGTAGTACGCGTCGTTCATGAACAGCGGCCAGCTCAGAGCAGACCACCCGCGCACCATTCCTCCGCGGCCCGGACCATATTGATCGAAGCCAATCGAGAGCTTCTGCTCATCGTCAGATCTATCGAATCGAGGAAAAGTAAGACTCGCCGTAGCTTGGACGGGCCCCATAGGGAAAAGGTAGTATACGGATGGGTAGAGTGACGCGCAGTGCTCCGAGGTGGCCAGGTTCGCCTGGTTGGGACTGTTCGATCCTGGCAGGCGCTGAAGCTGCATCTCACCGGAGACTTTCCCCGGGACGTTGAATCGAAGCTCTGCGGATGACAGGTGAGAGTCGATGGTGAAGGTGATACTTCCTTCGGCTTCCTTCCCCTCGCCCGTGCCTTTCCAAGCCCATGTACCTGTCACGCGCCCTTCCCCAGCGGCATCACCATCTGCCGTCACCACCGACAGCGGAAAGTGAAGAGTCTCGCCCCATTTGCTGCCGTCCTCCCATATAGCGTTGAGCTCGGCGTGGAATCCTCCCTGCTCCAGGCCGCGAGAGTCCCGGTACAAGGAAACACCGACCGCTGGCGTGCCCGCGGCACCAAAGGCTTCAAACTCCCACAGCTCCCATGCTTCGTCGTTAATGCAATCAGTCATCTTTGGAAATAAATTTGCGGATCCGGATATGAATGGAGCAGCAGGAACGGGACCCGTTACCACAGAATCAGCGAGAATGTCAAAAACTGAAACGCGGGCTGACATCTTGCAGTAGTGACGGATTCGGGTTGAATTTGATCCAGTTCAGGGAACGCCAAACGTCGTAACAACGTTGAATCTGAGATTTTGTGAAATTACTTTTTCTTTTTTTAAAAGACAAGAGAGTGGCCTTTCGGGTCTCCTGGGTACTGCAAGTATCGTCCTGTGCTAGATTCGGAGATTTTCGGTGTGAGACCTCCGAGTGGTCGGAGCTGGATGACTGGTACGACATGCCCGAATTTTCCCACATGCTTCTTTCCGTCTGGTGTCAGCCACCTGTAGAATCTCATACATGCATATAATCCTCCACTATGATGGGTCAAAAGACGAGACGAACGTCTGCGCTACTCATGCATATGCAGACTGATTTCTCGCATTATTTGTAGTCCGTACTTTAAAACTCCGAGACTTGCAGGAGGTTACCAAGACGAAAAGTCCATTTGCTCCATGTCGCCTGCTCCGGCCCAGTCTTCGTGGTTCTGGACCCCCTCAGCTGGTAATCCTTGCCAGTTGAATCCGTCAACGGAGCCGGAAGTCGCGTTGCTAAAATTAAATTCTTTCCAGTGGTCAGTCCAAATTCTACTGGATATATCCCTGCCGCGAAAGGATGGGACAAAAATATTTACCTGGAAAATTCGAGATGGCTGTAGCGGATAGAAACGAGGGTGTCGAAATGCTCTGCGTCTCGTAGTCCGATGGTAGGTCTATATTTGCGTCTGTAGGCCCTAGAACATGGTGCAAGGCTGTTACGGCTTTCCTAGCCTCTTTTGAACCTGCGCATTGGCGAATCCAAATTTGTTGCGCCTGTTGCAAAGCTCCCTTGATGTTGCCGGAATCCCCAGTCTCTGTAGCAACATCCATACCCCCCTTCTGCTGCTTATTGCAAGTCTTCATATAGAAGCACAAAACACTTGTAGCCAGGAGGAATTCGTTGTTAAAGGCGGACGATACTCTCCAGCGACTTTGATAGAGCAGACCATCTGTCTGGGTTTCTTCGTCAACTAGCCGCTGTAGCTCCAATATCTTCATCGCTGCCGATAAACAGGCCGACCTCGAGTGTCCAAATTGTTGCTGTGGGCGAGAAGGATCCAAAAACTTTTTGTTCAGGACGATTCGCAGCTGTTGGCAGATGACTTCGAGCCAGATTCGCTGGATCGTGATCTGGGAGGAAACATTGAGTGCGAGCCCGGTCCATTTTAATATGGACGGCAGGGCATCTCGGGCTTCCGAAATCTCTTGGTCGAGTTTTAAAATATCGGAATAGGAATGCGGTCGGGGTTCGGTGGCCATGTCGGCAACTTTGGCTCCAACATCAAGTAGTCGCAGCTTGGCCAGAACGTATAGAGTTGGGGTGACGTCGGTTTCGGGTCTTGATTCCGGCAATTTGGTTGTGTTGATATCGAAATCCATATCGTTCAAATTCCTTGGCTTTTCCGTATCTGCATGCTGCTCTCTGATAAGTCTGGGCAGGCCGAGCTGCGCCGAAACACTAGAGTCAAGCTGCAGGATCATGGCCCAGACCCGTCGGCGCATTTCACCCGCAAAAGGGGAGATGGATGGAAAATGTTTCGTATCTCGGTGATAGCCCATGTGTATCGCAATCTGCACAATATTGCCTACCAAGACCCATATCCCGATTTCCATGTCCTTGAGGTGGAAGCATTCCACCAGGAAGTAAAGAATCAACGTTTCTAGTACGTATGGCCCGCCTTTTGTCCATTGGCAAAGCAAGAGACACTTGATGGATTGGGATTTGTATAGATCAATCAGTCGCTTGTTCTCTGCGAGCTGAGAAATTTTCCTTTGGTGGCCCGACTCGGATGGAACCAGCAGTACTGGAGGCTGCGTTTGGGATGCTTGCTGGAGATGCGTCGACAGGCAGATAATGCTGAACAAGAGGCCAATCCACGCGATTGGTGCACTTTCGGGAGCCTGCCAGAATTCCTCGTACTGTAACGTTGGTTAGAGGGCTGTTTTTCTATCCCGAATGGCGTGGGAGTTCAGCAATAGCGGCAACTACAGCTTGTGCTGGGACTCTAATGGTTACCCACCTCGGCGAGAAATTGACCACTGTGGACAACACCTGTGACACGATAATTAATCAAGGATAAAATCTCATCCAAAGATTTACCTATACTTACCAGGGGCAATATCAAGGTCATTGAAATAACGAGATAAAAGCCGGTCTATAGTAGGACGAGGTGGTAAGCATCTGATGATGGAGGTAATTGTGCCATCCAAGTGTCCGCCGCTGTAAAATAGCTGCGGCTTCAAGATTTCGGTCTGTGGCCGCGCCAACTCCGCGTCTTGTAGCGTGGTATCCTCCTCCTGCGCAAGATGATTGCGAAGATCGGTAATGCTGTCGAGTACTGCGGCCCAGTGTGAGCTGCTGACGTAGCTGACTACTTTTTCTTTATGCCTGAAACTTCCGTAATCTGAAGGTGACGGCGACACATCACGGCGCGATTCGGACACAGCCACCGTCTCCGATTCTGTATCCAATCGCAAGAGGTGCGTAGCGGACGGGCAGCCTTGCTCAGAGGGGGAATGTTGTGCAACTGGCATCGGTGATGTGCCTGACTAGCATTAGTGGCTTGCATTCGGGATCTTGGCGCTGTAATAAACAACATACGGGAGCTTGGGCTAGCTTGGTGCATCAAATCCAAGACCAGATTTTCCAGCTTGTTGATGCGGTCCTGCATGTTTGCAGGAGCCTGTTCCGGGGTCGTATCATTCGGCGGAATGGACACCGTCGATGGCATTGTATGAGCGTATGCACACGAGGATCCAAGACCCCGTATCGAACAGTTGCTACATGGTGACAGGCGATCGCAGCGTATTCTTGGGCGAGAGCGTTAGCGCACGATACGAAGTTGGCATCGTTTCGTGAGCGCAGAAAACGGAAATTCACAGGGAGAAGCGCACAGGACCTGGGATTGCGGTATGAGACTCGTGGGAATCGGGTTGTTGGCTTACTTGCGTCTCCGACAAGCGTTGCAGCTGAGCTGTGTCTTGTCTCGGCGGCGCGCAGAAGATGCTGGCGGTTTGCAAGGCGACGCGTCTGTAGGGCCGCGCGGATGCTCCCGCGCCTGCTCTGGTGAGTCCATTTTGCCGACGATGATGGCAGTTGGATGAAATGTCGCCAACTGGCATGCATGTTTGAGCCTCGAGACTCGGCGAGGCTGCGGAAGGGCGCACCCTCCGAACCTCCGCGGAGGGTCGCCCTGGCTGCCAACCAACCAAAAATCCACCAAACACTTTCGCTCCTACAAAATGTCTCCAAAACACGTGAAATGGGCTTCGCTGCCCATTTTCGCACATCAAGTGGGATAATCATATGTTTCTGTCCGTCTGCTTTTTTTTGTCGTATAGGTTCGGGCTCCTGCTTCTGACCGTGAATCGCCCAATCTTTTTTCCTTTGACTTCGACTGTCTCGGAGGGTCAGCGGACATTGTCTATTGTACCATGCGGTTTCATCTCGTGAAAACGCCGCGGACCAGCGCGGAGCACCGCGCCAACAACCTGCTGAAATCATTTCATTTGTATGCTTCTCCTCCGTATATTCCTTCTTTATAACACTGTTTATTCCCCGTCGTCCCTGTTCAGGAATCCTCATCGCCCATCGATCGTCCATCGGCTGCACGTCTACCACACTGGTACATCTCTCCTTCGTTCTTTAGAGCAACCTTGCACACCCAGCCATTACGAAATCTTCTTCATTTCTTATTCAACATACACGATGGATCCAGAAGCCAACGAATCGACCCCGGTAGCAGAAACTAAGTCAGCCAAGACTGAGGTGGTTGACTGGAACGGCCCCGATGACCCGGCCCATCCACGAAACTGGACCAAGGGCAACAAGCAGAAGCATGTTCTGATAATCAGTATCTTCACCCTCTACTCGTGAGTTGCATCCACGAAATGTAATTGACTTTGACGTACTAACTGTCTCTTGAGCAACCTCGCCGCCGTCATGTTTGCCCCAGGCGCCCCCCAACTGGTCAAAGAGTTCGGCATCACGAACAGCACTGTTGCGGCCTTGACTGTGTCCATCTACATTCTTGGATACGTTTTTGGGCCTCTGCTCCTATCGTCCATGTCCGAGCTGTACGGCCGTCTCATCATCTACCACATCTCTAATGTTTTCTACCTGGGTTTTACCATCGGCTGCGCTCTCAGCAAAAACACTGGCACATTTCTCGTATTCCGATTTATCTGCGGCTGTGCTGCGTCTGCTCCGATGGTTGTCGGTGGAGGGACCATTGCGGATCTCTACATCGCGAGCGAGCGTGGAAAGGCCATGGCCCTCTTCGCCCTCGGACCGCTTCTCGGGCCAGTCATTGGTCCTGTCATTGGTGGCTTCGTGACTCAACGTTTGGGGTGGCGCTGGACCTTTTGGATAGTTTTGATCCTGGTACGTTCAATACGAAGTCTCCTCGTTACGTGCAGCATACATCTAACAGCAAGGCGATCCAGGCTGGCATCGTTACCCTTACGGCGTTTCTCCTAATGAGGGAGACATTCGAGCCTACTCTTCTAGAACGGAAAGCTGCATCACTGCGAAAGTCGACTGGCAATATGGAACTTCGCGCAAGAACCACGGACATGAAACGCACACCAACTCAGCTCCTCGGGCGGGCTGCTATGCGACCCCTCAGGATGCTTCTCCTTTCTCCTGTCGTCCTGCTTTTATCCCTCTACACAGCCTTCCTGTTTGGCCTCATTTACCTTCTTTTCACTACATTTCCTGGAGTTTTCGAGTTGACTTACCACTTCGCTACCGAAATTTCTGGTCTCGCTTTCCTGGGTCTCGGCATTGGCATGATTATCAGTATTGTTCTGTTTGCCATCCTGAGTGACAAACTCTTGCATCAGCCACGTGAGGGAAATCTGGAGCGACCAGAGCTTCGACTTATTCTCATGATGTGGTCTACACCTGTCATCCCGATTGGTTTCTTCTGGTACGGATGGAGTGCAGACCAGGTCACACATTGGATCGTCCCCATCCTGGGTACCCTTGTGATTGGGCTCGGCGCCTTTTTGACCCTCATGCCCGCGCAATTGTATCTAGTAGATGCATTCGGAACCGAGGCCGCAGCGTCAGCACTGGCTGCCAATACTGTGCTCCGCAGTTTGTTTGGTGCCTTGCTGCCCCTTGCAGGGCCTGCAATGTACAAGAGTTTGGGCCTTGGCTGGGGCAACAGCGTGTTGGCCTTTATCACCCTGGCATTTTGCCCGATTCCCTTCTTCTTTTACAAATATGGAGAGGCTCTCAGGACAAAGTTTCCCATCAGTCTATAGATTGACCAGACAGAGGAGGAGACAAGTCAGCCAGCAGGCAAGGGTAGCAAGGTACCATTGTGCTCTCTTGCGCTGCGGCAGAAATCGTGATAAAGAGGCAATTCTATCTGGTTTATTATATTAATTTTACTTTATCTTATTAGCACTGTATCCTCGAGAAGATGCAATTAGCTATCAACTTGCGTTACTTAAATCTAATCAAGAAGTTTTCATCTCACATCATCAATGGTGCAAGAGCTTCTTCGTTGGGCACTGACAACGCAATGAGACCTACAATAGGGTTAGCCGGTAAAATACACAGCATAATACAATTTTGCCTTTGTCCCGATGATCTAGAGTAAACTGTTAGTGCCTCATTCTTGCGGACTTTTTCGGTCGCGGTTCGCCACTCTATCAGAGGTTCCGGTTTCCGGAGCTGTTCGGCATATTTCGGTCGTGAATACTGGCGGTCATGAAATAAGTCAAATATACCAACGAAAGCTCGTTGAAATTATGAAAATGGTCGCTAATAGAAAATTTCCAGCGACGCTTGTTTACTACCTCACTTCTATCGTTATTTTCTGAATTGAGACCCCAACGAAAATGCCCGTCCCAGAGCCTATTGCTGTAATTGGAAGCGCCTGCCGCTTCCCAGGCAGCTCCGACACGCCATCCAAGCTGTGGCAACTTCTCAAGGAACCGAAAGACCTTCGAACCAAGGTATCGAATCATCGACGCTGGCACCCTGACGCGTTTTATCATGAGGATCCTGAACACCATGGAACGGCCAACGTTCAGACATCGTACTTTCTGGATGAAGACCCCGCCGACTTCGACAATGCTTTCTTCAACATACAGCCGTCGGAATGCGATGCCATTGATCCCCAGCAGAGAATGCTGATGGAAACTGTCTATGATTCACTGTGCTCGGCCGGCCACACCATTGAGCAGCTCCGTGGCTCATCCACCGCTGTCATTGTCGGAACCATGTGTGATGACTGGAGTGGCATTCTGTATAGAGACTGCGAAACCATCCCACGATACAGTGCTACTGGTACAAGCCGCAGCATCATCTCCAATCGCGTGTCGTATTTCTTTGATTGGCATGGTCCGTCCATGACTATCGATACTGCTTGCTCCTCCAGTCTGGTTGCTGTGCACGTCGCCATTCAAGCTTTGCGCAATGGAGAGTCAGCTGTGGCTATTGCTGCGGGTTCCAACCTGCTTCTAAGCCCAGGTTAGCCTTAATCGTACTATGCACTGGCAGATTCTAACAACTCGCGCTATATAGGAATGTATATTGCCGAAGCAAACCTCCATATGCTTTCTCCTACTGGGCGATCGATGATGTGGGACAAGGACGTGGACGGATACGCGCGTGGTGAAGGTGTCGCTTCCATCATTCTCAAGCCGCTGAGCGCTGCGATTCGCGACGGAGATCATATCGAGTGTGTTATACGCGAGACGGGAGTGAATCAAGATGGCAGAAGCCAGGGCTTGACCATGCCTAGTGCGGCCGCTCAAGCCGCGCTTATCCGTACCACGTACGCCAGGGCTGGCCTAGACATCGAAAAGCCCGAGGACCGCCCTCAGTTCTTCCATGCGCATGGAACCGGAACTCCTGCGGGCGATCCTCAAGAGGCCGAAGCGATAAGCAGAGCATTCTACACAAACAATGCGTCGGATACACTTTACGTCGGGTCGATCAAGACTGTCATCGGCCACACGGAGGGCACTGCCGGGCTGGCAAGCCTGATCAGTACTTCGCTTGCACTGCAGCACGGTGTGATTCCCCCGAATATGCACTTCGAGGAGCTCAATCCAAGAATCGCCCCATTTTATGGAAACCTCCATGTCCCAACGTCGGCATTGCCATGGCCAGAGCTGCTCCCGGGCGGGGTGCGTCGAGCGAGTGTGAACAGCTTCGGTGAGTCAGGTCGTCGAAAGACGGACAGAGTACGGGATATAGTAACTAATACCTACATGACAGGTTTTGGCGGTACGAATGCCCACGCCATCGTTGAGGCTTATGAGATGCCTCCAACAGCCCCATCAGCTGGCCAGCTCTTCTCCCCCTTGACCCTCTCGGCAGCGACTCAAAAGTCTCTTCGTGACACGCTTGCTTCCTACTCGGACTATCTCAAGAAGACCAAAACCAGCTCTTTGCGCGATATTGCCTACACTTTACAAGAAAAACGGTCCACCCTTGCGTTCCGGGCCGCCGTTGCTGCCTCCACCACAGTTGAGGCTGCGCAGATAATTGACATACTTCTGGAGGATGAGGACACTTCTGGCCTTGGCAAAAAGCATTTCAACATCTCTACACCCAAGATATTAGGTGTCTTCACCGGTCAGGGCGCACAGTGGCCCCGCATGGGTGCCAGGCTTGTTGAGGCTTCGCCTTTCGCGTCTGGCCGCCTGGAAGAGCTAGACGCAGCGCTTTCCTCATTACCCGAACAAGTACGTCCGGGCTGGACCCTCAAACAGCAGCTCCTGGCAGGGAGTGATGCTTCCCGGATTTCAGAAGCTGCAGTTTCGCAGCCACTTTGCACTGCTGTGCAGATCTTGCTAGTTGACATGCTCAATGCCGCCGCCATTCAGTTTGATGCTGTGGTCGGACATTCATCTGGTTCGTGGTACAATACAGGCACTATCTGATAAAAGTAAATTAACATTTATAGGCGAAATTGCCGCTGCCTATGCAGCCGGCCTGCTCACCGCGCGCAATGCCATTCGCATTGCCTACCTTCGCGGATTCTATGTCAAGCTTGCAGAGTCGCCCACAGGAGCCGCTGGAGCCATGATGGCTGCTGGCACTTCTTTGGAAGACGCCACTGAGTTTTGTAACCTCCCGGAGTTCGAGGGCCGAATTCAAGTCGCTGCAGTCAACTCCGAGTCGAGCATCACACTCTCCGGGGACGCGGACCTCGTCGTGGACGCCGTCCAAACTTTTACAGACGAAGGCAAGTTTGCTCGGCTGCTCAAGGTTGACACGGCCTACCATTCCGCTCATATGATGCCCTGCTCGAAGCCATATCTGGAGGCAATTCAGGCTGCCACAAATGACAATGCAGGGGCGGCTTCTAAAGGGCCTAAACCAGTGTGGTACTCCAGTGTTATGCCGGGCCAGGTTATGGATACCTCTACTCTGGACTCCCAATACTGGGTATCTAATATGACACGTGCTGTCATGTTTTTATCTGCAGTAAAAGCGGCAGTTTCGAGTTCTGGGCCTTTCAGTCTGGGGTTGGAAATCGGCCCCCATCCAGCCTTGAAGAGCCCCTCCCTTGACACATTGACAGAGGTTCAGGGTGAGAGTATTCCCTATTCTGGAGTCCTCTCCAGGGGCCAAGATGACATCCATCAGCTTTCTACCGCCCTTGGCTTCGTCTGGTATAACCTTGGTGCCGGATCAGTCTCGTTTGATGGCTTTGAGAAGAAGCTGTCCGGAGACATCGCGGAGCGTCAGATCGTGACAGACCTTCCTAAATACGTCTTTGACCACTCTAAGAAGTTTTGGACAGTCTCTCGTGCCGCAGGTGCTCAACTTATTGACCACAACCCTCCGCACCCAATTCTCGGCAAACGATGCAAGGACCGAGAGACATCCAATGAGATCCAATGGCGGAACATCTTGAGCCCAAAAGAGATCCCGTGGCTCAAAGGCCATAAAATCCAAGGTGGGATTGTCTTTCCTGCTGCAGGATTCGTCGCAATGGCATTAGAGGCTATGGCCTTGCTTGCCCCGGAAGCATCGACCATCAGTCTCATCAAGATCAGCAACCTGTCCATTGGGAGAGCTATTTCTTTCGACGATGAGACGTCGTCTGTCGAATCCTTATTCGGTATCAATATTATCGCGCGCGACTCAACAATTATTCAGGCGAAATTTTGTTGCTATTCTGGAGATCCGCAGGAGGTGCATTCCCCCATGGAAGTCAACGCCGAGGGAATGGTAACTGTAACACTCTCGCAACCCGATCCCGACACTATTCCTTTTGCAAAGCCAGACTTTTTCAACATGTCCGATATTGAAGTAGATCGTTTCTATTCTCAGTTTGAAAGGCTCGAGTATCAATATTCACCTCCATTCCGTGGTATGCTCTCCATTGGGCGCAAGAAGGGTCATGCACATGGAACGATCGAAGACCAATCCGGATCCGCATGGGAGGATCAGCTGCTCATCCACCCTGGAATGCTCGACACTGCTCTTCAGTCATCTGCTGCGGCTTTTAGCTGTCCTGGAGATGGCATGATGTGGGGACTATATATCCCTGCTGGTATTGAGTCCATCACCATCAACCCCTTCTTTGCCTCGGTACCTAATACGCCTGCTGTAAGAGAGCAGCAGAGGGTGCTTCCGTGGGAAGCCATCGCCCGCCCCATGAAAGGAACACGAAGCTTCATGGATATCAACATCCTGTCGCCAGACAATGCTCACACCTTCATCCAAGTTGAGAGGCTGGAGCTGATGCCCTTCACTGCGGCGCGACCGGAGGCAGATTCTGTGCTCTTTTCGAAGCTTGAGTACTGCATAGACAGACCGAATGGCGCAATTGTCGCTCTTGATGATGGACCGCGAGAGCGTGCGCTCGAAGATGCTATCAAGGGTGAGAGGGTCGCTTTCTACTATTTGCGAAAACTCCTTGAAACTGTCACCGATGAAGAGAAAGAAAACACACTGCCTCACTACCGGCACCTACTGAACTGGGCGAGTCATGTGGTCGAGAATGTTCAAGTTGGAAGAAATTCATTTGTTCCAAAGTCATGGCAGACGGATACTGCGGCCGACATCGCACAGATCTATGAACAGTATGTCTCCATTCCTCGTGCCCCTTTGCGGGCTGGTAACTAACTGAGAGTTAGCGATCGAGATCGCGTTGATGTCCGTCTTATCGAATCCGTTGGTAATGGTCTCCCGCAAGTCATCCGAGATGGTACTGGTATTCTTGAACACATGGAGGGACTATTCGAGTTTTACGACCAGGGTCTCGGACTTGACAAAGCCAATCGCCATTTGGCACGTATGGCAGCCCAGATCGGTCATCGCTACCCTCAAATGAAGATCCTGGAGATTGGTAAGGAATCTTGTTGGCAAAAACGTACGACGATGACTGTTGCTAACTTGGTAGGTGCCGGGACTGGTGGATCGACGAGAGCCATCTTGCCGCTGCTTGGATCCATGTTCTCCAGTTACACTTACACAGATATTTCGAGTGGGTTCTTCGAGGCCGCCCAGTCACGATTCAAGGTTTACGAAGACCGAATGATCTACAAGACGTTTGACATGGAGCGCGATCCTGCGGACCAAGGCTTTGTCGACAACTCGTACGATGTGCTCGTGGCATCCAACGTTCTGCACGCTACAGATAAGTTGGAGCAGATGTTGACCAACGTCAGACAGCTACTCAGACCAGGTGGATTTCTCTTGTGTCTGGAGCTCACGAGCAATAATTCCATGCGTGTTGGTCTGCCCATGGGTGCTTTGCCTGGTTGGTGGGTTGGCGCAGAGAACGGGCGACCTTGGGGACCGACCGTGACGCCCGTTCATTGGGATTCTCTGCTGCGAAAATGCGGATTTGGTGGCATCGACACAAGCACGCCGTTGCTTCATGGACTGGATGTTTGCACTGTCTTTGCGGCGCAGGCAGTTGACGACCGTATTACTCTGTTGAGATGGCCTCTTGCCGCCATCACTGCGCTCCCACCTACAGACGCACCACGCCTCGTCATTGTTGGAGGCCAGAGTCTATCCTCACATCGTATCGCAGAGAATATTTCAGAAATACTCGGCAATCGATATGACCAAGTTGTTCGTGTTCCTTCTCTGGAGCAGGTCGATCTAGATACCCTCCCATACTTGAGCACGGTTCTTTCCCTTACGGAGCTTGATGAGCCCGTCTTCAAGAACTTCAGCGAGGCCAAGCTCGAAGCGCTCAAGATTGTTTGGCGTCAGTCTGCCAAGATACTCTGGATAACCCAGGGCGCTCGCGCCAATGACCCGTTCTGCTCCATGACGCTTGGTCTCGGAAGAGCCATTGCCAACGAGTATCCTCACATCTCGCTCCAAATTGCCGATCTCGACGGCGTGGACAATGAAGTTGTCACTTCGCAGCTGTTAGCTTCTGAATTACTTCGGCTCGAGCTTTTGACAACTTGGCGGTCCGAAACACTGGACGGGCCCGACTTTCTTTGGTCCCTCGAGCCGGAAGTTTGCTTCGAGGGCGGCGCCCGATTAATTCCTCGGCTCTACGGTTGCGACGCCGCGAACAGGCGTTACAATAGTAGTCGAAGAACCGTGACTGAGAATTTGCGTCTCGACCAAGATTTGGTATTTGCAGGCAACGGTGTCTCTTACGAGCTTCAAAAGCCATCGCCGCTTCGCATCAACGCAATGTCCGGCCGCCTCGACACCACTACCCTGGACGTACATCACTTTCTTCTTCACACAATTACGGTAGGCTCTCTCGGCAAAATGATACTGTGTGGGGGGACCGACCATGCCACGGGGAAGTCGATTCTCGCTCTGTCGCTGTCCACTGAATCTCGTCCCAGCGTCTACAAGGACTGGATCGCCCCTATTGAGATGATGGGCAAGAATATTGCTCAATCTTTACGAATCGTGGCAAGTCATTTGATTGCAATTGGACTTCTCAAACTAGCTACCAGAGGGAGCGCCCTTGTCGTGCATGAGCCCAGTCTTGATATAATACCGGCATTGACGCAGCATGCGCGAACGTATCTGGTCCAAGTCGTCATCACAAGCTCGGTCAAGGACGATTTACAACCAGGATCGCTCTTTATTCCAGCCAACTCCTCACGGCGATTCATCCAGAAAGCTGTTCCGACTTGCGACGTATCGACTTTTGTCAATCTCTCCACCAACACTCCCGGGGCAACAGCTGGAGAGCTGATCAGGGAGAGCATGCCCGCAAACTGTGTGAGCTACGGCTTGGGGGATCTATATGGCACCGTGCCAAGCCTCAATCCTGCAACATCAGTGGCGCAGATGGCCGAGATTTTCATGTCCGCCTGCTCGGCCGCTGCGGAAAGTGGACTTGAATCCGCCGAGGTATCAACCATTCGCGTGCAGGATCTTCCGGGCCATGCCGCTGCAGCATTCCCACTCATGGTAGTGGATTGCTCGAATAACCAAGAATTTGTTACTGCTAATGTTCAGGCTATTGATTCGGCTGTCATCTTCCGCGCTGACAAGACGTACCTTCTGGTGGGAATGTCGGGTCAGGTCGGCCAGTCTCTCTGTCAGTGGATGGTAGAACACGGCGCCAGATTCATTGCCATGACAAGTCGAAGCCCAAATGTCGACCCGAGATTCCTCCAATCGATGACCGACCTCGGCGCTGCTGTCAAGGTTTTATCTCTGTGAGTATCGAGACACGCAGCACTTGGAGCCTCTTCTGACCACACTCAAGTGATGTTACCAAACGCGAGTCTCTTCAAAAATGCTATGCCGAGATGTGCAAAACCATGCCCCCGATTGCTGGAGTGGCACAAGGCGCCATGGTTTTAAGAGACTCCATGTTTGACGGGGTTACCTACGAGAACATGACTGGCGTCCTGGAGCCCAAGGTCACAGGCACGCAGCTTCTGGATGAATTATTCTACGATGCTCCTTTGGACTTTTTTATCGTCATGTCTTCACTCACCTCGGTAGTAGGAAACAGCGGGCAAAGCAATTACATTGCAGCCAACATGTTCATGGTGGCACTTGCCGAACAGCGACGCAGACGCGGTGTTGCTGGCTCATCCATTGCTATCAGTTCGCTAATCGGTATCGGTTACGTTGAGCGCTCCTCTAAATTTGACGCCGACTATTTTGAGAAGCTCGGATACAGAAACATTGCAGAGCCAGAACTGCATCAACTTTTCGCGGAAGCGATTCTCGTCGGGCGACCGGGCTGCACGGAGAGTTCCGAAATTACGACCGGACTGGAGCCGTTCTACCCTCAGAGAAACGCAAATGCCAAGGCCCAATTTTTCGAAGATGTTCGATTCAACCACTTCATCCGGGAGCGGCAGGACAAAGGGCATTCTGAAGGCCGGGGACCAGATGTGCTGATGCGTGTGCAGCTGGCTGAAGCCAAGACGGAGGACGAGGCCAGGGCCATGATTAAAGGTGAGCGGAGCGAGCGTTGCATATTGTCTATTATTTTGGCCGTTTGATTCTAAATTAACGCGATGTCAGACGGCTTCCTGGCGCGGCTCTGCCGCACGCTAATGCTATCTCCCGATGCCGCACTCGACGAGGCCGCCTCCCTTGTCGAACAAGGTATCGACTCGCTGATGGCTGTCGAAGTCCGGTCATGGTTTCTCAAGGAGCTCGATGTGGATATTCCAGTATTGAAAATCCTTGGTGGAAGTTCTATAAATGACCTTCTCGCCGAGGCCATGGAACGCATTCCGCCAGCTCTGATAGATCTCAGCGTGCTATCAAATGCCAAGGCAGACGCAGGCCTGCCGCCCCGCACTGTATCAAATAATTCATCATCTGATAGCGAGGAGAAAGTTTGGTCCTCTCGTGATGATTGCTCGCCACCAGCTAGTGAGACGCCGACAACACCGGCAGATCCTGCAGGAGCCTCTACGCCAGCTAGCTCAACGCGAGACAAACCAAGTGTTTCTCAGGCAGCAACAGAGAAGACTTTTGCCATGTCATATGGTCAAGATAGGTTCTGGTTCTTGAGTGACTACCTTGAAGACAAGACCAGCTTCAATATGACAGTCATGTTCAAGCTCACAGGGCGGCTTCAAGCTCATCGTCTTGAAAATGCGGTTCGCGCGGTGGCTCAGCGCCATGATGCTCTGCGGACCAGGTTCTTCTGGTCCGGAGAAGAGAACAAAAGAACTCCCAAGCAGGGTATTCTTTCTGAGTCGTCAATCATTCTGGAGCATGTCAACCTGGCGGACGAGGCAGAGGTGAAGAAGGAGCTGGAGAAGATGCACGAGTATGTCTGGGATCTCAACTCCTGGGAGGCAGCGAGGATGGTCCTTATTACCGTCAGCGACAACATTCACTACTTTATGGTGAGCGGGCATCATATTTCCTGGGACGGCTATAGCTTCAGTGTTCTCTTTATTGATCTCGATGCTGCCTACAATGGACGGCCTCTTCCTCCTCTGGATCCCGAATGCCAATTTCCTGCATTTTCCACCTGGCAGAGGGAGTCCTACGAATCTGGCTCCATGAAACAATCCATCGAGAACTATTACCGTCCAATGATTGACCCGCAGGCCAAGGCAATACCGCTATTCCCCTTTGCCAGGTCTCCAACCCGACCATTGCTTGACCACTTTGAGCAGTTTGAGGCCAAGGCCACTCTCGAGCCAGCGCTTGTCTCCAAACTCAAGGCCGTTTCGCGCAAGAATGGTGCTACCATGTTCCATCTTTACCTCGCGGCTCTGCAAGCGCTCGTCTTCAATCTTCTGCCCGACGTGGAGAGCTTCTATCTCGGACTTGCAGATGCGAATCGCATTGACAAGCGATTCATGGACAGCCTCGGCTTCTTTCTGAATCTGCTGCCGGTCCGTTTTGACCGAAGCGCCTTGGGAACGAAAGTCAGCGACATGATCAAAGACACGCGCAACAAAACATACAAGGCCCTGGAGCACTCGGCAGTGCCGTGGAATGTGCTGCTCCACGAACTCAAGATCCCGCGCACAAACACCGAAGCGCCTATATTCCAACTCTTTGTCGACTACCGTCAAGTTGCACGTGAGCGATCCCAGTGGTGCGGTTGTGGCCTCAGCGACGAAGAATGGCTGAATGCAAGAAACGGGTACGACTTGACCTTGGGCATCACAGACAACCCGACGGGCGAGTCTTTGCTCTCCCTGCGCTTCCAAAAGAAAATGTACTCCAAGGAGAGCACGGAGATGTTTTTACGAGCTTTGGTGAATGTTCTCGAATCGTTTGCCACGGGCGTCAATACAGATGTCAGTCACCTGCCGCGCTTCGCCGCCAGTGACGTCGAGACGGCCCTGGAGGTCGGCAAGGGTAAGTTCTAGCAGTTGAACAGACGATGATTGAAGGTGACGCTGACGAAGAATTTCAAGGTCCATCCCTGCACCTCGAATGGCCAGAAACGGTGTCTCATCGCATTGATCAGATTATTCAGCTGCACAAGATGAAGCCGGCACTCAAGGATGGCCTCGGCGTGTCGTATACCTACGATCAAATGAGTCTGCGCATCCACAGCATCACTTCCAAGCTTCTTGAATCTGGCATCACCGCGTGCTCGAATGTGGGTGTGTTTCAAACTCCGTCGGCGGACTGGATCTGTTCAATGCTGGCTATTTTCCGGATGGGGGCAACCTACGTTCCTATGGACCTGCGCAACTCGATGGCTCGTATTATGAGTATTGCCAAAGCCGCACAGCCAGCTGCCATTCTCGTCGATCAGTCCACACTGCCCAGGGTTGGACAAATCGGTTCTCAGACTGCCACCGTTATTGACGTGTCTGAAATCTCCAAGACTGTCGTGCACGACATCCAGTCAAATCACGCCACGTCCAGTTCTCATGCCGTGCTTCTCTTCACAAGCGGAACCACGGGTGAGCCCAAGGGGGTGATTTTGACGCATGAGAACCTGCGCTCGCAATGCGAAGGGTATTCGCGCATGGTCGGCTTGCCCTCAATGGTGACCATGGTCTTGCAACAGACAATTTACAACTTTGATATTTCTCTCGACCAAATCTTTTCTGCTCTCACCGAAGGAGGCTGCCTCTACGTTGTTCCTGCTGAGAAACGTGGCAACCCGCAAGCTATTACCGATATCATGGCCGAACAGGGCGTGACTTATACCGTGGCTACGCCTTCCGAGTATGAAACCTGGTTCCGCTATGGCTCTGATAATCTGGCCCGATGTACATCCTGGGGTTATGCATTCGGCGGTGGAGAGCATCTGCATACTAGCCTCATCAAAGAGTTTTCTCAACTCGCCCAGTGGCACGTTCCCGGACTTCGGCTGTTCAATAATTATGGTCCCACCGAGGCCTCACTTGCCATCACCAAGGGTGAGGTGAAACACAGCGACAAAGATCTTGAGCCTCACGTCCCCGCGGGGTGGGTTATTCCCAACTACGCGGTTGCCATTGTTGACAAGAGGCTGCAGCCCGTACCATTTGAGACGTCGGGTGAGGTCCTCGCTGGTGGACCAGGAATTGCTGCGGGCTATCTTGGAAGGGATGACCTGACGAAAGAAAAATTCATCCCTGGTGACGCAATCCATTCGCTCGCGGCGCAGACGGCGGACACGTGGTATCGCACTGGCGATCGAGGCAGACTTCTCCAAGACGGGGCTCTTTATATTGACGGACGCATCTCTGGCGACACTCAAGTCAAAATTCGTGGATTCCGAGTCGAACTGCAAGAGGTTGAGCATGTCATTCGCAGAGTCGCCAACAGCGCTCTATCACACGCTGTTGTCACCACGAGAGGTGTCGGCGAAGATCGCGCCCTCGTCGCCCACGTTGTCTTTTCACCCGACTTCCCTCGGCAAAATCAGCAAGGGGTGATTCACAAATTGATGACCAAGCTCCCACTCCCAGCTTATATGCAGCCCTCTGTTATCGTCACTCTTGCCAGTATACCAGTCACCAACAACTTCAAGGTCGACCGCCGCGCGATTGACGCCTTGCCACTGCCGGCGAATGAGGGCGTCATGAACAACTTGGCCGCCATGGACAAGCGCATCGCCCGGCTGTGGCAGGATATTATTCCGCATGGCATCGGCGAGTTGACACCCGAGACGAACTTTTTTGATGTTGGCGGTAACTCCATCTTGCTCATAAAGCTCAAGGCTGCAATGCAGCGTGAGTTCAAGGCGGCTCCGCCACTGATTGACCTGATGAACTCGAGCACGCTGGATGGCATGTCGCGCCACGTTGCGGCCAATATGGCCATCTCACAATTGGAGATTGACTGGGAGGCCGAGAGCAGTGTGCCCGAGTCTCTGCGTCAGTTGGCGGAGAAATACCCGCCAAGAATCTCAGCCAAGACTTCAAACATTGGGGTGGTCCTCGGTGGTGCAACAGGCTATCTCGGCCGCCATATTCTCAAGTCGCTCATATCCAAGCCCGAGATTGCAAAGATTTTCTGCCTAACCCGCAAGACCAGCATTGACTCCATTAGCTCAGACAGCCCCAAGGTGAAGCTCATCGAGGCAGACTTCGCGCTCCCTTGCCTTGGGCTCGGGGAGTCTGAGTTTGCTGCCTTGGCCGAAGCGACGGACGTCATTGTCAACTGCGTGGCCAATCGTTCTTTCTGGGACGGCTACAGCACGCTTAAACCCGTCAATGTGGATGCAGTAAAGGAGCTCGCAGCGCTTTCGATCTGTGCTGGCGGCGCGCCGTTGCACACCATGTCGTCTGCTGCTGTCAAGGCATATGGGAACGGTGAGCCACCCACCGACGGCAGCGATGGCTACGTCGCCAGCAAATGGTGCGTTGAGAGTTTCCTGGCCAAGGCGAGCGAGGGACTCGGCATCAATGCTCGCATCCACCGGCCCGTCGCAGTGTCGGGGTCAAATGCTGGCGAGAGCGTCAAGTCTACTATTCAGAGCGATCTGGCGCAAATTTTGCGTGTGCTCGGCAGGCGCCCCGACTTCACGGCAGTGCGTGGCTTCATCGATGTCGCGCCTGTCAACAGCGTGGTCGAGGATATCGCCAAGCGCGTCGTGGCTGCGGATGGCGACAAGGCGAGCATCTTTGAGCATCCAGGCGAGTGTCGGTTATATATCCAGGATTTCGAGGCAATTGTTGGAGGTGACGCGGAGCTAGAGGCTTTGCCAGTGATGGATCCGCTGCCCTGGTTTGGTGAAGCCAAGAAGGCAGGCTTTACGCAGCTGATAACAGCGCAAGAGTTGGTCATGCGTAACGGTGACGTAGAGGTAGTTAGTGCCAGGTGATGGATGGGATGCAGGACGCAGCAGAACTTTCATCTGAGGTGTATAATTCGTGGTAATCTTGGAGGCTTTCATATATTTGTGTCAGGATAAGTCTCTGCAACAGACTCGGAATTCATCCTGCATTCGATTCGTGCCTACTCGAAGCCCGTAGGTGTTTTTGCATGCATGCAATGGTCCCAGAATAATGCTAGTTACCACGTAGAAGTCGCCACAGAACGACCGCGAAAAGATGATCGAGGTGATTGATGAAAGCGCGTTGTACCTGGACGTCCACTAGGTTACCTAGGTACCTACATTGGCCCTCCCTCCAAAAGTCACGCCAAAAAAAACACTACCCTATAGAAGAACCGTACACTTCAACTACATATAATTACGCAGCTACAAAGACGAGAATTATAAAAAGAACATAATGACTACTATTCAATATCGATATTTGTGCCAGACTGCGCTACCTTTGTGACTCTCATCACGGTCGAGCGCGCGTCATCCGACATTCACGGCGTCAAACAAATCGAACAAGATGGGCTTGCGTGGTATTTTTGCCGTCTGTTGACCAAATCCTATCATCTGTTCTTCCTAGCGCTACAGTATCTCGCAACAAGTTTGACAAACATGCACTTGTCAACTAACAAATCTACTGCAACTCAAGGACGGGACTCCATCGCTGGGACCTTTCCGGCATCTTCCGTTCTGCGAGAAGCGGCCAGAACCGCCCAACAGAACTTATACATCAAAAGAGTTCTTCTGCCAACAAAAAAAACCGGCTGCTAAAAACAAAACACCGTGAGCTAATGCAAGCTCAGTTACAGGGCGGACTGATGCTCAACGCCTCCTCAGGTCATTGAGTCTCCTTTGAACTTCAGCTCTGGGAGTATAAAAATTCGGATATGTGGCAATACTATGAGTTGCAAGCCACCAATCGGCATCAAAGCTCGCATGACGTCCCCGTAATCCGGCTTGATATACATGATCCCGCATAAGGTACGGACGAGTTCTGCTATCCCAGAAACATGCGCTCCATAGAGCTCCATATATAGACCCCTCCACCCCAAGATGCTGATAGGCTTCAATGTAGAGACTGTATATGCCCTGCTCTTGCACCGTCCAGATGTCAATCCAGGTAGAACAAGACCAGCATACCACCTTCTCGATGAAGCCCGGCGAGGATAATACCCTGCGTATGTGGCATGTGATCAAAGCCGTGGGCTGCAATCGTGGCAGGAAATTTAGATGGCTGCACAGCGTGATCCGTGGAAGATCGCGGATTCCAGGCATCTCATGGAAGGAGCTGTAGGTCCACTTGATCGTCCTCAAATACGATCCATTGATGACACCAGGTATGATACAGAACGTGTGCATTGTTCCAGCCCCCCTGCAGTCCAGCACGAGTGGCTCCAGTAGGGCTTTTAGGTACCGCGACTGCTCAGCTGTCGGACTTGGGTGACGACTGTACTTCAACGCGAGCTGGGCATGGTGATGATGAAGCCCATACATGCCTGGGACTGGGACAGAGTGCACATCAGATACATAAACGAGACACCGAAACCGGTGACTGCGAGGCGTGTCGCGATAATCCACATCGTGCAATTTGCGGCACTCTGCGCAAGCCCATTTATCCATCCGTTCAGAGGCAACAACAGCGAGAGCTTCCAAAATTTGTCGTTTTTCCCTGTAAGAAGCTTCAAGTGTCATCCGCGGATGCATCATGCGACGCAGAGGCCAGCAAGTTCGGTAGACATGGAGCAGGCTCGTCATGGGCAGGTGGCGGCAAACTCGGTCCCAGATTTCTACTGGAAGATCCAGGAGCGAGTGTACCGGAACAGGGACAGGTTCTGGATTTGAATCATTTTCCTAGATTTGATGGTTATGTTCCAGAGCCTGATTTTGACGAGAATCGGGCATCTTGGCGAAAAAAAAAAAACCGAGTCGAGATGGGTCGGCAAGCCTGATATTGCGGGAATAAACTGCGTAAATAGTGATTTTTGAGGATGATTTGTATTTTGAAGTAATTTTTGTACCGTCAAGTAATCCGAGGGCTAAGGAAGGTCAGTGGTGCGTTCAACGCGCGGCTGCTCGAACTTACACCAAGTCTTTCCAGTAAAGAGAAAATGGAAAAGACAGACACCAATACGCGCGTTATACAATTTTGATGGAATGTTGAACGTTGCCAATAAGTTCGTGTATTCTTTTGGGGGTTGTGCCAAGCAGCCGCAGTACTGCTGCGTGGATAATGGAAGCAGTCATTGGCATCAGGGCTGCTACTGCTTCGTAATTTTCGAGTGGCATGCGGACGAAAATACATTTTGGTTAAGCGTAGTGCAAAGTGACGAGAATAAATAAGGAAAGTACAACAGTGCAGATCGTCGGACGGGAGACGTGGTTGCCAGGACACGTTATCATTATTATAGAGAGAGATATATAAGATTCCGCTGTTAGAAAAAAACAGATTTTAGAAACCGAAAGACGAAGAAAAGTTTTAGCAATTTATAGTGGTTACAGTTTAAAAGGAGTTACTAATAACCTAAAGAGGAGTTAATCGCCGTAAAAGTAGGTCTAAAAATAGCAGAATAATAAAGCTTATTAGTAGATACGTTATAGATATAGGATACCGGCTAGCCACACTAAAGCTATATATAAATAAATATTTCTAAGAACTATATTAAAACTAAGGAATAGACTAAGAAATAAGAATAAACTAAATAGAATTAATTAACTACCTAAAAATTTTCTACTTATATACTATAGCCTATATATAACTAGGTAATTAAATATATACCTAGCCTAGGCTTCTTCTTCTTCTTTTCTTCCTTCTTTATTATCTTTAAATATATATATTAGCTACTAAATTATTAAGTACTTACTTAGAATATATTAATTATATTAAATATAAAGATAGTAGTATAATTAATATAATAGTTATAAGTACTATAAAGAATAGGAATATACTATATATATATTAATCCTTTACTAGAATATTCTTAATTTCCCTAGTAAGCCTTATAATAAACCTTATATAGGCTATATATATACTAAGTATATATTAGTAATATTTAATAATAGTAAATTTAATACTTATATAAGCTAAGAATATATTAGTACCCTTAGCTAGTACTATAGTAAGTATATTCCTAGTATATACTAAACTAACTAACCTAAGGTTAGGCCTTATTAGATAATATAGTAAAATAAAAATTAGTAAAGAGAAGAGTAAATATATATATAGTATATACTAAGTTTATTCTAACTAATATATAATTAAATAAAGATAGTAGCTCCTCTTAATAATAATACTAGTAAAGGCTATAAGTATATACTTAGTATATACTATATATATATTTACTAACTTATAGAAAAGTAAGCTCTACCCCCCCTACTACCCTTACTACTAAAGTGCTAACTACCTATAAGTAAATATATTATAACTATACCCTAGGTATATACTAATAGTAAATAGTATTTAAGGTTATAGGTATAAATATTATAATATAAGTAGTAACCCTAAGTATACCCTATATATACCTAGCTAATTCTAAGAAGATACTATATTAAAATAGTTAATAAGGCTTTTTATAGTCTTATACTTAATCCTAGTTAAGGTACTAGTTAGGTAGGTATATATAGAGAGTATATTAAGTATATACTAAATAAGTCTAAATAAATAAATACTATAAGTAAGTATATAATCTTATTAGTAAATAACCTACTTTAATATATACTAAGTATATACTAACTATTAAGATATTCCTATAAGTTATAGTAATATTAGTAATAATAAAATAATACTAAATGCCTAGTAAGTATCTAGTCTATATCTACTTAGTATATACTTATATATATAGGTCTATTCTTTAATACTACCTTTCTAGTAATTAGAGAAAGGAATAATTTATATTAAAGCCTAGGTAAGTAAATCTAGACCTAATACCTAATATATACTAATATTAACTATACTAATACTAAGACCCTTAATAGGCCTATTATAAAAACTTATAACTTCCTTACTTATAGGGTATAAGTATTATATTATATAGATATACCTAGTATATACTAACCTAACTTAAAAAAAAAGATCCTATCTTTACTATAAAATAAGGAAAACTTTTTTATAGATATAAAATAGTAAGTCTATACTTAGTATATACTAGGCTATAAGTACTTATAAGTTTTATAGATAATTTACTATAAGTATAGTATAGGTATAAGTTAATATACCCTTAGGATATACCTAGTATATACTAATATTAATAGATTAAGGTTAATACTAATAGTAATAATAAGCCTTTAGGTAAGTATACTAGGAATATACCTAGTATATACCTACTAACCCTTTAGTAAAGATACTATAAAAGAAGTATAAGACTACTAAAGGTACTACCCCTATTAGTAAGCAAACCTAGTATATACCTAGTATATACCTACTAACCCTTCTATAGAAAACCTATACTATAAAAGTAAATAGGTTATTATCTCTTATAAGTAGCCTAGAATATACTAAGTATATATAAAACTACTAACCTTATATAACTAATAAAGATAGTAAGCTTAATAATATTATTAGTAAGTAACCTAGAATATACTTAGTATATTCTTACTAACCTTTAATAGAAAATCTTTCTAACTATAACCTTAACTATAAAGAGGATAGTAAATAACCTAGGATATACCTAGTATATACCTAGAAACTAACCCTATATAGAGGAAGATAAGGAGGAGGAAGTAGTAGCCTTAACCCTTACTAGTAAATAACCTAGAATATACTTAGTATATACCTACTAACCTTTAGTAGAAAATCTTTCTAGTAATAATAGTAAGTAGGCTAAGATATACTTAGTATATACCTAAGAACTAACCTTATATAGAGAAGGATAAGGAGGAGGAGGTAGCTACCCCTATAACCCTTACTAGTAAGTAACCTAGGATATACCTAGTATATACCTACTAACCTTTAGTAGAAAAATTATATAATAAGGCTACTATTAAGAAGAAAGGAGGTAAAGGTAAAAGCCCTACTAGTAAGTAGATTAGAATATACTCTATATATACTTACTAACTTCTAATAGAACCTTATAGTAAAAAACCCTAGTAACTATAGGTAGGTAGTAGTAAGTAGCCCTATATATACCTAGTATATACTTACTAATATAGATATAAGAAATACCTACTAAACTTAATCTTTTACTAGTAAGTTAAAATAGTAAATATATTCCTAGTATATACTAACTATTTAGAGAATTAAGGTTTTTTTTACTAGGTAAACTAAGGCTAAATAGGGGTTAAGTATATACTAGGTATATACTAAAAGAGTCTTTTAACTTCTTTTTTTTATAATTAGAAAGTAGACTAAGTAAGTACTTAGTATATACTAAGATATATTAGATTTTATTTATAATTTTACTATATCTATAGTTATATACCTAGTATATATAAATAGAGTTTAGATTTAATAGTAATAAGGGGTAGTTACTAGGTAGATACCTAGTATATATAGAGAAAAATAATATAAATTTACTTTTTTAATTTTACTAAGGATAATAAGTATATACCTAGAATATACTAAAATATATTAGGTTACCCTATATATCTTAATTATAAGTTATAAGAATATACTAGGTATATACTAAATATATCTAGTATATTAGTTCCTACCTATAGATAGCTACTATCTATATATCTATACTAGCTATATAAAGTATATACCCTACCCTATTTATAGCTATAGTATATACCTAGTATATATATATACTAAGTTAAGTATATATTTTCTTATTTTATAGAGTATTTAGTATATATTTAGTATATACCTTAGGAAATAGGGATATAAGTATAGATTATTATTAACCTATATATATAATACTAATAAATCTCTACTCTTTTTATATTATTTTTCCCCTTAATATTACCCTAATATATAATTAGTATTCTACTACTACTTATAATAATAGAATATTTACTATATAAATATATAAATATTAATATTTTAAATACTAAGAATCTATCTAGATTTAGATTTTACTATAGTATATATATATACTATATCTTTATAGTATATATTAAATAAAAGTAAGGCTAATTAAGAAAAAGAAGTAGCCCCTTTTCTTATAAGTTAATACCTATATCTATAATATTATAATTAATAAAAGTAGTAGAATATATAGGTAAGTATATATAGAGAATATAAATATAGGTTATTAGTACCTAGTATATACTATACCTTTACTTACTATTATATTAGTTTTATTAGTATCTTTATATAGTATATCTATACTATCTTAGACTACTAAGTAAGGTAAATACCTTTAATAAAAAGCGCCTTACTAATAAGGAGTATATATCTTCTAGTACTATACCTAATATATACTAATTAAATATAGTATAATTTAGCTTTAGGTATTAAAAGGTAGCTAATATACTATATAGTATTAGTATAAGCCTAAAAACCTCTTAAAGATATTACTTCTATATAAAGTAGCTACTAAGCTAGAGATCTTAATATAAGTAAAAGTCTAGTCTATATATAGTATATACTAACTATCTATATAGTACTAGTAATTTAACCTTTATAAAGTAATATAGTAAAGAATTCTATTAATTAAGCTTTTAAGAAATAATTATTAAGAATATATAAAGGAAAGTAATAGAAGGTAATAAGTATATATTAAATATAAATATATAATAAACTTAAAAAGCTTTAAAAGGTATTATATATTAAAGCTATAGATTATATATAATATTAAGGATTTTATTAACTTTATAGGTAGTATATACTAGCTATATATATAATATTATTATTTAATATATTAAAGGAATAAAAGTAGAGAATATATTAGGGATAGAAGTATATAGTATAGAGAATATATTAGCTATATATAGAATATATAAATTAATTTTTAAGTCTTTTAATCTCTTCTTTTAATTACTAGTTTTCTTATACTTAAAGGAGATTTTATTTTTCTTTCTAGAGATTTAATACCTTTTAGAGAAGTTATTAGTACTAGGTATCTACCTAGTTATTGCCTTATATATACTAGGTATACTTCTAGTATATAATAATTTATAAAAGGGAGGGGAATAAGTCTAAAGAAGAAGAAGGGGTATAATCACGTTTTTACTATAGTCTTAGTATTTTTAGCTCCTAATAGATATTAGAAATAGGTATTTACTAGGTATATCCTTTATATATACTAGCTTATAATCTATATCTATAAGTAGCTTTAGTATTTAAGGCTATAAGCTAATAAACTAAACCTTAGTATTATCTTATAATATACTAAGAAGAGTTTAATCCTAATCTTTAGTAATATTTATAAAGTTATAAGTTAGAAGATCTTAACTATTTAATATACTTAGTAGTTATTAAGTATTTATTAACTAGTAGATAAAAGGCTAGGGAATAGGTAATATCTAGTATATACTAGGTAAATATAAGGCACTTAGTATAAGAGTAAAGCTAGTAACTTACTAGCTTAGTTCCCTTTAAGCTTACTTTTATACTAAGGCTATAGTAAGAATATACCTCTAAATAGGCTATTAAGGTATAACTAGTATTAGGAGTAGTAATAGTATTAGTAGTATTTATAGTATATATAGTATATAAGATATACTAAGTATATATAGTATTAATAGTAACTAGTAGGGGGTTTCCTAGGTAAGGGTAGATAGTAGTATACCTAGTATAGACTAGCTATATACTAATTAACTACTAGGATATATATAGTAGGGGTTATAGGGGTTTAGAGTAAGATCTAGCTATTATAATTAGTAGTCTTATTATTCTTAGTTCTTCTTATCTCTATAGGTAGATATATAGCCTATATAAGCCCTTTTAAACTAGTCTTTATAAGTTAATACTATACTATAGTTACTCTATATTTATAATCTTTAGTATTTATCCTCTATATACTAATATAGCTTAAGAATTACTTAGATAAGACTTCTATTCCTATTAGTAGTAATATAATCTTCCTAGTAGCTACTTTTAATAATATTTATATTCTTCTTAATATATAGCCACTATTTAATAGGTATTTTTAATATATATACTATTATTATTAATATCTACTATAATATAGACTTACTCTTAAACTATACTACTTAGGCTAGATAGTCTTAGTATATATAGGCTATACCTTTATAATATAGCTTAACTATTAGTAAGTTAAGTAGTAGTATTAGTTTATTCTAACTCTCTAAGCCTAGGGATGCCTTATACTAATTCTACTATATATATACCTAGTAGAAGATTAGAATATACTAGAGATATTCTTATTATATTTATTTTATATTAAGGCTTATAAGGTAGTTACTAAGACCTAGATATATTAGTTATATTCTAGTATAAAGTTAGGATATATATACTATATACCTACTTCCTATATATATTAGTTATAACTATATAAAATATAGGAAGATTATTATAAGGCTTTTTTAATATTTAGTAAATATAGTACTAATATATATAAAAGCCTTTAATATTACTAAGCTACTAAAATATTATATAAAATAGCTATAGAATTTAATAAGTAAGGGTATATATTAGGTATATCTATAGTATACTTATATCTATATATACTTATATACTATCTAATATTATAATAGTATAAATATATATTTCTTATACTATAGTATAGATTAGGTATATATTAAGGCTATATTATATAGGGTTATATACTATTTAGATTATAGTTCTATCTAGATATACTAAGAATATTTATAGAATCTTAAATAATCTTAAATAAGAGATTAACTTAAAGATATCTAGCTTTCTTAGCTATAATAGCTTATAGCTTTAGGTATAGGATAATCTAATACTTAGTAGATATATAGAATTTTAGTTCTTAAATCTATTATTATTTAGAGGGTAGAAGGGTATCTAATATAGCTTTATATTAAGCTCCTAGACATAGTTAGTATATATACTAGGTATATAGGCTATATTACTTACTAGTAATATTATAGCCTTAAGGATAATATAATAAGTAGGTATATATAATAAGAGTATATACTAGATCCTTATAATTAAATATAGGGTATACTTTATAAAGTCTATAAGTATAGTATAGCTAGAGAAGCTCTTAAATAACTAGGCTAAGGAGTAGTTTCTCTATATAGTATATAGTTAGTATATATATAGAGTATATATAGTAAAGACTTATAAGTTATAAGGGATAATAGATTATCTTACTATTTAATAAGATAGTAAAAAAGCTTATAGATATCTTTTAGTATACTTTTTAGAGGGGGGGGTATATAGTTATATACCCTATATATATAGAGTATATACTATAAATAACGCTAAGGCTAGTATAGTATATAGATATTAAATTATACTTTATAATTATATCTATATAACTTTAGGTTTAATATATAATTAAATACTATAAATATAGTTAGTATATAGTAGGTATATATAAGGGTAATATAAACTTATAGTAATACTATTTCTAACTAGATAAAATATCCTAAAAGGAGTATTTATTATATATATAATTATCCTCTAGTATATATAGCCTATACTTAACTAGATACTAAAGATATAGTAAGTTAATACTATCCCTTAGTACTCTCTAGTATATATACTAAATACCCTTACTTAACTTATAAGGGTAGCTAATAAATACCTCCCCTTTAACTTCTAGAAAGGTAAGACTTTACTCTATATAGTATTTAGTTAGTATATCTATAGCATCTTCTACGCCTTAAAGAATTTAATAAGGTAAATATTAGTTATCCTACCTCTCCTTAAAGGAGCTATAGGTACTTTCTATATATTATTTTAAGATTTTATTAATATCTTTTATATTATATACTATAGTATATTTCTAGTATATACTACTAATCTTCTAAGGATTAAAGCTATTATTCTATTTATAGCTATAAAATATAAGATCCTAGTTAGTCTTTAAATATACTAATATACCTATATATTAGAATAATATATACTAGAACTATACTAGTATTTAGTCCTTAAGGATTTATTTCCTAGAATCTATTAGTATAGTATATATTAAGTATATAGCTATACTTATAGGAAAATTAATATAATAGATAAGTACTTCTTTAAAGTACTACTTTTAATAGTCTTCTTCTTTAATATAAACTAAATCTAGTATATAGTTAGTATATACTATATATATATAGGGTATATATATTTACTTATAATACTTATTTACTTTTTAAGAAAAGTAGTAGTAGCCTTTATAGTATTTAATATAGTATATTCTAAAGTAATACTTAGTATAATATAGAGAATACTATCCTTTAAAGCTTTTAAATAGCTTAGTAAGGTAGTATAGTTAATAACCTTCTTTATAGAGATAATATATAGTCTATCTTTACTAATAATAAGCCTAGAATATTTAATAGTATCTTTTAAGATCCTAAAGAAGTTCTCTAGGTTATTATCTTTAAAGGTATTTAAGAAAAGGTCTTATTAGATATTAGTATATATCTAAGATATATTATATATATACCTTACCTTATTATATTATAATAATTATAGCTATATATCCCTTATTTATAGTATAAGGTTAGGTATAGTTAATATCTTAGTAGTAATTAATATATAATAGTATAGTATCTTTATATTTATAAGAAGATATATCTTTATAGTATATATATATTATATATATACTATATACTATAAATATATTCTCTCTTTTCTCTTCCTTTTCCTTCTTCCCTTATATTAAAAAGTTATTTATAACCTTTCTAGGTTTAATATATTTTAAGACTTAATTTTATATATATCTATCCTTTTCTTTCTTCTACCTTTATACTAAAGGCTAGTCTTCTTAGCCTTTCTCCTAAGAAGGCTAGATATTCTATAGCTTATTCTAGCCTTATTCTAGTATATACCTACTATACTAATCCTCTTAGCCTTTCTCCTAAGAAGGTTAAATAAGATATAGTTTAAAACTTATACTTATAGCTAGGTATATACTAAATAATACTAATATAGAGTATTAACTATAGACTCTAGGTAATAATCTATACTTATTACTAGGTATATACTAAGTAGTACTAATATAGAGTAGTTTAACTAGTAAGTAACTAAGTACTAAACTTACTAAGGCTCTTAACTCTATATATATATATAAGGATCTTAATATATATATAATTAGTAATACCTAGCTCTAACCTAGCTAAGGGCTTAGCCTAGTATATTTAGTAAGCCTATAAATACTCTAGACTCTATATATATAGGTAAAGGCC
>NW_006271973.1:203524-208173 GCF_000225605.1 Cordyceps militaris CM01 | reverse complement strand
CTAGAATAAGTCCTTAACTATATCTTCTCTAACCTTCTTAAGAGAAAGGCTAAGAGGGCTAATCTTTAATATAAGAGCTAAAGGGTATATATTAGGATAAGTCCTAGAATATCTACCCTTCTTAGAAGAAAGGCTAAGAAGGCCTCTCTAGTAAAGATATACTAAATTAAGCCCTTAACTATATCTACCCTTCTTAGGAGAAAGGTAGGCTAAACTTTAGTATAAGAGCTAAAGGGTATATATTAAAATAAGTCTTTAACTATATCTTCTCTACCTTCTTAGGAGAAAGGTAGGCTAAACTTTAGTATAAGAGCTAAAGGGTATATACTAGAATAAGTCTTTAACTATATCTTCTTTACCCTTCTTAAGAGAAAGGCTAAAAGGGCTAATCTTTAAGGAGTATTAGTATATACTAGAATATAGTTAAGAGCTTTAGTAGGTGCTCCTCTATACTAGCGCTACTTAGTATATACCTAGCTATAAGTACACTTAAGGTTAGATTTAGTATATATAGAGGACCTATAATAGACACTTACCGCCTTTAGACTTTTTAACTCCTCTTTAGGTTATTAGTGACTCCTTTTGAACTGTGTGCCCTAATTTATGATGGTCAGCTGTTGGTTGTTCATTCACTTAACATCGACGCCGTCACATTTAGGCGGTGAGAAACGGCACAACTCAACTAGGCTACCTTGCACCGCCTCACCGTGTTGGCGCGCACCGCCACTCGCTGCCACGAACTAATTAATAGAGACAACGCAGCAGTGCACATCCCATCACACATCCCCGCCACAACTCGCGTCTTCCCCACTGGCATCAACCTCGCGCCGTCCGCCTCTCCGTGCCTCATCTTGGGCAATCGGCAATCCGGCTCGCCTCCGATTCTGGCCCTCGGCCGTTTTCTTTCATGGGCGCCGTGCCGCCGCGATCAATTGAACCATGGCTGATGCCGACACGTTCCGAGTATGCTAATGTCCCCTCTCCGACACTGACTTGCCGCGCTGCGCCTCCGTTCGCCTACCCAACACCCGACAGGCGACATCGGTCTGGCAGATCGCAAGGACGACCAAGCTGCCGAAATATTGACGATATGCTGACTTCGCTCGTCTCTCGCCACAGAAGTAATTACGCGATCCGCACAGTCGAACATGGCGGCCCCCCGGTATCAATCCAACGAGCTGCGACGCCAGGTCGGCTCGCCGAGAGTCAAACCCCGAGGTGAGTCTCAAGGTGATTTAGGATCGCTTGATTGCCGCGAGAAAAACCAGTAGAATGTATCCCGCGCAGAATTTCCGCCAAATATGAACAACAAGAAAATGAGGAGAACAAAAACGACAAAGCAGAGGAAGGACATGCGACACGTCACGGACAAACGATGCAGGCGCGGCATGGCGGAAACAATTCAGCATCACCGCTGACACGGAACAGAAAACAAGGAAACCCTCTGTCGAAACGTACTCATATATGGTCACTGTCGCTACGAAGATCAGGGTTGCACCTTCTCACACGACCAAAACAAGGGAAACAACCAAAATCAAAACCAACAAGACCCGTAAGTCTACCACTTGGCCCCATTGCATTAGATAGTATCATCCCCACCCACAAAGCATGATATGGTGCTCTTGACTCAACCTCAGCTGATGGCTAATAATGGCTAGGTCCAAAAAATCTCTAAATGTTGAGTCGCCATCATTCACGCCGGCCAATATCGGCCCAGCAGCGGCTGTCAAGAAGTCATTCACGTCCCAGGCAGCCAATGCGCCATCTTTTACGCCCCGTGGACTAGGTATGTGCTACTAGCTAGCGTCCATCACTTCTTGCTGACGTGTACAGCTGGCAATGCGACCCCAGTCGAAGGGGACGCTGCTGTATTCAACCCTGCGTCCATCCGCGAATTTACGCCGTCCTTTGACCCGAATTCATCTGCCGTTAGTAACGGTAGTGTCGATCCATTCAATATGGGGGTCGTTGCCCAAGGCCTTCCAGCGACGGCAGCGGCGGCAGCCGCCTTCAACCCTTACGCCGGAGACCACGGAGGGATGGCTGGAGCAGCGCAGCAATTCTATCAGGGCGGGCAGTTTCCACCACAACCGTTACAATATCATTTGTACGCACCCGTGGGGCCTCACCGCGAGGACTTGATGCAGTATCAACGCGTTACACACGACTTCTTCATGCCTGAGAAGCTGCGGGAAGAAATGCAGCGCAAAGCAGAGGCTTCGCTTCAGGTTATCAACTCACAGCTTCCACAACTTGACAACTATCACTCGCTTGTTGCGCTTGATACCACACAGCGCAAAAATATCAACATATTTGGATACCCAAGCTGGATCTACAAGGGGACATCGTCCAAGACAGGCAATATCTACTGCTTACGTCGCATCGAAGGCTTCAGGCTCACAAATGAGCAGGCGATAAGATCGGTAAAAGAATGGAGACGTGTCGACAATGCGAATGTTATCACTATACACGACGCCTTCACCACGAGAGCCTTTGGCGACAGTTCTCTCATATTTGTGCAAGATTATCACCCTCTGGCTAAATCGCTGGCGGAACAACATCTTACTGGGAACCCTGTACATGGGCAACGATTTCAACAAAAGCAATACGTTTCTGAACCGGTGCTTTGGGGCTACATCTCACAAATTGCGAATGCACTCAAGGCTATCCATTCAAACAATTTGGCTGCTAGGTGCATTGATGTCAGCAAGATCCTGCTCACGGGCAAGAACCGAATTCGTCTTAATGCCTGTTCTATCCTAGATGTGGTGCAGTTTGAAAATCGGCGCCCCACCCCCGAGTTGCAGCAGGACGATTTCGTGCAATTCGGTCGCACTATTTTATGCTTGGCTACTGGAACTCTGCCGGCGCATGTCAGTAATATCACAGCGTCTCTGGAGCAGATGACTAGAACACATTCGGCAGAGCTTCGCGACACAATTATCTGGCTTTTTACGCCTGCCCAAACGCCTGCGCAAAAGACTATTGACGAATTCATTAGGGGGATCGCTGGCCATATTGTCACCGCGTTGGATCAGAGCCAACACCAGGCGGACGAACTCAATACGGAGCTCTACCGAGAGCTAGAGAATGGCCGCGTCGCGCGACTCGTGATGAAGCTAGGCACTGTGAATGAACGTCAAGAGTTTGACGGCGACCGAGCGTGGTCGGAAAACGGCGAGCGCTATATGCTTAAGCTGTTTCGTGACTACGTCTTCCACCAGGTGGATGGTAACAACAACCCAGTGCTGGACATGGGCCACATGCTGCGCAACCTCAATAAGCTGGACGCGGGCACGGATGAGAAAGTTTGCCTCACGAGCCGGGACGAGCAGACGACCTTCGTCGTGAGCTACAAGGAACTCAAGAAGCAATTGGGGAGCGCCTTTAACGACTTGCAAAAGGGAAGCAAGCAGGGGAGGGGCATCTAGTCGAGCCCCTCTAAACGCCAGCGGAAACACCATCAGTCGCGCTCGCGGGCTAGCTGGCCATTGTCAACAACATCGAGGCTGCAGGGCTGGAGTGCTGGCTAAATGTCGGTGTGCGAAGGGGATGATGTGCGGGGACTGTTGTGTGCGATGCGTGCAAGCGCGTGTGGTTCGGTGTTTCTTTTTTATTCTTTTGGATTTTCAAGAAAGCGCAGATATTATCTTTTTGAGTGCAAGCGATGATTCTGTAAAGAGTGCCTGGACTAGCACTCGAGGTTGGTGAGTACATGGCGGGGATACGAATGGAACGCAGGTGCCAACCTGCATTAGAGCAGGGAAGCCAACAGGGTGCGTTTGGCTTGCAAGGAGACAAGGAAAGTCAACAGGCCACCGCGTGATGAAATTAGCTAAAACAACCCATTGAGAAAAAATGATTATTCATGATACTATTCCCAAGCAGGTGTTGTAAATAATATGAGGTGTGTGTGTCACCAAGACACCAGATTTCCTACCCGCCTCTCATCGTATTCTTATTTTTTGTATGATTCTGACATATTGCCTCGACGAAAGAGCATAGCCGTGGAAAATGGTCTTCAGCGGTGTGCGGCAGTCGTGGCGACCGTGGCACTGGGGTAGCTCCCTCAGTCCTGTCATTGTACATTGAGCCATCAACAAGCTTGTATTTCCCGAGTGACGCCACTTGGGTGCCTGTCACATGGTGTGTGAATGCAACGCGCGTATGTTGCGCATCACTCATCGTCGGGTTGGGCAAAGGGATTGGCAATCTCCTCGCTGTGCTTCAGAGGCGAGACGAGGACGAGGAGGGTGCCGCGGGCGACGACCAGGCCGAGGGATCTCGTAGATTCGTTGCCATCTTCGTCTGTGCCGGGGGGGCAACACATTAGCATTAGCACTAAAACATTGTAAAAAAAAAAGGTGGTGCGAAGACATCAGGGTATCGGGCCATACCGCGAACAGTTTCTTGTACGTCGTCGAGGACCAGGTTCATCAGCGCGTCGTAGCCCTTGAGCGTGCCCATGACTGTGCGCAACAAGTTAGCGATCCATTCGCTTGCCAGGTCGTGGTGAAGCGCGCACCTTCTCGGCCGCCGTTGAACTTGACGGTGATTTGCTCGTCCATGTACTTGCTGAGGTCGAGGATATTTTCCTTCTTGGGTCGCTCCCCGCCGTCAGCGCCGCCGGCGCCGCCGCGCGAGGCTCC
>NW_006271973.1:40755-203424 GCF_000225605.1 Cordyceps militaris CM01 | reverse complement strand
CGCCACCGCGGTGATGGCCGCCTCCGTCGCCGCGACCGCCGCGACCGCCGCGACCGCCCCGGTAAGTAGGTCTCTCCGACATGGTGTGTGTGTGTGGTGGGTTGGGTTGATGATGGCAGAGATATGACCAGTGGCGCAAGAGAAAAAACGTCACGCGTGCGGGGGTCGGGATGCGGCGAGAGACGGAGCGGAAAAGAAAAAGAAACGGTAGTTGGTGGGGGTATGCTGGTAGGGTCGAGGCAATGTTTTTGGTTGATGCGACTGGGGCTGATAATCGTTCGTGGCCAGCTCTTGGTGTGCCGAGGTGTCTGGCTGGGCGAGTTATTGCCTTCAGAAAGCCTTGGACGTGCAACCATCGACAAGCTCGACGTTCAAAAGTGGAGATTTTGTCGTCTTTTTCTTGCTTCTGGTTGGTCAGTGAGAAAACAGGGCTACGACTGCTTTAGGCTTAGCCGGCGCGGCTTCCAGCGAGTTTCTAGAGGCGCCATCATGTTAACTATGTGGTGGCAGTCGAACCAGAACGCCGCAATACTACAAGTGATAATTGCAAGCTGAGGCGAGACTGCTCTCGAATTTCATCATGCTTTGGATACATTAAATTCCCGCGGCGAGGCCGGGGGTGGTGGTGGTCAGTCCAATGGCCGCCGCGACCTGATCAAATGCCGACGGCGAGAGGCGGGCGGCAAACGGCAGAAGCGTTCGAGTTTTGTAGCCCCAGCAAGCCCAGGCAGATCATCAGGCTGATCCGTGGATCGGAAAGGGCCAGGGGGGGGGGACCGAAGCGTTTCTCGGCGGAAGTTGGAGCACGACTAATTTGTATTTCACAAAGTAACTATCAAAGCTGTTCCCAATCCGTCGTGTGCATCGTGCCACCCACTTGCTTTTGCTCCCAAGCGGTTTCTGGGTAACCAACTAGAGTGGACGGGGTCAGCCATGTTTTGCACCGTTGCATTGTGTGATTCTGCCTTCCTGATCAGGGCAGTAAAAAGGAGACGCTAGGCCAGGGTTTGTCAGAGAATGGGGGATTATTTGTCTGCGATTATCTGATTGCTATTAGAAAGCATATGTCGAACAAGGTTGCAGGGTGTATCGTGTATCACAATGCCGTGTGGTTCGTGATGCGCGATTGGGTTTAGGGATGCTTTGCGACAAGACGAGGTGGCGCATATCCCGCGCTGGCGGAAATTGAGGGAGCGTGGTTTTTTAAATTGGCACGGATAAATGAACGCATGCAGCAACTGTCAGGGGGCAGTGGCGAGGCGCCATGGCATGACTCGGTGTGCATGCGATTGCATGGCGAACGGGACATGAGACGAGCGAAGAGGATAATGTTGAGCTAGCTGACACGGGGAAAGATGCGCCGGCGCATGTGGCGGGAGACAAGGTTGAGAAGCTCAGTTCTTGAAGGCGCACATGGAGACGGGGATAGAGTGGATGGTTGATGTGCGGACATGGGGGGTGTAAGCAGGAGGGTTTGGGCTAAAAATAAAAGAGAGGCGGGATATCTTTGGTTGTCGGCATGTATCGGTAAATCATAAAATCCGAGAGAGAGAGGAGAGAGAGATCTGTGCATCTACCTGTGTGAAAAAGGCGGAATCAAGAAAGAAGTTGAAAAGTTGGCCACTGACAGTGTTTATTGTTGGGCTGAGCGAGGAATTAGTAGTTAGGTAGGTAGCTACCGCCACAGCCACAGCCACAGACTTACAGCCTCAGCCACTTTACGCCAGCAGCTGCGTAAAACTACCAATGAACATGTGGAATCCGGAAAGATGTGTGTAGATGATCCTCCCCGCCGGTTTCGAATAGAAAGAAAAGAGGCTTTTGCCCTTTGCCGAGCCGTGTTTCCGCCGGGGAAGCGTGGCTCCCTAGCTGAAAATCACCGACAAAAAAGGTCCCGACACAATAGTTAGCACGAACAGCCAAGTGCCCTCCCCATGTCCATGTCCGGGGCGAATAGGGCAAGTGATGTGCGGCGGGCATTCTCCATTGAATGATGGATGGTCTCGTCACGGCGGGTGGGTTGGCGGGCTAGATCAGTCCGGTCGGTGGGAAAATATGGATTGGGCGTCCCCTGGCCGCCGCATCTTTGCGGATTTTCGCCTTGCACATCATTGCCGTGTTGGCGAGCTGGAAACGCGGTCGTTGTTGTATTGGTACCCCGCTGTGGATGTTGCATCAGGGCTCTCTTTGGGGGATACCGGGACGTCCTTGGGTGGTGAGATGATGCATGCGTGGTGGCTTGCTTGGACCTGCGGCGCGCGGCTGTGTCTTTTTTATTAACTATTCTTTATTCCTGTACGTGGCTTGCCAACAACGGGTTCTTGCTCGTTCGTCCCGTCTTTTGGAGAGCAGATATGTTGCACGTCGCTGTTGGTGACGGTGCTGGGCGCGCCTGGAAAGCCTCCCACTTCACAGCAAACGCCGCATCTCGTCTCCCAGTCCGTCAGTCCAATTCTCCCCTCCCTACCATCATCACTTGCTGATCACCCCCTCTCCAAAACCCCGAAACATGATACCCATTCAGCTCCCTGGCTAGTAGACCAACTAGTTCTGTCAAAGACCCTCCCCTCCTCTCGACAAGCAACAAAAAGAAAAGGATCTGCAGTCGCCCAACGCGTGGCCAACCGATGGCCGTTTCCAAGTGCCCGTCTACACATCTCAAACTCGCCTCGACCGCCTCTTCTTTGCTAATCCATCTACAATTCTCGCAAAGAAAAAATCTCTAGCCATCTTCCACCCCCACCTCGCGAAACCTTCGGGCCTTTTTATTCCCAGTTGGCCCGAAACGCCATTGAAAATCACCACACAGAGTTACTCTCTCTCGCACACACGCCCATGATCGTCAACTGGCCTCAACCACCACCACCACCACCACCACCATCACCCGCGCACCACCACTTACGCCTCGGCGGCACCCCCGGTCTCCTCTTCTCTCCCCCCGACGCCGGCCAACCCGCTTCTCTTTTCGTCTGATTGACAACCCCTTCCGAATCCGAAGCGGCCCTACCTTTTTGATAAACGGAGCCAGGGTTATTTGTCCACTCTGATCACCACCTCGCACCTCCCCCAAATGTACGTCTTGACCCACCAACTGGCAGCTCCCCTGCCCGGCCACCACCATCATACTTCGTAACTATCACCTCGTGCGCGCATCCACTTCAACGGAAGACAGCATCGGGTCACAGAAGGCTTGACGGGAAGCTTTCCCCGTCTACCTTTTCCCAGACATTTAGTTGTCGCCGTTGGAAACAGTGGGCTGCAGAATCATCCTCTGCATATAACAGGGGAGCCGCGACATACTCGCATCTCGCGCCGATATAATTTCCAACGCAACCGCAACACGCAGTCTTTACTTTGGGTATATTGTCGACCCTCAATTGATCCTCTCTTTCTCCTCTCCTTTCTCCTCACTTTGCCAAACCCTTGTTGGTCCTCATATCGCCTATTATTACCCCTCGTCACACACCTCACATCTCGTCTGTCGCGTGTAAATTCCCGCTCGCCTCGCCTCTCCAAACCACCACATATGCTCGAAGCCGACTCCTCGAACGCAGACTCTGTCCCTCGTTACGTCGCTTGCATAACTACTCCAAGATCCGCAACACGATAGTTATAGCCTTATTTCTTGCTATAAAAATCTTGCCAAGACGGCCCAAAAGAACGCATTCTCGCGCCCTCGTTCCTTTTCCCTGCTCCACACGACCATGTCGCAGACCCCCGACCTCGAGCACAAAAGGAAGCGTTCTGTCCTGGACGCCGGCGGCCAGCACAGCTACCCCTCACCGCAACAGAATCCCCTTCAGCAGAGTGAGTTATCCCTTTCAGTAATTCTTTCTGCCATCCTTGTCGCAATTCTTCCGTCTTTTTCGTCGTCCTTCCCCTTTACTCCCGGCATTTCGGTGGCGCAAAGATCCGAAACTTCAGCTTCCAGTCTCCATCCGAAAAAGGCACGATTCATGCGGCTCCGCTTCCTCGCCGTACCACAAGTGTCACTAGCGGCCCCTCCACTCGACATGCTGCGAGTACGACTCTGGCATCTGCAGCCAAGATGATCACAGCAGGTTGTTACAGGGACGGAAGGAAAACGAATCTTCTGCATAATCTTGTCTTGATAGATTTCCCGCGATACCGGAGCCCATCGTGCTAACTCGCACAGGTCACGGCGGCTACATCAACTTTCTACCTAGGCCTAATGCTGAGCGTCTAGCTCTCATCCAGGCTGACGCGGATACTTTTGCCGATATTCTACATTCTCTTGCGGGTTACGAGGGTATGCATTTTCCTAAACCTGCCAACGCTTTTCTCGCTTACACAACCAAGGCGCGCTTGACCGACAGGAAAGTTTGGCCGCCAATCTTGGCGCAAAACTTACAGGGCCCCGGATCCTCAAAGGCATTGAGCGCTTCTTTGACGGCCCAATAAAAACAAACGCAACCCAGCCTTTTGCAAACCAAATCGGCTGGATAGATGTTGTTTTACATGCCAAGGCACATCCCAACGAGTTTGTCTTTGCCACCCTCCCTAATGGCACTCGATGTTGCCAATTTCACTACAAAGGTCTGCAGTGCGAAATTACCGAGGATGATTGGCGATTAATATCATCTGGCGCGCTCGATCGCTTCCCACTCGAACATCCATTTGAGGAAGACGAGACGGCGGAATTAGCCACCCTGGATATCCTCGAATCCAGAGCCTCTGTTCTGTACAAGAGGGCCGATGAAGTCGCAGCTAGGGCCCGCATACTACATCACCGCTTAGGACAACGGAAGCACGAGCTCTCCAGGAGGCGCAATGCCGAAAATGGACAACGATATCCATCTACTGGTGGCATTCCGCCTTCGCGACTGTCGGCAACCGGCGCGCCGCATGATCTCCATGCCGACCTACTGCAGCAGTTTCTCGCAGCGTCAGCACAAAGCACAGCCCCGCCGTCCCGTTCACAGTCCGTTACCGCCTTATCACCAATGGGGATACTACCCATTTCTCCATCCGTGGCATCACCACACCCCAACCAGCATCGACTGTCCGTGACTTCGGGGCGTTCTGGCAGCAGCAGCCACCCGACCGAGAGCTCTGCCATGACAGAAATGGACCACCGCGCAGAATTCATGCGCTCGCTCGTTACGCAAAAAGCCGAGAAGCTGAAGCGCGGCGATGTCATTAGCCCGGCCTGCGATCGTTGTCGCCGCCTGCGGTTACACTGCGTAAAGCACCTGACGGCTTGCCAGGGGTGTACGAAGAAGCATGCAAAATGCACCTGGCGGACCACTACGGACGAGGAAGCAGAGTTGCTTAAACGTGAGATGGGCATTCGCGTGGAGCGCGATGCGCGGGTTGCCTCGGAGGGCGTCTCGCCACCCGATGAGCTCCCCGCGCCGTTCACTGTGGAGGGTGTGACAATGCGACCAAGCAGCCGTGCAGAGACCGAATTCAGCACCTCTGTACCGTCGACAGCCTACAGTCCCGGTCCACTCTCCAGCGCACGCTCTGATCTCAGCGCCGAACCTGGCAGGATGAGCTTGCCGCCCGTGCTTTCTGGCTTGTCTGGGCCGCCCTCTATACCGCGAGGTCGTGATCCGTCGCGACTAAATCAAATGGCGTCGATCCTAACGGATTCAAACTACATGCGACCGCCGTACCACACCTATCACCCTCCACCATACCCTTCCGCACAACAATCCCCATTGCAGCCTCCACCGCCACCTCATTGAGCGATGCTGCAGGCTGATGGACAGCCAAAACCCGAATTTCATGTATATAATGTGTATTGAAAACTGATACCAGTGGTTGAAACAATGTCGAGTGAAAACAATGTATAGTATACGCTTCTCGCGAGGCTTATGTCTAAATGATGAAGACGATCATGACAATGCATCTATTGTTTGCTTAGATTTCCTTATTTTGCAGCTAGCAATTTTCATTTACTTGCATGGATTAAATATCGTGTCCGTTTTCGCAACTTCATTTTCAACTTGTTCGCGTCTGTGAACATTTGTCCGGTTTTTAGGGGCATAGTAACACGCCCCCTCGTGACCAGTATTGGCTTCTTTGTGACCCTGCTTTCTGGACTCAGTTAAGCGAAATGATTTTCCGCGGCTGCATTTGCTTCCTTGAAAATGCGCTGTATGTAACCAGCCATGTTAGTCATTGGGCATTAGTAAGAGGTCGGCGAACAGGTGTATTATAGGAACTCAAAAGAAAGAGGCGAAAGTTTTTTTTTTTTGAAGTATTACAATAAACGATAGACTGACCGCAGTCTAATTATTTTTGGCAGTACAATCATACACGGCCAATATTGGTTGTCAGTGTTGCATCTGTGATCGGGTACTGTACTACTTGAGCTTACTGGGTATAAGAACCATTAGAACTTGCCACAGCAGCTTTTTCGTAAGAGTCCGTTCTTTCTTGCCCAATAAATTACAAAGTCGTTGAACATCTGTTCTTTTGTGTTTATTATTCTTCACGAATTCTTAGCGCGATCTCTAAAGGCCTATGACACTTGGCAGCCAGCCCGCCGGCTTTTACAACGCGCCTTAAAAAAATCGGGGCGGCTATACGAAAATCATATCCCTTTCGCCTTCTCCAACTGTCTTCTCCGTCCTTGCAAAGCCAACACCTTGCCTGCGTTTTTCCGATGGACATCTCTGCCACCGACAACAATTTCCGTTTGTAACGACTACACGTTGTGATTGGGTGTCCTCCCCCGATCGAATCATCCTCTCCACCGCGACGCAGCGCAGGAAACACCCTTGACCGAACAAAAACCAGACATCATGGCGCATCCGCAGCCGGTCTTTGCCCCTGGGCGCGACGACCGCCGGCCCTTTCAACACACACACGCAACGGCGGAGCATGCCGCGCTGATTCAGTCCCGGGAGACGGGCGACGTCATTCCAGACGACACCCTTGTGGCGCCCAGGGGCCAAGTCAAGGCGCTGCCGTTTGCCAAGTCCTGGGTGCATTTCATGGCCGGAGGGTGCGCTTTCGAACCCATATCTGCGTACTTGGCATTGCTAACTTTCCTGCAGTATCGGCGGTATAACGGCCGCGACACTCACCGCTCCGCTCGATGTCTTGAAAACCCGACTCCAATCCGACATTTACCAAGCCCAGCTGCGCGCGGCGCAGGCCATGCAGGCGCAGACGGCGCGCAACCCGCTCTCGGCCGCCTTTTACCACCTCGGCGACACGTTGCAGATCCTGCGCACGGTGCAGCGGACCGAGGGCACAAAGGCGCTGTTCAAGGGTCTGGGTCCGAACCTGGTGGGCGTGGTGCCGGCGCGCGCCATCAACTTTTACGTCTACGGCAACGGCAAGCGCATCCTGGCGGAGCGTTGGAACGACGGCAAGGAGGCGCCGTGGGTGCACATGCTGGCGGCGGGCGCGGCGGGCATCGCGACGTCGACGGCGACCAACCCCATCTGGATGATCAAGACGCGAATGCAACTCGACAAGAACGTGTCCCAGCGGGCGGGTACGGGCGCCGAGGTGCACCGGCGGTACCGCAATAGCTACGACTGCGTGCGGCAGATTGTGCGCGAAGAGGGCGTCCGCGGCCTGTACAAGGGCATGAGCGCGAGCTACCTGGGCGTGGCCGAGTCGACGCTGCAGTGGGTGCTGTACGAGCAGTTCAAGGCGTACCTGGCGCGTCGCGAGCTGCATCTGGAGAGAAGCGGCCGCGAGCGGACGGGATGGGACCGCGCCGTTGCGTGGACGGGCAACTTTGGCGCCGCGGGCGTCGCCAAGTTTGTCGCTGCTGTGCTGGCCTACCCGCACGAGGTGGCGCGCACTCGCCTGCGGCAGGCGCCCGTGGCCGACGGCCGCCTCAAGTACACGGGGCTTATTCAGTGCTTCCGGCTCGTCTGGAAAGAGGAGGGCCTCATGGGGCTGTACGGTGGCCTGACGCCGCATCTCCTCCGTACGGTGCCCAGCGCCGCCATCATGTTTGCCATGTATGAGGGTATACTCCGCCTCTGCAACACCCCGGCCTAAGGCTTGCGACCGCGCGGCCAACAACCAAGGCCGGCTGTAACAATATTCATGTATAATCTGCGAGGATAAAAGGGACTCGATTCGCATTGTAGAGAGGTCCAACAGAAAACACAGAAAAAAAACTAGAGCGTTGGGGAGCAGGTAGACTTCTTTTACGGCGTCATTTCACCAGGCGTTTTGGGGACTACAGTAATGGGAAAAGAAACGACGGGTTGTAATTATAGTTTATAAACGCTCACTCGATTGGATATAATGCGCTCGGCTCATCTAGTTATTTGAACAAGACATTTCTTACTCCGTGCATTTACTCCGTACACTGCCGGCATACACTGCCACTGCCCAGCATTGGTCAGTGGGTCCGCGTCCGCCCAACATCATCATCACCGCCGAACCTATTCCCTCACCCCTCTCCTTTACAACAAGAATTTTCGTTGCGGTATATATCCCGAACCTGTCCGAATAGACTTCAAACAACACGAGTCAGCACTGTTGTGACATATCGAAGCTCTGTTCAGGACTACGCCGCAGCTACACCGATTCTCGCTCATCTCGCTCAATCCATAAACACTCTCCCAATTCACAAGACTAGGCTCACCCGCCGAGCAGACAACTTGCCAGGATGCCGTGGAAAGACCGCTTCAACCAAATCAAGAATGAATTCAACGGAATGATCGGTGGCGGTAGCCAACAGCAACAGCCGCCGCCCCAGCAGTACCTCCAGCAGCAGCAGTATCCGCCTCCGCCGCCTCCGCCGGGGAATTACCCCGGAAACAATTCTCAGCAACACAGCGGAGCGCCGCCCCCCGTGCCTCCCCATCCGGACAGTACCGGTCCGCCACCGGCGGTTCCGCAGCACCCGCCGCAGAACTCGCCCGTGTTCTGGCAGCCGCAGTTCCTCCCGCACGTTCCGATTTCGCACGAGTGGGATGCCAAGACGGGCCATGCTACGGATGGTTGGGGCAACCATGAGCTGCAAAACTACACTGACCAGCCGCAGAATGCATTCCAGTAAGCTCTCCTCTTTCCCGCAATCATGTAACGAAAAAAAGAAAAAAGGGCACACCATCTGACACACAGCGATTCAACAGCACGCAAGACGGCAAACTGGTCCTACGCGCCATCGCCAACAGCGGCGCCGGCGACGACCAGCAGTACACCTCGGCGCGCCTCGTCAGCAAGCAGAAGCTGACGCACGACCGCGGGGTGCTGTCGGCGGTGCTCCTCTCGCCGTGCGCCGAGGGCATCTGGCCGGCGTTCTGGCTGCTCCCGCAGGAGCCCTTTCGCTGGCCGACCGACGGCGAGATCGACATTGCCGAGACGTGGAACGGCGACGGCGAGAACCACAGCTGCCTGCACTGGGGCCAGCACGACCAGCCGGACCGGCACCGCGTGCGCGGCACGCGCATCCCGGACATGCGCAACCGGCCCGTCCGGTACGACCTGGCGTGGGACCAGCCCGGGGGCAAGGCGGGGCAGGGACGCCTGCTGTGGTACATTGACGGACGGCCGGTGATGAAGGCGACGGTGCCCGAGGGCACGCGGCCGCTGCGGGACATGACGGTGCTGCTGAATGTCGCCATGGGCGGCGATGTGTGCAAGGGCAAGACGCCGCGCGATGGGGCGTATGACTTGGTCGTGTTTGCGCTGTGGATGGCGCATGAGATGGAGGGTGGCGGCTGGGGCCGTTTTGAATATGATTGGGGGCATCCTGCCGTGACGGAGGGTAATACGTACTAGATGTTCGTGGCGAGAAGCCAGACGAAAGCGGTTGATGGGAGATAGAAATGACGCACACGATAGAGAATTCTGACATAAAGATGGAATTCAGTGTCAAGATGGCTGCGCGGGCTGCAGCGTTAGTCTGAAAATACAGTCGCCGGCGCTGAGATATAACTCTGCCAGCTCATTAAGCTGAAAATTGCGCTGCTCGTCCACTGCCATCAAAGACACATCGATGATGGAAGTGTAGCTGCTCTCCCGTAGCGCGCGGCCTTCGCACGGTGTGAGTTGCTGGATCTGGTACTCCAGGTGTGGTGTCTCCCCGCCCATCTCCTGTTGCTCCGTCGTGTACTCTAGCTGTACCTGCAGCTGCTCCGCGGTGTACATCCTGGACAATCTTCCTGTCGGTAGGCTGGATGTGACCGCTTCTCCTTGGGCGAGCGCGTATATTTCACCAACGGACCAGTCCTCTCTCTGTGGCAGCGTGTCCCTACTCTCCACAGGCTGCACCTCGACTTCTCTCGTCGGCACCATGTCGCTCGCCGACACAAGTGTGTGGGAAGAAACAAAAGTCTCGTCTACAGCCGGCTCACTCGGAGTCTTCTCCGTCGCCGTTATAATTTGTGTCGACGGCGGTGCTTCATCGCCCACCACCGTGGTGGTCGAGAGCACCGCTGTCGAGCAGCTACTCTCGCACGGCATCGGAAGGCCGCGCCGTCGCGCTCCATTGTGCTTCCACAGCGCCGCAGCGCCGTCTCGTATCTTTTGCTCCAGCATGTGATTGAGAGACGTCTGCAGCGGCCGCAACGCGGGCGTCGGCGGCATTCGCCATCCAGGATAGAGCCTGCCGTGGCAGCGCGGCGACAGCAGCTTTCCGTGCGCCTGGAGCAGGCAGTGGCAGAGAAAACAGGCGTCTTTACTGGCACAGACAATGCGAGGGGGGCTGGGGCTGGGATTTTGTAAAATGTAGCAGAGGAGCTGGACCTCGGCGTGGACCTTGCCCTCGGTCAATGTCTGGCGCGTCTGGGTGTCAAAGGTGGTGCGGGCATGGGCGGCGGTGGTCTTGAGCGCGCGGCACAAGGGAGCGATGTTGTGGTTCTGGCCAGAAAGGACCCTGCTGAGCGTGGCGTCGAGAGACGTGGGCGGCGAGGAGAGCAGCGGCACATGGAAGGCGGAGGCATCCAGGTGCACGGCGAGGGCCTCCATCCGTCGGGCGACGGGATGCTTCTTGGCTGTGCGATACAGGATCCGCGCGGCGTGTCTATACCGGGCACCTTTTCGCAACATGCTCACCAGACTGTCTCTTGAACTGGGATTCATCAGCTGGTCCGGGATCAAGTCGATGACGGTTCTCCAATCGTCCATCGCGGCAAAGGCACGGAGGCCCTCGACGACGGCACACAGCTCGCCGTCTGTTTGGTGCAGCTTCCAGCTACGAGTGACCTTGAGCAGTTCGGCTGACGAATCGATAAATTGTAGTATTTGTTTGCTGAAGGGGCCAGCCTTTCCACGATAGAGCTTCAACTTTGGGTACTTTGACTCCTTTGCGCAGCTGCAGCAGCGACTGTCTCGCGCGGTCGAGGACCAGGTCGAGCGGGCTTCTGCATTTGCCGTTGGGTTTCGTCTTATTCTCATAACCGAGTCGGCACAAAATCCTACGCTTGCAAAGTGAAACGATGCAGGTAAGGATGTCGTTCTCGCAGTTGGCTGTTCCAGGTTGTTTAGTCCAGTGAATCACAACATCTCCGGCTCGCATACCGTGCATTGCGCTCGACAGCCGCAGAAATATTCGGTTGAAGCCATCGCATATCGTTTCCAGTGTTGCGTTGTTATCTTTGTCGTTTTTCTTGTTGATTGCGACATGTACTTTCAAGTCTGCCCCTTCTCTTCCCTCCTGGACGCACACTGCAGTGATGAAATTGGGGTTGTCCGTGATGCTCGACAGGAACGCGAGGACACCTGCCAGAGAGCGCTCCGTGGCAAACGGCAGCGAATAGCTCGCGGCGTCGGAAAAAGCCACAGGCGCTGTATTTACGGATGGTGGCTCGGGGATCTCATGCAGTAAATGCAGTAGCGAAATGTTTTCGGCGCAGGCAACGTACGCGGACTCGGCCATGACGAAGCCTTGCAGTAGAAGGTTAGTAGGTGTTACTGCGCAGGTGAAGGCTGAATGTGCCTGTTATAAATATATATGCGGCAGAGGTCAGCCGTTTGCGCATTTATGGCAGCTGTCTCACAGCCGTGAGCTCTGCAAACAAGGCTGGCTCGCTCCGAGCGCCTTCCACGAGTTACTGCATGGTGGCTATGATTCAAACAGTAATGTCACTTTGGGCATTTCAGAGCATAATTTCAGGCGCTTCGGGCGAATTTCATTTATATTCCTCTTTTTTTCAGCGTCTAACTGATCCCTTCCGTAAACTGGACCGCGCTTGAGCAGCTGCCTGAGCAGCTGCCGTGCCAAAGCAGAGACGGGACTAATGCCAAGCTCCGAAGTCATTGTCTAACTCATAGGTTGATTCTTTCTCGAATACGATTTAAGACACTTTTGGAGAGCCCTCTCAGCGTCACGCTTCATCTCAGGAGATTCAAAGCGGGTCATGGCCTTGCCGATGGCGAGGGCGACGATAGCCCTCTTCCAACAGGTGATGGCCTCGCTGTGGTCCGAGCACTCATAAGCAAGAACTGAAATCGCTCTTCCTATGTATATCCAGCTCTGTGCCTGCTCAGGAAGCTGCCATTTTCTCTTGAGAGCAGCGATTAGTGCCTCGCGAGTCGCGAGTCCAATGTCCGGGTATATTTTCCACCGAATTTTCTTCATCCAGGTAGTTCTGACAGATATTTCCTTCTCGCAGAGCAGTTCCAGATACTTGTTTAGTACCACATCCTCGGTACGCTCAAAGGTTGCGTAGAAGTCGTAGAAGTTTGTGACCCCCCAAATCAATCCCAGTCTCTCGCCCAGTATGTTCGTATCTTCGCTCCACTTCGTTTTAATCCAGCTGTCCATCCATGGGAAGAGCCAGTCTCGTAAGACAAAGGCTGTGTTTTCGGGCCACGAATCCGACATGTTGAGCTGCAGGCAAAGGGGGCGAGAGTAAGTTGTGAAGGGGCGAGTGAAGAAGGGGAAGGGAACGCAGAATAAGGGAAGGAGGCCAAAGAAGAATGGTGTATCGGATGCTTATAGTATTTTTATACGGCATGGGGTGTTCCCTATCTATACATATTTCTGAGTCGGCATAACACTCTGGGCAAATGCCCCTTGAAAAGTTGCCTTGCTGGTCAAACTCCTTTGTGCTATCATCAGCACTCTCGTACTTCCTTACAGAACAGCGTGTATCACTGACTTGCAGCACCAAATTGTATTATTTTCGAAACCCCAGTACTACAGTGTACTCAAGTCCATCAACCCAAGGTTAGGTGGCGTAACGCCCAGAACACAGAACACAGAACAGAGACAAGACGTTCGAATTTACCCCGAGAATTCAGGCAGACACTCTAAACTTGATCATCACAAGACTCACTGTCACACGGAATTACTTTTGCCAGCGAATGTCGTTTTATAAGCGCTCGTGATAGGCGAATCGCTCATTTCTTCAATTGAGCCTTTGAGACGATTGTGAGACGCTCATTTATCCAGCTGCCTGGTAGGCAGACAATTTCTGCCTGATAGGCAGGAATTGTCTTTCGATCTCTGCCATCATGCACTTCTTTCATGCCATTCAATTTCACACAAGCTCCTGAGGCGTGACGGTCGCAGGCCGCACGATTGCGCGGGTGAAGGTTAAAATGCCTGTTGTGAATAAATATATATGCCTGAGAGGTCGGCCGTCTGCGCATTCATGGCAGCTGTCTCACAGCCTGAGCCGGGTGAGCTCTGCAAACAAGGCTGACTCGCCACTATGTGAAGCCTTCGACGAGTTGCTGTATGGTTGCTGCGAAGCAAACAGTCATGCCACTTCCGACGCATTTTAGGGCACACTTTCAGATATAATAGTTTTCTCGGGTAAAGAACATGTTCAATTTTTTCTCTTCTCTAGTGTCTGACCGATCGCTTCACTACACCGGACTTGTATCGCCGCGCCCCCCCTCCCTTAGTGACCCGATTCTTGCGATGCCGGGCTCTCAACCCATCGCGTGAACCCAAACGCTTTTGGCTCTCGGATGTGCTTTTGCTCTCAGTTATCGTCTGACCCTGACCTCTCTTTGCCCTCAAATACGATTTAACAGCGTCTTGGAGCTCCTTTTGGGCGTTTTCCGCAACGTCGCCATCCGCCGAGACTCCCCAGGCCATGACGAAGGCGGCGATAGCCCTCCTCCGATAGGTGACCGCCTCGCTCTCGCTGTAGAGTGCGCACTTGTCAGCATAGTCTGAAAGTGCCGACCCTATGATGGACCAGGCCTGTGCCCGTTCAAAGTCTTTCGGAGCTGGCATGAGAAGAAAGATTATTGCGTCGCGAGCCGCGAATTGTATCAACAAATTGGCTTTGCGCTCGGCAGCATGCTCAAGGATCTTCTCGGTCGTTCTCTGTTCCTCGACCCATTTCTTCGTGATGGGATTCCAGTGTAATATGTCTCCGATCCAGGATAGGTGCAGATAATGGTCCCAAATCATACCAGTGATACCTTTGACGACCAAGTAGAAATCTTTGGCCCAGATGCATCCCTCTTTCTTGTTCAGTGTGCCCATATCTTTCTCCGGGGAGATCTTGCTGTCCAAGTATGAGATGATCATGTCACGCAAGACCGATTTCGTGTCTTTGTCCCAGAGATCCGACATATTGAGCTGCCGGTGAAACGAGCGGGAGAAAAAGGCAAAGGAGGGTGAAGGAGATGGAAGAATAAGGTGAAGGATGCTGGGGAAGGGTGTTATTTTGGATGACATTAATATACGCCGTGGGCTGTTCCCTATTTATATATATTTCAAAGTTGTTTCAGCGTTCCGAATAAGTCGTCTTGTTGATAGCTGCCTTGCCTTTCTCAAATGCCACGATCCACAAAACTGCCATATTACACCAAGTGTAATTTGTACTCAAGTCCATTACACCAGGGCTTAGTTTCATTACACCAGGGCTTAGTTTCATTACACCAGGGCTTAGTGGCGAAGTGTTCATGACGCAGAACAGAGACGTTTGAAGGTCACTCTTAGAATCAAGGCAGACACTCTTCGTTTTATCGTCACAAGACTCACTCTCACACATTAACTCCTGCTTGGCAGGAAGATATTGAATTAGTTTCTGTTGTCGGCGTTGTTGTGCAAGATGGCCTGTGTATTTGCTCTCCTCGGCTCATCACATGCGGCAGAGCCATTGCTGCCTCAAACCAGCGACCGATCAAGGTCGCCTGTAGAAAGGAAGTCGCCAGACTTCTCTGCGCCGAAAGTTTATATTTTCCGTTGCAACCCAACATCAGGCACCGTTACCTCCAAGGTCTCCGCCTAGGTAGGCCGTGGCCTAGGTTTTTGTGGCAACCTGCCAGGCGTTGATAGTGTCGTATTTTAGGCAACCTCACTACGTACACCAACATCAATCTTGCAGTAGCATTTGTATTCTGAGAAGGTCTCATTCTGAAGAGAACAATCCGCCTCGAGTTTACCATGGCCCAGTTCCTCGTGTTGGGGTGTGGTCGAATGGTGTGAGAGAAGAAAGTTGCGTTGGTTTCACCTCCTCAGGTATCAACATGATTCCAGATCATTGGCTATTTATCACCGTTCTTTTTATCGTGATGCACTCGGGTTTTAAATTTTTCTTGCACTTTCTGTACTACCGTTTGCCAGCGAATGTCCCGTTTTAAGCGCTTGTGAGGAGTGAATTACTCATGAAACAAGTGTGAGCCGCTCCTTTATCTAGCTGCCTACTAGGCAGTCCTTCTTTTGAGCGGCTGTCAATTGTATCACCCACTCCCTATCAGATTTAGTTCCATAGCACCTCCTCTTTATTGCAAGGTGTAACCATCGCAGGCCACAGGATGCAGGAAGCCCCGCGGAGGAGCCGATTCTATTTACCTCGGAAGCGAGGGCAGTATCCGCACATGTGATGTGATAACAGTACTATGTCATTTACTTAACTAATATTTAGGTAGATTTCCTAACTCATCACAAGACCAGTTTCAATGTCGCCATATCTCGACTTCCACAGGTCTACAGGGTAGTTGGTTCTCGGCGCCCAAACACCGCTCCCGCCCTTGGGAAGTTTCTCGTTGACACTATCGAGGTATGTTGCTTTCAGACTGAACAAGGGCTTCGGAACCATTGTTTTTTGGTCTGAAGCGCTCATGCGAGGCACGGCCACCTTGAGGCCCTTGTTCCTCAGCTGCTCAATCACACGGACGGTGAGGTACGCCGCGCAGTCGCAGCCCAGCGTCCACGACGCATTCTCGAAGCCAATGGTGAAGAACAGGTTCGGTATATCTTGTAGCATCGTGCCCTTCCACAAAAACTGCCTCGACTGGTCCATGTGCTTTCCGTCGATGGTGAGGTCCATGCCGCCCGCAAAGTTGAGCCGCAGTCCGGTGGCGGTGACGATGATGTCCGGGTGCAGGACGCTGCCGGAGCTCAGCTTGATGCTATCCTTGGTAACGGTGCTGATGGTGTCAGTGACGACACTCGCCTTGCCCGTGCTCAGGGCGGCAAAGATGTCGCCGTCCTGCGAGGCGCAGAGTCGCTGCTCCCAGGGATTATAGCGCGGGTTGAAGTGAGGGTCCCACGGAACCTCAGCAGGCAGACGTTTCACGTTTTCGTACTTGATGACGCGTCGCACGATGCCTGGAAAATATTTGCAAAACTGAATCATCAGTACGAGTTGGATGACCCAGCCCGCTCGGAGAAGCAGGTGGGAGATGGACTGCGGAAACAGGAGAAACACAATGCGCGCCATCGTTCCGTGCTGGGGCAAGGGGAATATGTATGTCGGGCTTCGTTGAAGCATCGTCACATGCTTGGCCTTGTCGGACATTGAGGGCACCATGGTCACCGCAGTCGCGCCACTGCCGATAATGACGACCTCCTTGCCCTTGTAGTCGAGATCTTCCGGCCAAAATTGCGGATGCAGCACCTTGCCCTGAAAGTTGTCGATGCCAGGGATAATGGTGTGAAGCGGTGTCTCATAGTCGTAATACCCGGTCGCGAGATACATGAACTGGCTGTAGTAGACCTTGGGGTCCTTGGTGCCTGGGGCCGAGGCCGTAATCGCCCAGCGGGAATGCGCCGACTCCCAGTTGGCGGCGATGATCTTGTGCCTGAAACGGATATTGTCGTAGATGCCTGTTTTCTGCGCCGACTCCTTCATGTAGGTGCGAATCTCCTGCCCGCTGGCCATGGTGCCCGTCTTGGGCCACGTGTTCCACTGAAAGGCAAAGGTGAAGATGTCCGAGTCGGACCGGATGCCTGGGTAGCGGAAGAGGTCCCAGGTACCGCCGAGGTCGTCGCGCGCTTCAAAGATGGCGTACGAGCTGCCAGCGGGCGTGCCGGTTTGGAAGCGGTAGGCAGCATTGATACCGGCGATACCTGCGCCCACGATGATGAGGTCAAAGTCGGTGTGACTGGCGCCTGCGCTGGGGTTTTCTGTTGCTGCAGGCATTTTTTGCGGATGGTGTTTTTTCCAAGCTTAAAATAGGGAAAAGAGGAAAATGACCCAAGCCATAAGTTGAGTAGCTGGCTGGGGTTCCGACTTATATGAGAGTACCCGGATTAGCTACCGGCGCAACTAACCCGGCGGCGACGGCGCATGCTGGGCGGCCCGGTGGGGAAGGATCGGCAGGGCTGATTCGGCAAAGTTAGTGAGTTGCCTCGGATGTCTTGAGACAACGAGGGGTCGCGGCCGGCGAACGGCCCCCAGAAGCTAACTTTGCGCTAACTTTGTACCTGGGCGCCGCGTAACCTAGTCTTGACAAGAACTGCCGCGGTATCTTATTGTGCACTATGTATTGACGTAGGCGCATTCCCAGGATAAATCTTCTATTATGTGGGTGATCTAAACAAAGGCATCGTACAATCTATGAAACGCAGCGGAAACTTTCTATAACCTAGCTAGTCAAACCGCATAAGCAGTAGCATTCTTTTGCATTCTATGAATCTCGCCTACGTACCCAAGCTGCGTAGAAAAAGAAGTCAGCGTTGCTCAAATACTCTGCTGAGAAGAAGTCACGTACCGTTTCAGTGCCGCCTCCCAGGCCCTTCATTCCAAACCATCGGCTGAGAGCGGCCTGCTCGAAGCGTTTCGTAGGCAGCTTTGCATCTTCATCGCTGATTTCCGCGTTGAAGACGATGCTTCTGGGCAGCCTCGGCTCAACAACCGAAGGTCGCCCGATGCCCACGAGGTCACAGGCACCGCTCTTGACGGCATGCTCCAACCCGAGTCGACTACGGAAGCCTCCGGTGACCATGAGGAACAGCTTGGGAAACGTCTGGCGAATCGCAGAGGCAAAATCGAGGAAAAAGGCCTCGCGCGCCGCGGTGCTGGCGGATACCTTGATAGTAGTGTCGTGGGCGACCGAGACCATCATCTATCAAGTCATGAGCAACCAAGCCGGGCGTATAAAGAGATGTGTGCTTTCGGTATACGTACCTTGGGATCTTCGTAGGTTCCGCCACTAATTTCAAGAAAATCGATACCCGCGTTGGTGATTTCCGTCAGCTGCGCCAGGCAGTCCGCCAATTCACCGGCGCTCTGGTGATCGACCGAGTTGATCTTGATGCCGACACAGAACGTGGGCGCGACCGCAGCGCGAATCGCGCGAATCACCTCGACCACGATGCGTGCACGCTTCTGCGGCGTGCCGCCGTACTCGTCCGTCCGCTGGTTGCTCCTGGCGGACAGGAACTGGGACAGCAGGTAGCCGTGCGCGGCGTGGATCTCGACGCCGGCGAAGCCCGCGTCCTCGGCGACGGAAGCGGCGGTGGCGAAGCGGCGCACGACGTCGTCAATCTCAAAGTCGGTCATGGCGCGGGGCGTGCCGAAGACGAGGGCGCTCGCGGCCTGGGCGACGAGGCCGGGGCCGAGGTTGACGCCGACGGCGCTGGGCGCGATGGACTTGGCGCAGATGCCGCGGGTGCCGGCGCCGATGGTGGACTGGCGGCCCGGGTGGTTGATCTGGACGAGGGCGGGCGTGCCGCGCTCGCGGGCGGCGTCGGCCCAGCGCGCCCAGGCCTCGACGTGGTGCCGCCGGCTGAGGCGCTCGTTGATGGTCACGTCCTCGCGCGTGCCCTGGTACGCCGCGTCCACCTGCACGTTGCCCGTCAGCAGCAGGCCCCAGTCGCCCTCGGCCCACAGCCGGTACGTGTCGACGAGGTCCGCGTGCGGGAGCATGTCGCGGCCCGCCCAGCCCTCGGCCAGTGCCGCCTTGACGAGCCGGTTGGGCAGGGTCAGGCCGCAGGGCAGGGTCAGGGGGGTGGAGATTTCGAGGTTTTGCTTGGCCATTGTGAAAGCGAGTTGCGTGGGAGATGGGCAAGTTGGCCAGTTGGGAAAGTGGTCGAGGGCCGGTGTAGTTATGGGAGAGCGGTGACGAGGCAACTACAGCTTGGACCGTCGAGAAATTAATTCTGCGGAGCGGAGTTGCATGTCACGCTGCGCCTCGGCTTGAGACCGGACGGTCCAGACGCGGAGCCGGGGTATCTCGGTGGAGACTTGGACCGGCCTGTCCACTAGCTTACACGGCTAACGGTTAAACTTTCGGCGCAGAGAATTCTGGCGACTTGTTTGCATCTTAACCAAAAGCAACTCCGCAACTCCACCATGGCATCTCCTCCGCCGGACTTAGATGCCAAACACTGGTAATCACTCGCCGGTCGGCTGTGGCTGTGGATGCTGTGCGAAAATCCTGCCTTGTATTCGCTTGTGAGGCACCAGGCACCCGGCGCCGCGAACTCAACAAGACCACGTTCGCCGGGTAGTGTGAAAGAGCCGACCAGGGCTGATGACGCTCAGAACGGGTCACGCACATGTGAAGGTTAGGCAAGAAAGACTGAATGGCGAGGGGAATATACGTGTATTGATTAACGGCTTGTCGGCGTTAAGAGGTCGTCTTTCTTCTGACTGAGCCAGTTCTGACAGTCGTCTTTGGCGGCTGAAGGATGATTGAATTGCCATTGAATCAACTCATCTAATATGCCCTTTAAATATTTGCCACCCTCTTCGAGCCCAAACAGCTCTTGTATTTCTCTGCCGTTTAGAAGAGGTCTCTCCAGCGACGCCCTTTCCAGCTTCTCCTGAGAGATGTATACTGCGAACCTCGAAAATTTCTCCCATAAATTCTCGGAACAGCCTCGTGCGGCATCGTCGTCTGTTGCATCTTCGTCGAGCGCTTCCGCCAACATGACGAATGCGAGCTGAGCGGTCCATGCTGGCCCCCAAGAGCGGATGGCCATGCCACATTCGCCTCGGGAGCGATGTAAGCGATTGACTGTATTGCGAATGGAATCGAAATTCCGCAGCGACTCGTCAAGAAGTTTCACTGCCCTGGCGGGAGCCCTGATGGAACTGGCTGCTTCTCGTACTATCTCTTGGCGTAGAGTGTGGCGCAATCTGGCGAATGGTGAGTAGGCCGCTAATATCCAGAGAAGATGTCTATTGTCGTCTGGAATAATCAAGGAAGATAAGCTGCCTCCGCCATCTAAGAGCCGGGCAAGAGTTCGGTATGCTCGTGGTAAGGGTGTTGGCCACGCTGAAGAGGCAGACCGAATTCCCCACGAAGAACACTGCGCTGCTAGCAGCTGGAGTAACGCTGAGTCCAACCGAACGAATACGGGTGAATAAAGGCGGCATTCAAATAGGAGTTTGAGACTAGCCTCTGAATTTTCATTCGTCATCATCTTGACAAGCTCGGCACCGATTCTATCGCGAGTAATCATTGCGTCGAGGGCGCCATGCACTTCCGGGTCCTGCATACACAGGGCAGTTTCCGGGGCGACGGAAAATCCAAGTTTGCCGGCCACTCTAATCAGACGGAGGACTCTCAGAGGGTCATCCAACAAGGTCTGTTTGGGGTCCAGAGGCGTCCTCATGATCTTGGCCTGGAGATCCTGGAGGCCCCGGCCAGTAAAGTCGACCACCTCTTTCCTTTCCAGATGAAAGAACAACGCATTGGCCGTCGCATCACGGCGAGATGCATCCTCGGCAGCGGTACCAAACTCCATTTCCGGATTCCGGCTCTGGCCGTCATACACTTCCTTCCGCAGATTGACCAGATCCACGTCGAGGCCAAACAGGACACCTCCGGCCGTCTCCAGCTTCTTGCACGTTTTGGCATTCTTCTTTGTGATGTGAAACCGCGAGAAGCAGGGTCGGGATAGGCCCAGCTTGGCTGCCTTTTGCGTGTATTTGGCTTCGATCTCTGGCGTTGCGGAAAAGGTCTGCAGAAACGTGCCGAATTCTTTGCCCGTCAGATTACTCAGCGCCAGGTCAAGGTCGGAGGAAGGTATCCCTAATAGGCGATCCCGAACCCAGCCTCCTGTGATCCAAATCTCGAGTCCCGGAAAATGCTGGGCGGCCTCTAGTAAAAACTCGCGGAGAAGCTGCTCGGCAGGCTGCAGCTGGATTTGGAGCTGGAACGCCATGGATGGATGGCTATGACTTGGGTTGCCACAAAGTTTTGACACGGGTCAGAAAATTGGCAAAAAGACGAAATCGATTGGAATTGAAGAGTCGTCCTTGTGCACAGCCAACTGCGGTTGAAGATGAGTCACGCTGTGGCCTTTTGGCCTCCAGCCTGATAATGGCTACCCCGCGCACTAATTAAATGAATCCTCCATAAGACTTCACTTCTTTCACATCTTTCCCAGCTTCACAATACGAGATTCACGATGACAGAGAGGAAAGAGGATCCTAACAGTTACACACTTTACATGTTTCCGTTTTCGCTGTATTCCATCATGGTCATGTATACATATGTTCTGGCAAAGCAACGTTCCGGCGATGGGGGAGTAACGCTCTCCAACAAACTGGTAAATCTGCATCGAGATGAAAACATTGACCAAGAGTTTCTCGGTAGGGTAAATCCTAAAGGCTTGGTAATTCGCCCCTTTGCCCATCTTTGTTCGCGAGCTAAACCAGAAAAGGTGCCTGTATTGAGTGGCGGTACATTGTCGCAGCCGATGCCAGAGAGTCTTGATATTTCTTACTGGCTGTGCTCCCACTACCCACACTCGCTCCCAAAGGCAAACGAGTCGGTCATTCGACAACTATTGCAGGATATCCATACGATCCAAGGGTTGTGTCTCTCGATTGCGAAAGGGCAGCGCATGGACAAGCTTCCGTGCGATGCCGACGAACCGTTGCGGAGAGACGACCTGAGTCCAAAATATAGGCGAGCTTTAGAGTACAAGCAGAAAGTGTAAGAGTAACTTTGACTTGGTCCGGTCTCAAATTCGTTTTGATGTCACTAATAACATCCATTTAGCCATCGAGAGACACTCGAAACTGCTTTGACGGATGCCAGAGTAGAGGAAGCGGAAGGGCAGGCTCGAGACCTGTTCAGCGGCGTCATGGCAGTCTATAATCCGGGCGATGAATGGATTTTTGGGAAGAACCCGACCGTGCTGGACGGACACCTGGTTCCGTTCATCATGCGACTGCTTGATTGCGAGCGGGATGATTTAATCCCAGAGGCCCTGCAAAAATACGGGAGGATTCATGCGGCATCGCGTCAATGGGATCGCGTCATGCATGGACGACCAACAAAATGGAATGTATCCTTGGGGCATGTTGGTGACATGGCCGCTGATTATACTGGTCCTCAGTGAGAAGCGGTGGTCCTTAAATAAGTGAGAGCCAGTGGTCTTCAGTGAGAAGTCACTAGTCCTCAGTGAGAAGCAGTGGTCTTCAGTGAGAGATAGTGGTCCTCAGTGAGATGTCGCTAGTCCTCAGTGAGAAGCCCGCCTGAATCCTCTCGGATCTACCCAGTAGCTATTAGATCCGCGACGAATCGGGTAACAGCTTCCAGCAACTAAATTTCTCCTTCAAAAAAATCATCCCAAATCTCAGGTACCAGCGTGAACAAAAGTTCCAACATCAGCATGCCACTCACAGCTGTGTGAGCAAGCGCCCGCCCATTACTAGTGAGGACAGTGGTAGTGGCTGAAGCCTGACACTACCCGCTAAAAGCACTGAGATTCACGCCACAGTGCTAAATTTGCGGGCTGCTACGCCTCATTATTCACGGTCGCGTGAAAACCGCCACTTCCGCAAATTGACGAGCCAGGATCGCAGAGAGGCCTGAGCTTGCACCCGGCCAGCATCCACAGCCCTGAACTGAGGTCGGTCAATGCCAACAGACACCCTTTTCGCATCTTCCGAGCTTGTTGCATCGTGAGATATGGCTGTGCGGAGAGGCTGCATCTTCCCGTGCGCCGTGATGCGCTCGGCCATTGCCTCTTTAGGCATCATTGGTAGGAAAAGAGTTGTCGCTATTTGTCCTGCGTGATACAAGGCAATTGAGCATCCAACGCAATTCATATAAAATGCTTCATCATGGCCGGCTCTCAGGTGTCGCTTTCCTCCTCAGCTCCATCATCAAGGCCGGCTCGAACACGCCATTGCGTACAATTCCATCATCAAGTTCATTCCGGCAAAATTCACCATGGTCTCCTCCAAACGCACCGACGTCCGATGCCAGATCTGCGGTGTCAGCGGCAATGTTGGTCGCATGCGGCTGGCGAGTGAGCCTCCACAGGCAGCATCGCGACGCATGCGCCAGGGCATCCCCCTCAGCAACGATACCGACTGTGTTGGTTGCTTTGTGGTGACTGACGATGGTACCGAGGATGAAGATGATGCCGCAGACGTGTCATTTGTCCCAGTCAAAGTGGAGGATGATGCCAAGGACGACAAGTATGAATACACGCCGGCATCTTCTGGTGTGACTAGCGATGACTGCTTTGAGGACATGTCCGAAGACGACGATGATTACAACGAGGACGACGATGGCGATGATAGCGAAACCGAAGTCGGCGCAAGTGACCACTCGTACAAGAAATTTCTTCAGGGATTCAAGGCAGACAATGGAAATCGCATCGTACCTCTCACTGAGGAGTACAAGGAACGAGACCCGACATGGTGCAGCCGCGAGCACATCGCTGGCCCCAACTGTGTCTTACGAAATGCGTACTCTGGACAAAACATCACCGCCGAAGAGCTCCGGGGCTGCAACACGTTCCAACTGCTGTGTCCCAAGCCCAGCGACTGGCAGCCAGAAGAGGGAGATGACGAGTTTGAGCTAGACGACCAGTGCTCCAGCTATCTGTCCGGGTTGCGCGACCATCTCGACACCACGACCAACGCCGTCACCATCTTTGCGCCGATGCGCCACACGCAGGAACAATTCAAGGTGTACAACTGGGTGAGTTCGGCCAGCGACCGCCGCCTCGCTGCCGTGCCGTTCCACCCTGCCTGCTTCGAGGTCTTCAAGCGCGCCTCGATCAAGCGGTGCAATACGGTCGACGTCGAGGGCCTGGTGGGCTGGTACCGCGTGGAATCGACGTACCACTATACGGATAAAATCTTTCCACACGAAGACGCGGTCCGTCGCGCGACACGTGAGCAGGTCTGGGACCATGTAGCAGGCGATGAGTGGATTGCCGCGAACCCGTGTTTTGTGCCGGCGCTGCGGGAGGAGATGCAACAACTGGCCACGGACGAGGCTTTTGCGGTTCCTCCATCGGGCGAGGCAGATATCGACGGCATCTCGCATATGAACCTCTCCTCACAGGCATCCACCAACCTCCCGCAGTCCCTGTACTTTGGCCACGTCAGCCACGAGATGCCCTGGATCTGGGAAGCATGGTGCGCGCGCCCGTACGCGGGCTGGGTGACACGCTCGCAGTCGGACATTGCCCCGGATGCGCTGGCCGTCAGCCACCACCGCGAGTATCTGAACAATTGGATCCGGGCCATTGAGGACGACGGCGAGTCCTCGGCGCAAAAGCGTGCCCAGCTGCGGGACCTGCGCGCCCAGATGAAGCAACTCGAGGCACAGAACGCCTATATCCCGGAACCGGTGCCGGTGACGCTGCTCCCCCGCCACGGCACCGACTGGCGGAAGCTGTACTTTGCGCTACAGACGATGAGCAACACCTCGCACGGGCTACGCAACAGGGAGCGCATCTGGCGCTGCTGCAACTATATCCTGGATCGCATCGCGCTGCAGCGGGGCAAGGGAAAGATTGGCGCGAATAATCATGTGCGGCTTCCGAGGGAACGACATGGCAAAATGGGCATACATGATATCAGGGGCTTGAATTTCGCGGATGACTACTCAGAGAGTGAGGCTGAGTTCTCGGACGACAATAAGGAGGATATGGAGATGGGAGATGATTGAGATGATTGGGTGTTCAGAAATAACGACAAAGCCAAATACGAATGTATCAGCTGACAGAAAGCTAATCTCCTTGCATAACAGGCAGGGACATGCCGAGGTCAATTATCCAGTGTATACCCTTCTGTGTCACAATCGTCGTGAAAGTCGACATATTTAAGCGACATATCGACGTCATCAAACACGCGCACATTTACCAGCTGCAACTCCATATGGTTCGCTGACAAGGCCAGACACAGGAATTTTGGCGAAAGCAACAAGATACAGTAGAAAACTGTTTTTAGCTGGTGCCAATGTGGGAAACCGATGCATCTTCGTCTTTCTGGTCTTCGCCAAAGACACCATGGTATCCATTCTCCTCTAGATAACGGCGAAATTTGACATCCTCGCTCTCCAGCTCGCGCTCCATGTCCGGCACAAGGAACCAGGTAATGATGGCTCCGGTCATGGCAAAGCCGGCGCCGATCAGGAATACGCCCTGTATGCCCTTGTCCTCGTCCTGGAAAGAATCTTGGATCGGCGTAAAGACTTGGGTGCCGATGGCAGCGCCAGCCTTGCCCACAGCGGCCGCGAAGCCAAGAAAGTGGCCACGGACGGGGGTAGGGAAAGATTCGGCACCGCAAAGGAAGGTCGCGACCTGAACGTTGTTAGCATCCAACAAGAATTCAGCGGATAGTAAAAGGACATACACCTGGACCCATCTCGGCCACCGCGTTGAAAATTCCGTACATGATGACGAAAAGAGGAAAAACAGTCTTGAGTGGGTTCAGAGCGCCTCCGATGATGAATGCCATGAGTGACCAGAGAACAAAACCGAGAGTCATGGTCTGCTTGCGCCCAATTTTGTCCATGAGATAGCCTCCGAGGAGACAACCGGGCAAGTAGAAACAATTGAGCACAGTGCCATAACCGACCGTCTGCATAAGGCTGTCGCTAGGGTTCAGCGTGGCCAAGATTGTTGAGCCAAACAGGCCGAATGGATAGGTCTGCAGACGTCTGTTAACGAAACTCTTTTGAGCGTTGCCCTCACGAATCCGTCCTTACCACAAAGTCATATACAAACCAAGCCATCGAGGTGCCGAGCATAGGCTTCCAATAGCGCTTCATGACCAGCCAGTACGGAATCTGCTTCTTCATGGCATGCTTTCGGTACTGGGTCGAGTTGACCAGACGCAGGCGCACAAAGAGGAGGGCGACGGGCAGCACCAGGCCGAGACCGAAGCAGACACGCCAGAGGCCGTCGCCGGGCTTGTAGTTGTACGCAGCGAGGACGATGAGGACGACGATGCCGGCAAAGACAAAGCCGAGATCGATGGAGAAGTCGGTGGCAACGGCGGAGAGCATGCCACGGCGACGTCGCACCTGGGCGTTTTCGTCTGCCGCCTCTGCAGTGCTGGTGGCGCATGTCGGGTATTCGCCTATTCACCGTCGTCAGATATCGAGCCTGTCATACATGATCAAAGAAGCAGCCAGTGCACAGAAAACAAACCTCCAGCTCCAAATCCAGCAACGCCACGGCCAATGATCATCATCCAAAACATGCCTTGGCGGGTGGCGCCGTGCGCGGCCGTCGCCAGGACGATGCCGAGGACCAGAAAAAAGGTGGCCCAGAAGATGCCTGTGCGACGGCCGAGCCTGTCAATGGCCCAGCCAAAGAAGAGCATGCCAAAGACCTCGCCGATGAGAAAGGCGTTGGACATGCCCGTCTTGACGCGCTTAGTGTAGTCGGCCGGGTAGAGCGCCGACAAGACGGGGTTCATCTGGCCGACGACTTGCGCATTGTAGCCGTCGGAGAAGAGAGCCGCGCCGGCGACGAGAACCATGGCCATGGACGACATTTTGCTGCTGCGCCCGATGACTTTGGGGGGGCTCTGGGACGCGATGTGGACGATGGCAGCGTCTTTGCCGTTGTCTTGCGATGTGCCGCTGTCGTGGACGGGCTGCGCAATGGTTGGTTCAGACATGGCCACTGTATTTGCCGCGGTTCTCGCTCACTGGCGTATCAGACAAGGCTAGAGTCTATCTTGACGGCAGAAAAGGGGCCCTTTTTATTCATGTAGTAAGAATCTGGATAAGTTGGCAACAGCTCGCATGCACAGTTTCACAGAATTGACACCGAGCCCAGGATATGCCGTGTCGTTCAACGACGGTCAAAACAGTCGACTGCACGGCTTCGCATGCGCTCGCCACGCCCACGTGGAGGCAGTTGACAAATGTACAGGGCAACTCTCGTGCCGAGATGCCGATCCTGGGAAAGGAAATTCACCTTGCTGCAGAAAGCACGCGAGCATCTGAGAAGCCTGTAGTTCGTCACTTTGCCAAACCCTTCCTACTGCAGGTCGTGTAAGTGGAATTGTCGTTGCGGGAGCGAAGCTGCCACAACACGTGGCGGAAGCGACGATTGTGATTCCATGAGATAAACCGATGAGCCCCCAGCAATGCGCCCTGCGCTAATGCAGTGTATTTCCGCTGTGGCGTCGGCTGGCGTAGGTGCAGATCGCAGGGGCCGGCTTGTCCCGTATCTGTGTGATTTCGGGCCCTTTGGGTGAATGATGACGGCAGTATTTTGTCTAGCAGACCGAGGTCGCTTGTTCCTCTTGTTGCATTTGGACGAGGCGGACCTGCAGGGCTGGAGTCGGCATGGAACAGGGCACCGAGCAGGAGGAATCGATAAAGGCGAAGCTCATCCCGCACGTGTACAATCCAAGGCTGGCTCCCTGGCATGAAAACAAATTGTCATCACAGCATGATTCCTTTATCCGACGTCGCCAGCTTCAAGGACAATGGCTACCTCATTGTCCGCGATTTTCTTTGTCCCGAGGAAATCACCAACCTGAAATCATGGGCGCAAGAGGTCCACGATTACCAGGCCACCGAAAGCTCCGATTTCATGCCCTACGATAATAACCATCTCTGGATCCTATCGAAACTTGATGAAAGAAGCCATTCCTTACACCCCGAGCAGGAAGTCAGTTACCTCTTTCGAGTAGCAAGACCCTTTAGCCGAAATGCCGCATTTGTTGTTATTATGCGACAAATGCCCGTCGGATCCTTGGGACCAGATTTCGACCTCGATGCAGGCCCCCGGCACGGCTGCGCTATCCGTCGATCCACACCTTCAACGCCACCTTGGGGGAATATTGGAAATCGACCTCGTCTTTCAGGCCCGATTTCTCGGTCATGCTGACAAGTAGCCAGTCAAGCGACCCACGTGCGTCGTATATTGACCTCGTTGCTTCGTTTATTCCCAGAAGTTGGGGAAGCCCTCCACATTGACGGAGAGGCGGCAAAACTATCCCGTTTTATGAGGTTTGGGATTTGAAAAGCTCTGATGGGCCATGTAATGAGGTGGTTTTGAACCCATGCTCAAGCATGGGTGTTTGAAGCAAGACTGACAATTAAGCACGTGGAAGCTACTGGGCCGCTGCTAACCAGGCCAGCAGTGACTCGGTTTTCCGCCATTGTTGAAGAATCACGGACATCTTTTTTCTTCTCGGTCATCTTCTTCTCTTCTTTTTCAATACTACAAACATGGGCATCCCTGAGCGCAAAACCCCCGCCTCGGTGGCGGACTACATCCTCTCCGTCCTAGCCGCGTCCGAGCAGACGCCGTATCTCGGCGAAGCCATTTCCCAGCTCCAGCACTCTCTGCAGGCCGCCGCCCAAGCCGCCTCGGCGACGCCGCCCGTCGACGAACTCACCCACGTCGCCGCGCTGCTCCACGACATTGGCCAGTTCGCGCCGGCCGCCGACCTGCGCGCCCTGACCGGCGGCGAGGCCAGGCGCCTCGGAGGCCAAGCGGCGCCGCACTCGGTCGGTCGCGCGGGCCACGAGACGCTCGGCGGCGCCATGCTCCGCGCGCTGGGCTTTCCGCAAAAGGTCGCCCGCCTGGTCGAGTCGCATGTGGCGGCGAAGCGCTATCTCTGCGCCGTGGATGCCTCGTATGCTGAAAGGCTGTCGGACGCGAGCAAGAGGAGCCTCGCGTACCAGGGCGGGCCGATGAGCGGCGCGGAAAAGGACGAGTTTGGGTCCGGCGAGTGGTGTCGGGACATGTGCCAGTTGCGGAGATGGGATGATGCGGCCAAGGAGAAGGATCTTAAGGTTAGAGACTTGGAATCTTGGCGTACGGTTATTGAGCGTGTCTTGAGTCAGAACATGAAGGCGACCACGGAATGAGGTCGAAATAGATTCCCTCACATTGCGACCGCGGTGCAGTGCCGCTCTCGCTCGGATCAAACATGGCAATGCCTCAGTTGTCGCGCATCAACTCATTTCGCTAGGCGGCACCGCCGGACATTAGAACACGGATTGGCCAGAAATCCGCGTCAGAACCCTCATCTACATGCTACATGGGATCTCCGTCTTGGGGATGACATGCCGCGTCCAGTCATGGAAACACGCCCGCTTGACGCAGTTGCAGCCTCGAGTCATCCAGACCCAAGAACTATCGTCTGCAGCTTCATTGCGCATTCGTCAGCAGGTTTAGTGTCATTGCGTTTTGAAAGTTTCAGGTTACTACGCGTGGTGTTTGTTGGTCGCTGAAATGGTTGAAGATGCGTCCAACTCAGTGAATTGGATGCACCAGGGAGGCAAAATAGACAGCGATTTGTCATTATGTTCTGTTCTCTTCTTATTTTTTTGTTTATATAGATCTTATGCTCTTCTTGTTTTATCACTATCATCTACTTTAGTCGTTTGTCCTGGTGGTTAAACGCGGCATAGTATGAGCTGGAACCTCCTTAAGCCGAGAACTCTAAAATCGGTCCCGGGGCCGACTCCGGAGGGACACCAAATCAGCGTCATGTTGAAACCAGCTTTCAACCCATCGCCGAGAGGGCGCGCCCTTGGTCCCCTCTAGTGATTTTGAGACTAAATGTAGCTGTATATATACAGGCACATCCCCAACTAGATGCCGCCACCCGAACTTTTATCACTCGCTGCCACGACACCAATGACAACCGAACCCAACCAACCCGAGATGCGCGTCGGCTTCATCGGCCTCGGCTCCATGGGCACGCCCATGGCGCTCAACCTCGCCAAGCACTTCCCCGTCACCGTCTGGAACCGCAGCGCGGCCAAGTACGCGCCCTTTCACGGCACCAGCGCCCGCATCGCCGACTCACCCACCGCCGTCGCGCAGCAGTCCGACGTCGTCTTCACCATGCTCTTCGACGACGCCGCGTACCGGGCGCTGTTCACGCCCGCCTTTGCCTCGGCGCTGCGCGGCACGACCGTCGTCAACACGAGCTCCGTGTCCGTGGGGTGCAGCCGCGCGCTCGACGCGCAGGTGCGCCGCGCCGGCGGCCGCTTCCTCGAGATGCCCGTCAGCGGCAGCCGCGTGCCGGCCGAGCAGGGCCAGCTGGTGGGCATGCTGGCCGGGGACGCGGACGCGGCGCGCCGCGTGGCGCCGCTGCTGCGCGCCATCACCAAGACGGCCGTGTACTGCGGCGACGACATTGGCGCCGGCCTGCGCACAAAGTTCGCCACCAACCTCTTCCTCATCACCATGACGGCCGGCCTCGCAGAGTCGATGCACCTCGCGCGCACAATGGGCCTCGACGTCGCGGCGTACGCGCAGGTCCTCGACGCCGGGCCCATGGCGTCGGCGTACTCGAGGCAAAAGGTCGCCAAGATGCTCGCGGAGGACTGGGCCCCGCAGGCGGCGGTGGCGGACTGCTATAACCTCACGGAGCTGGTGCGGCAGGCGGCGGTCGAGGTGGGCGCGCAGACGCCGCTGATGACGGTGTGTAATGCGTTGTATAGGGAAGCGGTGGACCGTGGCTTTGGTGGCGACGACATGATTGCCATTCACAAAGTCATGTCACCTAGTACGGAGGTTGAAGAAGATAGTTCGAAAATGTAAAGATGTATATTTCATGGACCTCTCGCTGACGTGGATGCCATCATCGCCGTGGACTGCTGGGGCCAACCGCTACTCTACTATTATTACATCGGGGTGCTCGCTCATCATGTGCGTCGCCAACTGGGCTCGAAAGTAGAACCTCTCGGGGCACTTCTTGCACGGCTTGGTCTTGAACTGATCATGAGCGCTCGGGCCCGACATCTGCGACGGGCTCCAAAACGACTGTCGCTCTCTCCTCTTCTTTTGCGCCGATTTTGGCGTCGACGGGAGCTTTGTTCTTCGTGATCCTGACGCTGAGCCAGCAGCGGTAATCCTCCTCTTCTTCTTCGGCGTGGATGAGGCAATCGTCTTGCTCAATGTGACGGGGGAGCATGGTGCGACGCGGATGCAGGACTCGTCGATTTCGCCTTCCTCCAGATCGGCGTCAATCACTTTGGGCGCGTCTGCCTTGGTAGCTCGCGTCTCGAACGAGTCGAGCTCCTCTAGAGAGGGAGGTTCGCTCAGTTCAGAGGAGCTAGGCGAGTCCGGTGTCAGATCTGGAGTCTGTTCTGGCATGTCACGCGTCTCGGCTGGTCTTTCGGTGACAACTTTTGAAACGTCGCCGGCCGTCGACTCTTTTGCCGGGGGCTCGACAGTTCTCTCTTCTTGGGCGGCTTGGGCGGGGATCTGTCCGCACTTGTTCGGCCGTGTTGGAAGCGACGCTGTTGGACTTGTCTCGAGGCCTTCAGTGGTTCCACCAACAGGCTCTGATGACTGCGGGGAGCAGCTTGGAGCATCTGTAGACTGTGCTCGGTGTGTCGCAACGGGCGATGGATCCAGCTCATTCTCGATCGGCTCCTTTTTTATCACGACAGATTCCCGGCTTACAGCCATGTTCTCTCCTTCATCATCGGAGAGAGAGACTGTGCTGGGGGAGATGAGTTGAGTCCGTGGTAGTGAACCATATTCGATGCGCACAGAGATGGGGAACTGCGAATCGGGGTTTGGGGTGGCAGAAATGGCTGTCAGCAGTGGTGTCTGGTTATTGAGCATTCCGTGAGGCGAGATACTAGTGTCTTGGTGTCCCGCAGTTGTTGGATCGGAGCGATTCCATATGTTGACGGCGTCCAAATTGTTCTTCTCCGCACGGGCAGCATCGCAGTTCATGACTTCGACGCCGAGTTCTCGAACAATGTCGAGGAAATCAATGTGTTGGCTCGGCAAGGCGTGGCGAGTCATCATGTGGTGTCTCGCACCCTCTGCCGTCTGGAAAAAGACAACTTGATGGTGCTGGTGGCACTGGAAGACGTACCACTTGCCCCCGTACCCAAGAATAGCCTGTCTTCTTCGCGGATCCCTCTCTTGCTGTACGTCCCAAAAGTCGATACACAGTCGAGGCTTCAGAGCGTTGCCATGGCTCGGTTGCGCATGGGTAGGGGTGGGTGGCGGTCTCATCGGCCCGGCGGCCTGTCGCAGCGCCTCGGAGGCATAGGCTCTCTTTTGTGCAGGCAGGTTCGGGACTTCGCTTTGGGCTGGACGCTTGGGCTAGATACTTGCGTGAGCAACATGTACAGGAATCGCATCCCGGGGGGTGAAACGTACTGGGCGGCCACGCCCGCGCACGGGGGGGACAGGTTGCCGGACCGTCGGGATGTTTTGCATCTGCTGATATGGGCCAGCCACAAGACCAGATGCGACGTGGTTTGCAGGTCTCTGAACAAGTTGGTGGTGTGCAGAAGGGAACGATGAGGGGTGAGGAGACGACGGGGGTAGATTGTGTAGAGGGTGTTGCAAGAAACTTTGTCCCGGACCAATCTCTCTCGGGGGGGAGAGAATACCCGACGCCGGAGCCGCGTGATGAGGGATGGTCGTATGATTAGAGGCATTGGCTTTTGACGAGGCCAGAAACTTATCAATAGACTCCTGAAAGTAGCCCGGTCCTAGTGCATCAAAGACACCCGAAGCAAAAGCCTTGAGGGCGACATCCAGCGTCGTGTTGCGCACAAAGGAGCTCTGCAGCGTGCGCGTGCTCTCGTTCAGGCACTGCATCATGGTACCGAACCAGTCCTGCTCCGACATGTTTCCCGCATGTCCCTGCGAGGCCATGACGCGCTGCTGGAACATCTGGTTGGCATTCTGATGGGCGGTCTGCTGCTGGGGAGACTTGTACGCCTTTGTCGCTTCCAAGACTTGGCCGATGCAGCCTTCCAGCTGGGCGACCAGCTCAGCCCGCTTGTCGACGGGTTGAGAATGGCTGCGGGTGCGGTGATGAGCCGGACGTTGCGGGGGTCGTGGTGCGAGGTGGGACATTGGTAGTCGAGGACGGGGAGGATTGTGTGACTGGTGAGACGAACCAAGATGGATGTGGAGGAGCTGGATGAACAGTGACGAAAGAGGAAAGGAAGAAGAAAAAGGAAAAAAGTGATTACACAGAAGGCTCGACGAATGCCGGCCAGCCCCCAATCTATATACTTGGATCTCTATGCTCCATTACAAGACGGTGAGAGGCAACCGCCAGGGCATTTAGGCTTCCATAACAACCCACCGACCGCCCATCAAACCATGTAGGTTGCCATCTCGAATGGTAAGACATGATCCCGCCCCATGCAAGGCATCGAAGCGCCTAGGATAGTCAAGCTAGACCTAAGAATAGTGTCAGCCCCGCTGATTGGGTCGTGGATCTAACCCAGTAAAGGATCAATCTACTGAAGCTGCGACATTCTATTCGCTCTCTGCGAACACATTCCACAACCACAACGGGGGTTGGGTGGGCGGCAAGGGCATTGATTCGTCCCAGGTCCCCCTCCCCCTCCACACATGTTGCATGACGGCGCTTAGAGGTCCCCGCGACATTTTGTTATAGCAATGTATAGTTTGTTCCATTTGGTGAGCAAGTCCGGCTCAAAACAAGATTGATTGGTCCAGGACACGTCTCCCTGGAATCGACTACTGTCGCGGTGCCGAGACATGTGCATCTCTATAGTTGCCTATGGGATGCCATCGACACGTTTCACGAGGGCGTGTGACTTGCTGCGCGGCCTATTGGCATGGCCTAGTTGCCTCACTACAAATGAGAGCCTCTCCACTGCACGCGATGGGATTGAGCGACTTGTCGTCGTGGCTGCGATGATAACGAACAGACACAGAAGCCTCCGTACTTGACTTTAAGTGATTAGCTCGGAGTCTTTTCGCAGAACCGCCCGAGCTAATAACGGCGAAAATCCTTATACCCTTCTCCGGCTACAACCTGACAACCTGGCCAGCCAAGGCACCCCAGTTCCGTACCCCGTATAGAACTCGCCCCCATCCAGGTTTGGCTTGCCGCCGTCCAACGCAGCAAAATCAAATCTGGAGGAGGCGGGCGGGTCAGTAACTATAGTATCGTCATCGGATAACATTTCCAGCCCCGGTCAACAAATTCAACCCGTGACGTACCGGTATACCCTGGGCGCGTAGGCTTTGCTAGCGGCCGCGATCAAGTGGGCGGCGCCGTTTTTTTTTTTTGCCAATTCTCCAAGTCGACGAAACCCGTGAAAAGAAGCCCGTCAGTGAGCCTGTTGCCCGTGTAACTAGATGAACGCGTGGGCGGTGCAGCTAGGCAGGCTTCTGAAGCCGGCGACAGCCTGCCAGGCAGCCTCGAGGACGCTGGCAGTACGAAGCTGCGATGGAGATGCTCAACAGATATTTAATGCCAAGGGTCGTCGGGTGGAGTCAGAGTCTGTGCCGCCGCTGTCGTGCATTTGTTAGTGTCTTGTCTCTGTCCGTCACCCTTGGCCCCTTGTTGGTGATGATTGGACGGGAGAGACTCGCCGTTGTCGACGAACTAGGCGCCTGCCCCAGAACCTCTCGTTGACTTGCGCAAAGACTGCCGGGACGGAGCTGACATCCGCAAGATCGCTTTGGATATGCAGGTCAGCTGCATATGCCGGTACTTGTCGTTTCGGCTCTTGAGAACGTGACGTTGCGACAACCCTGTATCCTGGGACAGAGAATGCGCGCGCGACGCCCTGTCCGATACTGGCGCTGCTGCCTGGTATGAGAAGGACTGGCTTCCCTGCAACTAAGGTGAAATGTACTTTGTTTCGTCTAGAATGGATGAATTACTCAAGTTGTTGCCTGTGGGGTGCGACCACTGTGGGATGCGAAGCGATTTCTACATCTACCTATTACACGATGGCGTGTTTGGTGGTGAGCCTAGATAGCGTCTTCATTATCCTGCCACCCATACCAGCACTCGCAGTACAACAAGCCGCTGCCTGATGCTGCGGCAGAGTTGTAACGACCCTGAAATCTAAAGGTAATTTTAAAAAGTCTGACTTAAATTTTGTTCGTACTCGAATTTCCCTCCAGTCACGAAGTAAGGCATGTTCCTTTGATTTCTTCAACTACAGGGTAGGCGGGTACGCCATTGTTAAAGCGAGTTGGACATGGCATCACGGCGCCGCTTCTCGGGGTTATAACAGTGACGAAATTAGACAAAGAAATCGCAATATATTTCCGTATAACCATTTCGCTGCGGCTATTTAGGGGCAATTAATTACCTGCGTGAGATGTGCGAGAATCAGCGCATTGGTCTGTATCACAGGTTCATTTACAATGTCTTGACCCGTCCCTATCGCGCCACTGTACAACAGGGCGACGCCCGACCTATCACCGAAGAAATGAGACAAAGTATTGGCGGACGTAGATCTGGTTACCTCAGACTATGTGGTATAAAGGGTAATCGACCCGGTCGTTGCTACTCCCATGCTACATGTTGACTCAGCTGCCACCCATCAGACAAGAGAGAATGCAATCCGCGCAAGAACCACTACCAATCCTACTACAAGCAGCCCCTTGGCCAGCACTACCCCCATCTTCCTCCAGAGCGACCAGTACCTCGCCCTCTCCGTCTCCACAAAGCTTGTCCGGCCATTCGTATGCGGAAAGGGCCTCTTCGGAACCTCCACGCCGAGAAATGCACAGAGCGGCCCCCAGCCATCCCCAGGCCGGTACTCGAGCAGCCTGCTCCGGGGCACCCTCCGGCGCACATACTCATTATGCGCGTGGTACGACTGGAGCAGCGGGCGCTCGGCGCAGGCACGCCACGGCTCCTCGCCCTGCGACAGCGTAAAGTAGATGCGGTGCAGGAGCCGCCAGTGCAGCGCCGCGAACCGGTCCGCGAGCGAGGCGACGCCCCAGGTCCGGCTGCCGAGGAGCGCAAACACGGTCTGCCGCAGCGACTGCAGCCACGCCTCGGGCGGTCGCGTCGACAGAATGACTTTGGCGTCGGGATACGCCGCGAGGAGCTCGTCGACAAACATCCAGCAAGGACTGCCTGCGAGGACCTGAAGCGGGACGACATTAGCACCGGAGAAGGGGACTCAAAGTTCAGACTCCAACTTCTCTCCGGAATCCATTCACATACGTTAAAGTCGCCCACGATTCGGTCAAAGTCTTCCTTGGTCGGAGGCGCTCCGTCGCCGCGATATTTTGCGTCAATGGCCGACAACCATTGCTGAAAATGTCCCTGTTCTTGATTTCGAAAAATCTCGTAGTAATTGTACGTTTTGAGGCCCAAAATTGTCAACGCCGAGCAAAGAGCTAGTCAAGGTCAGCATGGTAGCATACCAAGCCCGGGCAAGTGTCACTTACACGACGTGCCCGTACGGGGCAGTCCCAAGACCAAAGCCTTCATCTCTTTGGTGTGCCGCGGCGGAATTGGATTTTGATATTCGCTCATTCTGTTTCTCGGACATGAACCAACAGCCCGCGAAAAGTTGGGGATTTTTCTTGCAATAGCATTTACAGTGCTACGGGTTTTGTATTCTACCAAGGCGCGGGCTCTCGCTAGGCGGTGTTTCTTCGCAGAGCTTTGTTAAGGGAGTAACATTTGACTGATTCATCAACTAATACTTGTTCTGTGACACGTATGTATGCATGTGTGCAATGTTTCATCTGCTTCCAGGAGCGAGTATCGGACAGCCAGCAGCTCGCCACGAGTGGCTAGTCGGAACCGCGTAATGTTTGCTGGCTGCCGAAACCTTGAATGCGATTTTCTCATGGTTCCTAAAAGAGTCATTTGCCTAGTTATCAACTGCTAATCAAAGGTACCCGGAATGTTGAATCTACTACTTTCCCTCGTGATCGATACGCAAGTCTCAGACTCAATGTCTGGCAAGCGGCATCTTGTGCAAGTCACACAAAGCTCTAGCTTTCAGCAAGCCACAAGCACACCCGTCTCACACATCCCCTGGAGCACAGCATTAGCCGAAACCTGCTTCCGAATTCTGCCTATGCAACGCCCCAAAACAGGCCTGCTTCTAGTCAATACAAGAGCTAAAGGGTCTCGGTTGCGTAGAAGAGAAGCCCACGTTTGGACAGTACATATTCGTCTGGCCTCGTTCTTTTCATTCGGAAAATATTGCTTGAGGAACAATCTATCAGCAAACATGAAAGATGAGCAAAGACCTCTACTTCGAAGCGCAGCTGTGTCATGTTATGCAGCACCGCTGGCATCCTCATCCACGTCGGACAATGGCGCGGAAACACGTCAAGACAATTGTGCAGCAAGCTCTTCCAGCCAGATGCCACGGATTCAGTTAATCTTGCTCTGCTTCTCTCGCATGATGGACCCCGTCGTCTTCTGCTCCATCTTCCCGTACATTGCCGCCATGGTGCACCGCAACACGGGCCTGCCAGTGTCCGACGTCGGCTTCTACAGCGGCCTTGTCGAGTCGCTCTTCGCCATTGTGCAGACTCTGGCGCTCGTGCTCTGGGCCCGTCTGGCCGACAGGCTCGGCCGCAAGACGGCGCTCGTATGCAGTCTGGCGGGGACCGCAGTCGGCTCGTCGCTGTTCGGCATGGCCACCACGCTCTGGCAAATGTACCTGTTCCGCAGCCTCGTCGGCCTCTTTGCGGCCTCGAACCTCATCACCCGCACCATGATTTCCGAGGGGTTCCCGGCCGATACGCAGCCCACGGCGTTTGGGTGGCTCGTCTTTGCTGCCAACGCGGGCAATTTCGTCGGGCCCATGATTGGCGGGATGCTGACGGATCCGGCGCAGCAGTATCCGGATCTGTTTGGCAGCAGTACGTGGCTGCGGGAGAATCCATATGCTCTCGCCGGCATCGCTGTGGGAGTCGTGAGCGCCTTTGCCGCCTTGGCATCGCTGCTTTGGCTTCAGGAGACGCAGGAGGCAGCCGATGGTGCACAAGGCACGCAGATGGCACCGTCGGAGCTGATCAAGGCACCCGGAGTTGCTATTACTCTGGCTGTCTATGCCCAATCCAAAGTCCTGGCGGTGGCCGTGTCTGCTGTGTTACCGGTATACCTGTACACGCCGGCCAGATTGGGCGGAATGCAGCTGTCCCCTGCTGAGATTTCCATGTACATGACTGTGCAAGGTGCTAGCCAGGTATTTTGGCTTCTTGTTGCATTTCCATTTCTGAACAAGCGACTGGGCACGCAAGGGCTTCTCAGCGCCATCGCGAGCTTCTACATGCCCGTTTTTGCCGGGTACATTATCATGAATGCATTATTGCGGTCGGGGGGCGGCGTGACGCGCGAATGGCTCTGGCTTGCCGTGGCACCCGCCATGGTTTCGCTTGGTTCCGCCGTCATCATGGCACAAACCAGCGTCCAGCTGGCTGTCAATGATGCATCGCCAAACGCCGCCGCACTGTCGGGCATCAACGCTCTGGCGCTCGTTGGAAATGGCGCTGTGCGTGCTGTGACGCCGGGGGCGGCGAGTGCTGTATTTGCAGCAGGAGTCAAGAATAGCCTGTTAATGGGATACTTGGTGTGGGTAGTACTGATTGTATCGGCGATTGTGTTCCGTGCATCAGTTCACTGGCTGCCCCGTCAACAGGACAAATCAGAGGGAGCCGACGCCGATGACAGTCCGTAGTTCGTTAGCAACACGGCGGCGACTAAGACACGTTGAAGTCGAGTTTCTTTGAAGAGCAGTATAATGATTTATCGAATCTACACTTCGCAGACCTTTTAAGCAAAGTAAATGGCAAAGACGCTCAGAAGAGGGATGATGATTGCAACAAGTGTGGCGGTCGCATACCACATTTTCGGCCTCAAAACGTTGGCCCAGCGAGTGTGAAAGTGGTCCTGATTATAAGCGTTTGGATACGGAATGTCGGGTATCTCGTGATCAAGGAACGGACAGAGCTTCTCCCAGCTGAATCCATCCTCGAGCCTGAACACAGCCACGTTAGGCTTGCCAGACAGGGACTGGATATGTTTCTGTCTGGACGGGTGAACAGTCAGCAACCTGCGCGTTGCAGAGCCTCGAGCATCATGTAGTTACCTGACAATGAAATCAGACTTTGCAGCGTCGATGCCGGCGACGCTTCCTTTGCCGAAGAAGATGACGTTTTCCAACGTGCAAGTCAGGGAGCAAAATGCGCCAAGCCATGCGTCCGTCCTGCCAAGAAGACTCAGAGGAAATGACCTTGTCATCTTCATCAGTTCACAAATGGTGTTCTTCACCGATTTAATCCACGACTCGGCATCACGATCGGTAATGATAAACTTTGCGTCCGGGTAGCATTCCAGAAACTCGTCGAAAAAGTACTGCGGTACAGTCATGATGGCCTAAGCGATGAGGAACGGGTGGTTAGTTAGTATCTGGTGTGCGGGCGTGCAGGACATGTTTGGAGTATGCGCTTCATACATCATAGCCAGCGAACCATTTATCGAATTCTTCCTTTCCATAGCGCTTGCCACAGCCTCCGAGATACTTGATTCGCAGGGCTTCTTCGAACAGTTTCATATTCGTGTTGCTGTCGGTTGCAAACACTTGCTTCGAGTGGAATGTCCTGTAGCCCAGGATTTCGAGAGCCGTGGCCAGTGATGTGGTACCGACGCTGTTTGGGATCTGTTAGAAGAGCATGACACGCCAGAATGCCTGAGAGACTCACCGGCTACGACTCAGAACGATAATCTTGGGCGGGAGGACCTGCGTCGGGGCCGGCAAGCCGTCTATCACTCTCGCCATGTGAAATGAACAAGTTCGAAACCTCGAGTGTGGGCTTGATAGTAGGAGTATGGTAGGGTCAATACCGAAAATGCGTAGTGAGGGGGAAGGAGCAGTTGAAGTTTTCGCAGGCAGGAAAGTCGCGGCCGCAGGTGCGGCTTATAACACTCCATCAGCGTGCGACGTTGGGCGGATACAGCCATTCTGATGTCTCGCTCCCAGGGATGCAGCAATACAAAAAGGATTGGGATACTTGACGACCTAAATGTCACACCTAATAGCGCCGAAAAATAACACATCTATAGCACGAAAAGTAATGGTTTTAAATTATACTCTTAAAAAGAAGACCCTAAGATAGAATAGAGGTAGGGCTTTTTTTCTCCATATTATCTTAAAATATTATCTACCTTTATAAGTGCTACTTTCTTTAAAAGAAATACCTACAACTAGAAAGACAGATTTAAGCAGGGTATGGCTACTATGTGCAGCCTTGACTCTGAATTTAGGTGCGTGCGCCACGTTTTGGCGTTTTGGTCGTCAATTAGCGGATTGAGCTCGTCAAATATCCCAACCCAAAAACCCTACAAAAAAAAGATAAAAAGGGCAAAAAGTAAACATACAACAGCCGGTGTTCGCTGGTCGTCACCGACCCAACTACTAATCTGCCGGTCAATAGCTTAACTTCAGCGGAGCAAACGGGACGCGGTGTTCTCTACTGCCTATGGTCGTATGTATCAGCTTGTGAGACACTCAAGTATATATTCCCTCCTACACTTACAGGACAACATCACATGGGGATTGACTGACAGCACCAGTAATCCAGTAATAGTCCAAGGCCCAGAGTCTAGAGCCCGGCATCGAGTACAGCCCGCAACCTGCCCACTAGTGAGAAGCCTGCGAGTGGCAAACTGTGTATCCGCTTTCAAACAAGGAGACATTTATTATCGAAAATCTAATTCGAGTGCTTAGCCGTGTCTCGGGCCGCCTCTGGGGGTGTTGTCCTGCGTTTGGAACATGCATAAGTATCTTGTCGCACAAAATTGCCACACCAGCCGTGCTAAGACAGCGACGATCCGGAGTACCGATTCGAATGGAGCAAAAAGCGTGTGGGTAGCGATACCAGTAGGGGCTCGCTTGATATTGTAGAAGAAAGATTCGTTGTCAACCGTCTTACTAAAAGTGAGAAGAAGTAAGCGCACCTACCACGTGATGACCACGCTTCCAGAATGGCCTCGTTCTTCCTTCTTCCTTCGCCCCAAACGTCCCCCCGTTGACCGGACCAGAAATGGCCGAAGGAATGGAGGTTGCCGATTCATTTCACCTTCCTCCTGCTGCCAGCGCATCATCATCGCCGCGCATCTCAAGTCCATCGCGCTCACGTTTTCCTTCATTGACCTCGCCGCGGATCAGCACCTCGACCATGCCTACCAGCAGACGCTGAACCCCAGCCGCAGCGTGCCCACCCTCGTCGTCACCCGCCAGGACGGCACCAAGACAATCATCCGGCAGTCCGTGTCCATCCTTGAATACCTGGAGGAGCGCTTCCCCGCGCCGACTCCGCTGCTGCCCCCGCGCGACATGCCCGAGGCGCGGGCGCTCGTCCGCGACTTTGTCAACATCATCACCACCGACGTCGCGCCGCCGACCAACGCGCGCATCACGGAGCGAGTCAGGGCCGTTCGCGGCGAGCGCGATGACCAGCACGCGTTTGCCGAGGCATGCTTCGCCGACGGGTTTCGCGCGTACGAGGCGCTGCTCACCGAGACGTGGGGGGAGGCCGCGTCGGGCGCCTTTACGGTCGGCGAGGCGGTGACAATGGCCGACGTCTGTCTGGTGCCGACTATTGACCAAGCTTTCATGTATAAGATGGACTTGTCGTTTGTGCCTCAAGTCCAGAAGCTGTATGAAACCCTCAAGGCGATGCCGGCCTTTCAGGCGGCAGACTGGAGGAAGCAGCCGGACACACCGGACAAGTTTCGTGCGTAGTAGCGGAGACTAGCCTTACGTCTCATTAACAGCAGTCATTTCTTTGCTAACTGACGGAATACCACATTTCCATGACAGATACAACGAACAGTAAAAATGTATTGATAGAAAATGGTTAGCAATAACCTTCTACTTGATCCTCAAAATGATACGTTTTTCCCTGAGAGACGACTAACGATGGGGCTGTTGACCAAAGTCTCGCCCAGCTCATGTCTCGGCTACTCAATGCCGCATTTTCGGGGTGCTATTTGCTGTTGAAGCAACTCTGGCCATTCGACATACTGGTTCGTAACATGGCCGATCAATTCCTATAGCCGCCATTCTTTAACACAGGGCAGACGTATTCACAATCCAGGTATGGTATAGCTCCTTTGCACTAGATAGCCGACCGTGATAATGCTGTGGATCATCTGCGCTGGTCTCGCCACTCTTCCCCAACAGCTGCTGGCTGATGTTGAGAGATAAAAAAAGAACTGACCGAGGCATAGCCCAACTACAAACCGCACTGGCTTACTAGTATCATGTATCATCATCTTGCGTGTTCGATATGTTGCAGTTCAACGTTTGGTGGGATCTCTGGGAACAGAGACGTAATGATCAGTTAGTGCCGGAACTGAGATTGGGCAACGAGGGGTAGAGGAGAAATCGCTCTCCGCAAATACAATTAGGCTGGCTGGGGCTTGACTACGGCCCCAGCTTGCAGGGTGCGCATGCAGACCGCCTTCTCTGGCATACTGTCTTGATGTTATTTGTGCCTCACGCCTGACTGCGACAGTTTCGACCGGACCTTCACTCTGTGCAAATTTGTGCGGCTCTGTGCAGAGCGCAATAACAGTGGTGTTACCCTCTGGCTTGCATTCATCTTGCCCCCTTTTTTTTTATCATGACGCCAATTATTAACTATGCAGAACTTTGCCTTGATATATCGTATACCATCTGTACCGGACTGATCACTATTCAAACCATAAGCGCCGAGCTTCGCCATAGTCATTCCTATCATGACATATGGAGTGATGTGGAAACCAAGGCCTCCGTGTTGCTTTTCTATCTACAAAATATTGATTCGTTAGGAAACCTCCGGAGCGTCTTCAAAGATGTGAAAAGTATAGCGGGCCGCCTTGAGTTGTTATTGACAAAAGCGGGAGAGTTGCAACTGGTAAACATGCATCACAAAGAGCAACACAGTTTCTGATACGTCGAACAGGAGGTCCAACGTGATATTGATTACCGCCGTTTCCCGCGTCTCAAGTTACACAGCGCCCGATTCAGCAGCATTCTGCGATCGCCCGAAACATGCAAACGTCTAAAAGCGGATATCGATGCTGCTTGCGTCGCCATCGGTGCTCGACTCAACCCCCTCGAACTCTTGAATACGTCAGCTCCATATGATCATGAACTTCACGCTTTTGCCAATCGGTCATTCGACGCGTTCTTGAAGGGATGCGACCCAGGCCAAGAGATACGTCTGCGACTAGGAACCCTTGAGATTGCTCCACCGGCGGATGACGATCGATCCTTGGATATCTTGTTCCAGAGCCAAAATGCCGACCAAAACTATTGGATATCTCTGCGCTTACATTCGCAGGCTAGTCACTTGTGGGTGAAGCTCTATGCGGACAAAAGCCAAGTACTTACTCTACCAGGACGTCTACCAGGACGAAACGATTCACCAAGCGCATCGAAAAGACCTCTCGTCTAGTCATATACAAGATGTTTTCACGAGTTCACAAGCTCGTCGCTCCTCATGTTCAATCTCACACCCGATCATACGCTGCGAGTCGTCGTATCGAAGACTCGTGGAGAAAGAGAAATGCGATTGCATGTGATTGTATACACACTTACACAAAGGATCTGCCGCCAATTTTCAAGGCATATCTCCTGCATTTCGAACTTGAGGGCTCCAAGCGCTGGCTCGTACACAAGTTCGCTATTGTTTCAACGTCGGAATATCACGAGGAGGAATATAGCCTTGATGTATTCAATTGGAACGAGACAGACAGGTTGAAAATTGCACTGCAGTTGGCGCATGCTTTGTCATATTACTACGAAAGTGGCTGGCTCACTGGCCGGTGGACACAGGCCAATATCATATTCACACGATTTGGTACCCGCATTCCTTGTAAGCCTTGGCTCAAGATTTCTATGAAGGACACTCCTCGGGAGAACCTCATGAAACCCACAGGAGAAAAAGTACCCGAACTTCTCGAATTGGGTGTGATGTTGCTTGAACTCGAGCTGGGGCAGCGTATTGAACAGTTCTTGCAATTGGAGCCTGCTAAGACTATTCTAGAGCGTTGGGCTCAGGCCGACACTACCTTTTACACCATGATCGGGAATGGACATACAGGGATTACTTTGGAGCACAACCGCCGAGCAATCGAATTCTGTCTCCAGAGTGAGCGAATGACCAACTCCCAGCTTCTTCGGGAAGCAATTTACAACAACGTGGTACTCCCGCTACAAGCAGCGCTGCTGAAGAAGGTTACTTCCAGTACCACACCTAAAAGTTGGGACTCTAGGAACGATCTCGCAGCTTCGCTTCCTCGTCGCAAAGGCGTTGAACAAAACCAAACACTGAATCAAAGACCAGCACCCGACTCTTCTAGTTCGATGAGCGGCCGGAGACAGCCCCCAGAACCTCGTTTGGTGATCTCGAAAGATCGACTGGTGGATGAAATCGAGCTTTTCACCATTGATGAAGCAATGGGGTCAGATCAGAAGAAAAGCGACTACCTTCATCGTGCCGCCATCATATCTGATTATAATAGCAGCCACAGAGCCTCGGATGACTGGCTAAACGGGTTTAAAAAAGTGATCAGAGCGTGCAATGAGGAATACTCAGCTTCTGCCCCTCGTGTCAAAGTTGCCTTGTTGGATACCGGCATTGACATGGGACATGATTTTTTTGATGGGGAATACCCAGATGGCAGTATCAAGAGTATTCGGTCTTGGGTAGATGGAGGCCGAGGGGTCGAAACCCCCCATGGCGGTGATGAGTGCGGTCACGGCACTTTTGTCGCAAATTTGCTCCTTGAACTGAACCCAAACATCGATCTTTACGTCGCTAGGGTCACCAAGTCGGGAAATTTTGAAGGTGATTTTGCTAGCGAGGTTGCAGATGTGAGTCGCAGCAGACCTTTCTAAGAGTTTGCACCGCTGACACTTGTCCAGGCGCTCCGCTACGCGAGGGATGTTTGGGATGTTGACATGGTCAACCTATCCGTTGGCTTCCCCAAACCTATCAAGGAGATTGAAGATCAAATTAACCGAATGACACGCAATGTGTATCCTGAGAAGAGCATATTGGTGTTTGCTGCAGCCTCAAATGACGGGCTAAACAGTTCTCGAATGTTTCCGGCTCAAAACAGCTCCGTGTTTGCTATCCATTCCACCAGCGCCAAAGGCATCAAGTCGGACTTCAATCCGTCGCCGCAAAACGATGCCAATCTCAGTACTCTAGGGGAGCATATCGAGTCGGCGTGGCTGACAACCGGCGGGAGTAGCTGCTGCACGCGACGCCGCTCAGGCACATCATATGCGACAGCCATTGCCGTCTGTACAGCGGCGTTTCTCCTGGTGAATGTGCCTAGAATGGTTCCAGACCATGATAGCCTTTTCTTCAAGATAAACACGTATGATGGGATGCAAAGGTTACTGCAAGCGCTGGTCGTCACTGACCTCGCTGACCAGACATCGCGATACCAATACATGGCCTTGGAAAGGTTTTTCAGCCCCCACGAGAATACACGCGAAGCGATTGTGGAAATTTTCAGGAAAGCTCTAAGTAGATGAACGGTAAAGTAATGCGATAGTATATGTTTGTTTGTTTTTTTCCTTCGTTCTTTAGAGGTAGCCGTGGTAGCCTGCAGTTGCCCGAAGCGCCTGCCAGCAAATCGAAGCAAGCGAAATTGAAGCAAGTGTTGTTCCCAATATGAAGTTGGAGAAGGCCAAGAAGTAACATCAGGTTAAATCAGCAGCGTGACTGAAACCTGTTCATTGCCTTCCTCCACTATCTCTTGCCGTCCGCCGACCGCAGGCGCTGTACTGTCCGTCTTTTCGAGTCGCACAATCGGGATCCTGTTCGAATTCTCGGCATCGTCGCCAAGCACACCCCCCTTTGCGTCATCGTAGCTGCTGATGTTAAACTGGGGGTCAATCACAAGCTTGCGAAGACGAAACGCAAACACGAAATCGGAAGAGTCCTGAAAGCCAGTCATGTCTCTGCGGCTGTGGGCGGTGCTTGCCTCCGGACCAACAGAGGTAACAGAGGTAAGTGTGCCCGTCATGGTCAGGTCTGCGCTCAACCTCAAGTCTGCACCCAAGCTTCTTGTTGCCACGTGCTTCACGTTGGCTTTGGAGACTTCCTTTGTCCCCACGACAACATAGACTGGTCTTTTGAAGTCGAACCTTTCCAGATATTTTCGTACCGGGCCCTGGCTCACCATGTGTTGCAGGTACTCGTCCGACGGATAGGCCTCTTTGGTGACCATGGTCTCAAAAGTAAAGTGGTTCTGGGCCGTCTTCGCGCCGTGGATTCCGACATCAACGTCGAGCCCTGGAAATAGTGTGGCGAGGAACCTTGTCCAGATACCAATTTTGCTCTCCTTGTTGCGCTCCCGGAGCCATTCGAATCCCTGCTTTGTGGTTTCTCCTACATCAGAAGTAGTAGGCCTAGCAGTCGCAGCAGCGAGAGGGGGCACCATGTTGGTAGGGCTGCTGACAAAATTCCACAGGCAAACTGTATCGGAAGGTTGAGAGGAGGGTGAGTAGTCCCAGCTGGGTGCTAGGAAGTAGTTCTTCACTTCATTGGCCATTTCGAAATGATTGAGCTGGTACAAGCCACCAAAGGACAAATTTTAGCAAGTAGAGGTATTGAACTTGTTTTCAGAAGGTGAGGATACTTCTCGTCACCAAGAGGTAAGCTCCGACCCCGCTCAGCCAGCCTGCTTTGCACAGCCCAACTGCAACAGTTCATTGCATCTGTGTTTATACCGAGGACATAATCAAGAAGCACTGCTTGCAAAGGGGCCACTATTGTACTTGTTGTGGTTGATAAGCCAATACACAAATGGCCTTGCCCCGTCATCACTACTATGTCATCGTGGTCGCCGAATCCTGCCGTCGTCGGGCCGCAACACCGCAAATAGAGAAATCACACTATATTCGAGGCGGCCGCCGCGCCGACGCCAGAGCCAGCCGCCACAGTCCGTACCCCACGCCGGTGGAGAGCAGCATCATGCTGCCCTGCAGCGCCGACGAGACCGGCCACAACCGGCTGGCGATGCTGCTACTGCTGCTCTGCGTCGGCCGCACGCACTCCGCCGCCCCACCGCCCCTGGCCTGGCGCGCCTTCATGTCAATAACCAGGCCTCGCAGCGGATCGTCCTGGAGGAAGCGCGCCATGCGACCGTCGAGGTCCGACGTGCCGCCGTAGTAGCGCGCGTTGAGGTAGCGGAACGCGACGGCGTCCATGTCGTGCCTGTGCTCGAGCGCGTGCGCAATAAGGAACCCGCCGTCGTGCTTGGTCCGGTCCCACTGGTCGGCGAGGGCGCTGCTCTGGTACGCGCGGCGCTCCTCGGCGCGGACGACGGCGAGGAAGGCGGCGAGCTCGCGGGATACGTAGCCGTCGTAGGCGTGCTTCCAGGCGAGCTTGGGTACATCGGCGTGTTGCAGCCACAGCGGCGGGATGAGGTACTGCACGGGTACGACCCGGCTCCATCCCCAGTCCAGCACCGCCGTGATGGCCATGGTGCTTTCGTCGACCAGGATGTGGTTGGGTGTAAAGTCGCCGTGGCTCAGGACGAATTGCACAGGCGAGATCTTAGGGTCGAGCCAGAATGCGGCGTGCTGGCGGAAGAGATCGAGATGGTATAGGCTGCTCTCAATCATGTCGGGGTCGACGCCGTCGGCGCCTTTGAAGAAGCCATTGTATGCCGTGCGGATAAGGGTTTCTGTATAATGTGAGGCATTTGGTAGCAAGTCACGCTCGCCGTAGCACTCCTGTTGTATGCGACGGGGATCAAGACCTTCTAGTTCTTGCGTGTTTATGTCTTGAGTAGTGATGTCGTTGGAAACACGGAGCTCGTTGCCGCCAGCGCGATACAGTCTGCCAAAGGATGGAAACGTAAGTCTTCGGAGCTGGAGAACAACCTTGGCCAGCGATTCATATAGTTGGTTCCTCTTCTCCTTGTCCAGACGCTGGATATTGACCGAACTTAATAGCGTGCCCTCGACGTAGTCAAGTATTAGGTATCGCGAAAGGGGGGAGTCTGTGGCGTCTAAGCTGTATCCCCGGACTGTCGGTATCGGGATCTCCGTATGTGCTTCCAGGTATCTAACCCGTATTAGATGCTTTCCAATCCAATTCTACTTGAGTCAAGCACACGTACTTCATAGTCGTCACTTCCGACGCCAGCTTGGACCGGCCACCGTGGGCAAGGCACGGGCGGATCGGGATCCGGACCGTCCATCGCTCACCCGTCGCCGGAAACTCGACAAAGTAGCAGATATTGTAGCTCCCAGGTATCGCCTGCTGAAAAAAGCGGCAGGGCTGCTTTGATGGGTGATGCGAGGACGCCACGCGCAACACGTCGCCGTCTTTGAAGCTGGCAAGGAAGCGGCGCCGCTCTGCCTGAACGCGGTCCGCAACAGCGACGTCGTTGAACTGCGGCAGCCTTTCCATATTTCGCGTCTCAAGCCCTAAGCAGAATTGACGACGATGTATTCCGCAATGGCGAATAAAACGGCCGTTGGGGCGGGCCAATGGGCGACGCCGGCTTTCCGATCGTAACTTGAGGGCGGCCGCCTCGGGTAACTGCGGGCTCTTAAAGGCGGGGCGGCAGAGGTTTTTGGAGCAAGAGGAAAAGCGTATGAGCCTGAAATCATGCGGTTATGAGAGTCCGGAAAAATAAAAACCTGTGGCTAATTGAGCGTGGATGACTGTAGAGAAGCTGGTAAACGACAGCTCCTGGTGGTGGAGTGGTGCTTAAACAGGTTGACGCAGCTTCCAAGCTACAGTGGAGCTAGCGAGACACCCGCGATTCAAGCCTCGGCAGGCGGGCCAGTCTCCGCTCCGTATTCGAGCACGGTTGCGGGGTTATTAGTAGCAATGGGCAAACCGAAGCAGATGTTGGCGTAGAGGCGGACTGGTTAGAATCACATCAAGGCGCTGTCTCATGTCCAAGTGCGCTGGGGCAGATATAAACAGCTCGTTGTATTGTCTTGTTAAGTGAAAGGTATATGTCCACACCCTACCCACTTCCTCATGAGAAGAAAAGAGGTATAAGTTCGAGTAAATAACGAGAAGAATATGTAAACAAGGCAAAGAATGACAAATCGAAAAAAAAAATACACACACAATTGCATATATGTCAAGTATGTCGTAAGAGTCGTCGTGGCGGTTTGCGATAGACACACACCAGCTAGCTCGACCAAAGCGCTTCTGGTGAAAACAAACAAGGAGAGTTGAAAGAAGACCGAAAGGAAAAAAACAAACGAACCATCTTCATGCAAAATACCAACGCCATCGTCAAGACCGAAAAGATGCGAAGTGAGGTGTTTGTGTGTGTGTGTGTGTGTGTGTGTGTATGAGTAGTCGTCGTCGATTAGTCGTGGGCTGTTGCTATGATGCAAAACTGAAAAGAAGAAAATCGCCACAGTATAAAACAAGAAAAAGTACTCATCCCTCCCTTTTTGTCTAGCGCGAAAGCAAGTAAGATTTTTGACGAAAAAAGACAATTAACCCGACTCCTAGACTCGGCCTATCTGGCTCGTGCTCGCGCGGCTTCGCTCGTCTTCCTCAATCACGTCACTCAGTCGCGTAGGGTGGTGGTGTCGTTGTACCGTCTCCCAGCCTGGCGCGCCGTAGCCCTCGCCCGAGTAGTCCTGTGGGTTGGAGTAAGCGCCTGTCCACTGACCGTTATCGTTGTGGCCGCCGCCTCCCGGCGCGCCAGAGGCTGGCGACTCGTGGCTGCCGCTCGGCGGGTTGGTGGTGGCGGGGGTCTCGTACTCTTCTGCTTCCTGCTCCGAGCCTGAGTAGGTGGAGGGTGCCGCCTGATAGGGGATTTTCTTGCCGTGCACGTCGAGGATCGGCTGTCCCTGTGCGTCCAGAACATATTCGCTCTCGAGGTAGTCGACCTCCTCTCGCGGCGCCGAGGTTGGCCCGCGTTGGCCACTACCGGAGCTCTCGGCGTGAGCGTAGTAGCCACTGGTACTGCCGGGGGCAGCTGCAGAGTGGTGCTCAGTTGGCGTGCGGCTTGCGTCGGCAGTTTGATACGTCCCTGCGTCTCGGGAGCTTGGTTGTCTGGTGGTTGGATTTTGAGTCATGGGAACCACCTGAACACCGCCAACTATAGTTGGATGACCAGCCTGCAAAGAGCTCGTGCGATCACGTTCTTCTTGCTCGCGACGGCCGAGTTCCTCCCATGCGCGACGCGCTTCCTCTTTCGAAATTGCTAGCTCTTTGCGCATTTCTTGAAGCTGCCTTTGTGTCTTAGAGACGCCCCGTTCGTTATCAACTGCATCGCGAATGGCTTCTGCTCGTTCTCGTCGTTCCTTTTCGAGTGCCTTTTCCAGAAGTGCGTTTACTTCTTGGGCACGCTCTAGTTCAGAGCGCGTTTCGAAAAACCATCGCTGAAATTTGCGTTCGGAGCTGGCTCGTAGACGTTGCAATTCGACGACCGCATGGAATAGGTTGGCACCAGCCGCAGACAGGTCCGTCACTTGACGAGCGAGCTGCTGACTGAGGGGGTCCCTGTTTACATCGTCCTTATTTTGTTCGAGTTTTCTGATCCAGTAGCTGGTGAGGCCCTCCCAATGCGCCGAAAGCGTTTCCCATCGTTCAAAGGCATGGGGAAAGGAGTTGCGTGGCTTGGCAGGCTCAGTCGCCGCGGGCGCAGGCTCCGTCGGCCGGGACTCGGACGCGCGCCGCTGTTGCGCAGCGGAGCCTTGGGAAAGGTATGCTTGCGATGGCGGCTGCTGAGGTGCGGCGGTCGCTGGTGGAGGCGGCTGTGCCGGTTGTGTGTGGCTAGGTATCCTTTGATGAGCTTGGGCTCGCTCTTGCGAGGCGTGAGATTGGCGTTGAGTAGCAGCTTCGGCTGCTTGTTGTTGTTGTGCAATGCTTGGGTTTTGCCTGTCGGTAACGGCAGCTGACTGTCGCTCTGAGTTTCGTCGGCGCATCTCTTCCAATTGGCGTGCTTCTTCATCCGCGCGGGCTTGTTCGGTTCGCTGCCTCTCTGCAGCTTCACGCCTCGCTTCCCTCGCAGCTCGCTCCATCATGATCATGCGGGGTCCGCGAATGCCAGACGGGGAGCTAGTAGGGACAGGAGCAGCACTGGGACGCGGAGGGGCGGCGCTGGACATTGGCGGTGCAACACCCCTGTGCGAAGCGGGAATCGCGCCTCCACCGGCGGCCATTAAGTCGGCCATGTCAGCAGATTCCTCAACTACGTCTGGGGTAAAGGGGTTAGGATAGCGCAAGGCCTCCTCGAGTGCGTAGAGAATTGCGCTGTGCGTGCGCTTGGAGACTCGTACGACGGGGTGCGCTTTGGAGGAGCCACGATGATGTGAAGAGTATGCCGGTGGGAAGCCGTCGGGGTCAGGTTGCGTTGTCGAGGCGTCGTCTGTTTCAGTCAAGTTCTGCTGCGAGAGCTGGCGGTATCGGCGAGCGGCAGAGCGGCGGCGTGCGGAGCTGTGGGAGGTCTCGAGCGCCGAGACTGGCGACGGCGGCTGGGGTTCACTGAACGCGGAGACAGCGCTGTGGGTGCGGCCAATGGATTCGGCAGCAGTGGGTGTTGGGCGCTCGGTGCGAGGCGACGACGGTGTCTGGAGCGGCGATGCTGTTTTTCGACTCGGGGGGGGCGAGGAGAGCGAGGAGACCTTGTCGGACGGGTCTGACTGGGCTTGTTGGCGTTGCTGGGGACGCGGCTGGGGCGCGGACGGGTATTGACTGTCGTCAAAGCCAGAACCACTCGGGCGAGGACTGCGCAAGTGTCCGGCGCCGCGTGGAGTGGGAATTGTGGACGGAGCACCACCGACTCACGGGAGCCGGTGATGGGACAAGGAGTAGCGAAGGCGCAGGGTTAGACGCAGCGCTGATACCGGTGGCGCTGGAGAGAGCTTGCGACAATAACAAGACGCAAGCAATGGATGCGCAAGAGCTTATCCGGCCGGTCTAATGGCTGGCAACGAGGTGCAATGGAGTGTCGAAGCAATGCGGAGAGTCGTCGTCCGGAGATGGGAGGCTGGAATGCGGCAGCGAGCCACTCGGCGGTAGCTAGAACAGGCGAGAAGGGAGCGAGACGATAAATTGGCGAGGTAACACGGGGTGGGAACGGTGCCCGTCTAGTGTGCTCTGTTTGTCGCAAGGGCAACTCCTGGATGGAAGAGGACAAGATGGGAGAGAGTAGAAAGAAGATGGCGTCGTGGGCGAGACAGGGTCTCGAGCGGTTGTTTGAGCGCGGCCGAGGACAATGGAGCCTTCATGGGGGGTCTCCTTAAGCAGTGAGTACGGAAGTAGGAGAGAAGCGGTGGCAGGAGAAAGTCAAGGAAAAAAAAGATGGTGGCTAGGAAATGGAAAGACGGGAGTGGATGAGGCCCAGGCTGATGGCGTTGGCCCAACTGGTGAGCAAAAAATCGGGTGGCTGGTTGCCTGTCTGATGGTGCGCTGGCTGGTGCCGTGGCGCAACCAAGGTACGGAGTAATTTGTACTTTGTACCTATTGAGGCAGGTACCTATCGCGGAGTATTATTATGTGGCTGTCACAGTATCGGCCTGCGCCACAACTTGCTACCACGTCGCGGAAATTGCCAGTCTAGAACAAAGAAAAAAAATACGTCTGAAAAAGGAATTATAGTAGCCAGGAATAGTTAGTAGTTATCGTGGCACGATCTTGCTCTGTAGTGCGGCGGTGCAGTGCCTTCAGTGCTGGTACGGTACCTGGTACCTGGGTACCAACCAAAGCAGGTACCCACTCCACGATTGCTGTCCGTCGACAGACATGGACTCTTCTTCAACACCATGCCCATCAAGCAAACAAGAAAGTACATCGGATTGTCGGCTTCATCGACAGGCAAATATTACCAGGCCTAAGGTACAGTCATGAGACACACCTCCTGTATTCATCCGTGTCCTCAACTTCTCTCCTTTCCACCACATTCAACTACTCGGCTGCCTGATCCTTTCCACCACAGTCAACTCCTACTCGGCTGTCTGAACACACACCGCACTTCCCTATCAAACATCTCAGCATCCAACATGCGACACACTCGGCCACCAGATAGGACGTGCGCGTGTATACTCGATTCATGTGCCCGGCGATTCCATGAGAACCCGATGCCGACGTTTGACCTCTCCACGCGGCGCAAGACGAGCCCGATCGTCTCTCGGACCTCAAATAGACCCTGTCTCGCTCGGCCCCAAGCTGGTGGAGACCTAGGCATTGTGTGCGGGCGCCACTCGTCACGGGCTTCGATGCTCCATCCCAGCCGTTTGGACGAGAGATGGGAATCGAGATTGAAACGCATGGATCAGCCATGTCGTACGCTTCGTCAGGTAATTTAGTTTGCATTACTCTCAGACGACATTCCTCGGAAGATAGCCACAAGCGCGATCGACCAGACTAAGTTACTCCCTTCAGTACCCATTTCAATTGTCTGATGCGCCCAGACCGTGTAAACTCGACCCAGCACGCATCCATCACCCAGATGCTACATCTCTTTGAATGTAGTCCGCCGGTACGCAGTCTTACCTTTACCCAACCTTTTTCAACATCCAATCGCCACGGCTATACCTCGAGAAGGGTTAAAGAAGCAACACGCTGATAAAGACCTCTGACGCCATCGGGCGCCATTTCTGGAACCGGGCGGCTCTCCCGCCCAACAAGGGCTTCCTAACACGTAGGTTGGGCAGCGCTGGGCTGTGGCTAGCTATTTTCCCCTTCAAAAGAGGTTCAACACATTTGGGCTTGCTTTATTCGTTTCGCCCATGATTGATTTCCTGCGCCAGTTGCGGGGGTAGAATGCCAGACCTTTCCGATTACAACCGTGTCAGCCCTCAATTGTCAGCCAGGGCTGCATCCGCAAACATTCATCAATAAATTGGTGAACCGAGCAACTGTACTTATATCTATTATTCAAAGCTGTACTAGGAACGAGGAAGGTATATCCCTTCTAGTGGCAGGTTAATCCCCGTCGCCGACTAATACCGAACTCGCTCATAAAATTGAAGCCAAGGTGCACGTTCTTCCACGCACATCGTCTCGTGGACTCTCCAAAAAACTTGGCATGCACAAAGATGCCGCTCTCAGCGCAGTTGCCATCCAATACCAGATACACTATGGGATTTTTTTCTCTTCAAGTGGCTATACATTTATCGCAGTCAAAGTTTCGCCGAATAAGACATAGTCTTGGGAGAACCATGACTAGATGGGGTATTCATGCAACATGGGACCGATCGGGCTCAAACCTGCCGAGAAGCGAGTGGAGGGGGAGAGCCTCCAGGCGGCAGGATCGTTACCGAGTGTTGTCCTCAGAAACGCGTCTGAGTCGCGCTTTTCGTCCTGTACAAGTGAGACATGCTGAATCGGCCCCCACCACATCACGGCTCGCGTCAGGTCCGGCAGTACAGCGCGAAAAGAGCATGCCTCTTGTGAGGGGTTAAGAGCTTGGAAAGCACAGCACGATGGGTGACATTGGGAATCATTCGTAGTGGAGGTGGTGTGTCGATTAGTGTCAAGGGATCGCTTTCCAGTCTCCCGCGATTGACATGGATGCAAAATTGCACACCCTGCAGACACAGGAGAAAGGCTAGATGATCAGAATGAGCCAGTTGTGAGCCCGGTTAGCGATTGACTGGCTCGTTCTGCGTATTCGAACGGTCAACTTCCACTGCCCACTGTGATGTGATCCAAATAGATGCTGCTTCAAAACAGCGACAAGAACAAACGACTTTGGTCTCGAAGGAACGGGTGTAAATGCGTACGCTTCGTATTAGACCGCGAGTGCGGTAAATGTTGTACCGCATTCGAGAAACGGGGCAGGAATATGAACTTGCCCGTTCACCAGTCCTACATGCTGCACGGCTCACATGAATTTGTCCAGCGATTCTCGCTACAGCTCTGCTGTTCATCTCTCCGTCGCCTGTCCGTACAGTACTGATCGGGAAGGCTCGTAAGAGTACCAAGTTCGAATATTTGTTCCAGAATTGAGGAAGTGAGAGGCGCGGTCGTGGTCATTTTGGCATCTACAGTTTACAATTGCTGGAATGGCGAATGTGGAAACATGTCGCGTTTACTTCCACATTGGAACATCGGACAACTGAATCTACGACGGAGAAACCAAGACCGAATCAAAGACAGGCTTGGCTGACAGCTTTTGCGGGGTCGATAACTAGATGTAACATGTTGAGGAATGCCAGGACCAGCGTTAGCAGTATCCTTGAACCAGCGCCTTGCGAAAGAGACCAACAACGTACCATGGGGAAAAAAGAGGTGAACCAAGCCCCAGCAGCCCTCTAGACAGGATAATCGGAATCGAATTTTGGCCCCGCGTTCCTTTTCAAGCCCGAGAGCGAGAGAGGGGTACGCGAGCAAGACCAAGTTGCGCATCGCACTCAAGTACTGTGTACAATCTCTGTGACGGCTTCCCAAAGAGACACCAGGTCTAGCCTCATCTTCCAGCCCGCACCCCCCCGTGAGGAAGGCGGGAGTATCCATGAGACAGCCAACTGGGCTCTGCTATTTCTGATGCCAGCCACGAGCGTCGAGTGACGCCGAACCCTCACGGGTCGACCCGTCCACCCGCAAACAAGGCAGGCGACTGCGGTGGTGTTTGAGAGTACTCCGAATTTCTCGCATGCCAGGAAAGATTTGAGATTTGTGCGGTGAAGCAGAAATCTCTGTTTGGAAGCATGGAAGCGCAACATTGTCTAGAGGGCGTTAGGGACTTGGTTGAGGAAAGAAGAGAAGAGAAGGGAAAAAGGCTGAGCGTCTGAAATTTTGATACTGGAGTCACCAATTTGGTGGGGCGCGCGAATGCACAAGTGGCGCCTGATAGGCGAGGCAGCGACTTGAGCCGACTTACCCTGTAGCTACATATAAAAGAGTCAGTCATCTTTGCCTCAGATTGCATCCTGTGGAGATTAATATTATTCCATTTGAGTAACTGGGACAAATTATCGCGCTGAACGAACTTTTCGTCGTTAGAATGTCTTTTGGCCTTGTAGCGGCTGTCTTTCCTATTGCCAAGTCAATTTTGTATGCAGCCTGGGTCACCGCCTTACACAAATCCGCCACAACTGGCCAGATCACACAGCCAACGGCTTGGACGAAACTAACGAAGCGTCCCCATTTGCTGAAAATTATGTATCTAAATTCTTGCGACTGAAGCTTGTCGTGAGAGCAGCGTAGGCTCTCCTACAGTAGCGCTGTCCAGCTGTGAATACGGCCAAATATGCAATTATACTGGCGCGCATAAAGCCTCCTTCTCAAGACACCGTCCACACCAAAATCGGCAATATGCAAGGGCAAGCAATCAGCATAAATCTCGATATACAGTGCTGCATATGCAGCGCACGGCCATGCCCCGGAGCTGCAAGCGCTTCCAGCACATTGTTCAGTCAGTCAGGCGCCGGTGCATCGACAGTAGCGTTGCGACTGTGATACCAACGCTTGTCCTTGCCGAGAAAAGGAAAATGGAAAAAAAGAAAAAAAAACACCACCACCGTAGATCGACAATGCACATCGCTCGGACGTTATTTCGACTCTCTATCCCGTTTCTGGTCCGCTGCAACATGGGACACGGGACGATGACTCCCACGGCTGCCGCACAGCTGCCCAACTCAATGACCGACATGCGAGCAACAACCCGACATGGGAGCAGGGAACACAGTCTCGGCCCGGGTACCAAGTAGCTTGTCGTTTCTGTGCCCAATCTAGAAGAAGCTCACTGTCGGGGATTCAATACTTGCGCACACTGGATCACGGTTTTCCGACGCCACCTACTGGTGGGGGATCGGAGACGGCGTCTAGACGCAGAACCTGCGTCAAAATCAGCTTCCGAAACAAATTGTATACTATACGCTGCGGGAAGAGACAAGAGAGGAAGCCACCAAGGCAGTTTTGCATAGGGAAAAAAAGTGAGATGTGAAGGCGGTTGGGGTTTCGCCGAGTTAGACACTCTGACCGATAGAGCTGGATCAGCGCTCGAGACCTGGGGCGAGGTGCGTTGGGTCAGAGACAAGAATTGGGCTCGATCGATGACGCACTACTAAGACGAGTTTTTCATTGGTCACACTATGCGGAATAAGACTGGCTTATTAAGTAGTTGACATGTTTGAAGGTGGCGGTCAAATGGCGATTGTTATGCACATGGTCCCCGAGGAATACTGGAATTGATCTGGCAAAGAAGAACAGGAGGGGTCCCGAGAGCGATTATATTTGATTCAAGCATGCCTTTTCTGGATGCAATGTTTGGAAAGCCTGTGTAGCTACTGCAAGAACTGCCCCAAGCGGTGGAATGGGTGCATGCAAATGTAGATGCAGCTTCACCGATTCGCCATCGAACTTGGTGACAGCGCGGACCTCGGGACCGCGCGAGACTCGATTCGTAGCCATGGTTGCTACAATGAAGATCTACGTTGGGCAGTAAGAAAAGCTCAAAGAAAATTGGCCACAATGGAAAGAGATGGGGAACAGCTGCGATGTGCTTATGCACTGGGCGTTTCGTATAAGCAGGAGCTTCGGTGCAGCATATCAGGGGAACAAACTCGAGCCAGGCACGCAAAACCAAAGCACAGCGGGTGGTGCAAGTAATTGCCTCGTACCGGAATACAAAGATCCGATTCGCAGGCGAGCCAAGATATACGCTGGATGCCACTATCCACGTACACGCCTCGCTTTGCAAGAGACAACTGTTGCCACGGTGCCAGGAACCATCGCGGCAAGGGCCAGCCTCGCACGAGAGGTCGTCGACTTTTGCATGTCTGGCATTGAACCGTGGGGCCTGAGCCTTTATAAGTCACTTTAGTAGGGATGATCTATCACTCGTCACTTCCCGCTGTCGCGCAGTCGGCCCATGCTCTCTTATACGCCGTCGTTGTTGCTATAGACACGATATTAGATGCCAAGCTTGGAGGGCATTGATGGCTTTTTCTTTCTCTCTGCTAGCAAAAACGAGGCGATTTTTTTTTTCTAGATTCTGGATCTGTAGACGATATCACATTTCGTTTTTTTTTGCATGAATGATACGGGCGCACCTGGTTAATAGCATGCGCAAAAAAGGAAGAAGTAACATAACTAGGTAGCTAGTTATGGGCCATGAACCACAACGGACCCCTCTTGCCAACTCCCTTGCCTCCCTTGCGTCGAACCGACAAGGACGCAAGCTGGCGCCGTCCTATCCAACCAGTAACCAGTAGCGTAACATGCCGATTAGACAAGAAAGGGAGAAGCATTGTTCAAAAATGTACAGAGTCGCTACAAAAGAGGACTATTCAACGTAGGTTCAAACTCTGTACCCCGTCATGTCACGGGCGCGCGCCGTCGCGCCTTCTTTTTCCCGCCCTGCAGCCACCAAGTGGCTCCTGCCCCTGCTTGCATGCTTTCTTTTTCTTTTTAGGTCGCCCTGCATTTTGCTTTTTCGTCTTGTCCCGACAATGCGGCACCGCCCCGGTGACATTCTCCATCTAGTTGCTTGATCGAACCAGTTGTTGAACTCTGTAGTTACTGCGTATGGGAGTTTCCACTCTTCTTCCTCTGCTTCCCTTGCGAACGGCGTTGCCGTTTCCCTTGCGATCCGCCAATGCAACAGCCAAAGGAGGGGGGGTGTGGCACGACCCCTCGGGTGCGCGAGTCGATAATCGGCCAATTCCTGCTGGCAATGGCGTGGTAAAGAGAGGGGAAGAAGGGATCAATGGCGAATGCAGAAGCAAAAAGGTTAAAAAAAAAGGGCAAAAGAAACCTGCGCGGGGTACTCCAGTCTGCACTTTTCGTGCCTGCAGACTTCTCTCACAGGCGCGGGCCGCAGCCAAGCAGGTACACGAACCGATGACTGGATACAGGGCTGTCATACACTCAACTGACTGTGCCTTGCGTAGTCTATTGTGTGTGTCATGCAGCTCACCTTCTCACAGACCTAGCCGTTGCCAATCTACCTGATGGAGTCGTCGTCAACTCGGCCATCGCTACTACAGTCAGCATACAGCTCACAGTCATGATGGGACACGATGCAGTGCGCGGTGGCAAAAGTATGACCACCAGGCTGAGCAGAATACCAGTTCGATTTTCATGAAGTGTTCCTTTTTGAGCCTCGTGTGGTGATCAGTGGCCACACCACCCAACGACTTACAAGACCAAGACCTCCCCGCCCAGCCTGCAACATTGCTTCACCGGCCAATCCAGATCGGAGCCAAGCGTCCACAAGCCTGCTGCTATGAGCTTGCGTATACTGGTACGGCTGGGATCTGCAGCCTCTGCCACAACGCCGGCCGACGCAGGAATGCCATGTCTCTTGCCAAGGGGGTGGGAATGCAAAGGGTCGTTCCTCCTCAGCTCACACGCCTCACCCCACACCCTCCCGTGCCGCAGTATGCGCCCCACGGACAGTGTCTTATGCAGGGTTCCTCTTACCAGTAACTAGGTTCTTGTTTTTCTCGATCTGGTAGTATATGTGTGTCCCGGGAGGGAGCTTGTTTTGCTATATCATACCCTCTGCTCCATGCCACACCATTCCCTTACATCCGCTTTACACGAGCAACTTCCCTACACTATGAGAGTTCACTCCAACTCTGGACTCATAGGATCTATCTAAATCGACAGCAACCAGATATTGCTCAGCACTATTCTGCTCCGAGTTAGCAACACACAGACACAATGCGGATCATGGACCGTCACAGCAAATTGGCCGAGATCAAGCTCGTGTCAAAATACTACCCAGTGGCCAACTACTCCTACCCCTCGCCAGCCAGCCCGACAAACCCGACCAACAACAACCTCGATAGATGTTCTGTCGGCTCCGATGGCTCCGCACCCGGCCTCATCGACGACCGTACCGACTCTGAAGTATCGCAGGAGGACGACTACCAGTTACACTCGCACTCCACCGAGCTATGGGATAGCTTCTGGAAAGCTGGGGGCGAATGGCGCCTGGAAGACACGCAACTCAAACCCCGTCATCTGCGCGAAGAAGAACACCCAGCTCCGGCCCCCTCCCGACAACACACGAGGCAGACATCTCAAAAGTCCGTCGAGGCTAATGGCGTATCATGGCCTCTACGCAGCAGTTCGACCAACACCCGCAAGACTTCTGCAACATACTCTGCATTCCCCAGTCTCAAACCCGTCCCGCATCCATCAAGTCTTGTGCCCGCGCCCTTGTCCCCGAGAAGCCCCGTCACAAACACCGTTCCCAGTCCTTGCACCCCGCCACCACGACCTCGACGCCCCGAGGCTCTTCTCACTCCTTGTCTGAGGCAGCCGGGTCGGTCCCTGGCTGTCCTGACTGCGACTGCCCCCGCAATGCAACACAACACAGACGTACGGCCCAAGACTTCCTCGGGAACAACACATCGTCCCAAGAAGTCTACGGACGGACACACCCGAAGCCGCAGCAACGTCTTTGGCATTCACAGAGTCGCATCACGCTCGTCTGAAGATCTGACCAAAGCCCCCGCCACCCATGACATTCATCACGGACCGCGCCACTACAAGTCCACCACCTATCTCGGCGCCGCCCGTCAACAGCAGCGCCAGCAGCAACTACAACAGCAACTGAAGGAACAACAGCAACTACAGACCCAGCAGCAAGCAACAGAACCCCATTCGGTTTTCGAGCATGACTCGGATTGCGAAGAGTCTGGGGGAATTTCCTTCTTTCGGTTCCACAAGCGCTCCAGCAGTGATAAGAGCTACAAGGCCTCGGCGACAGCCCAGAATGCCGCGGTCCTTCGCAAGGGTCGCAACCGCGCAGACACAATTCCAGCCCCATTCCCGACAAAGTCGCCCTCAGCGGAGCGAGAGCGCAGAGTGGACGTGTTTGGACGTATGCTGGGACGCCGCAGCCGATGAAGAGGCCATGGCTGAAAAGGGTCTCGAGACTTTCCTATGATACGCTACCGAATAACCGACCAACGGGAACAACAGCAACATTGACCAACAACCAGAATTTGCGTCACTCTCTATTTTTAACGACATTCATTTTTAACGATTTGGGACTTGGGCATTATTAGGCGCCGATTTTCTTTACTTGATTTGTGCTGCGCTTTGCAGACAAAAAGACTGCTGTATCCTTTTGATGACAAAAAAACGACTTACACGCGACCTCGCGCACAACGTCTCGCTCTCGACCTGAGCTTTTCTTTACTGTTGATGAATACATCTCACGCTCATTTATACCACGATTTTAACTTGAAGGCTGTTTTAAAAATAATCATTCTGCGTCCACAATGTTGCAAATCTCATCAGTGAAGCTTCAGTGCGAATTGCGCGAATGAGGTCTTGGCTAACTAGACACCCTGTCGTGTTTTCGCGCAAGAGTGAGCGACCAAGAACAAATAAACACAAAAACAGCCAGTGGGGAAGAAATCCAAACAACACAGCAGGCAGTAACTACCAAGATTTTCGGGTAAATAGTCGGGTATGCCAAGAATGGCGGGCCGCATTCCAGTTCGTGGTGGTCTCTACAACGCTAGTTGGGAGTGTGTGATGTAGGGGGTGTATGGGGAGAAAACAAACAAATGATTCTGCCCTCGGCGGGCAGAGAATATCTCTTGACAATAACATTCTGGCAAAAACGAACGATGCAGATTCTTGACGTACCCCGCCTCGGTTTTTTTTCCATGCCCGCCATCCCGGCTTCCTGGGACGTGGAAACTAGTTATGAAGCCTCCCTTGCCAAAAGCTCCATCGATGAAAAAATCGCCTCCTTTTGCTCTGTAGACGTATCCTGTCCCAACTTACTTGTGCTGCGGTAGTGGCTGCAGTTTGCACGGCTCCCGTGACATGAACAGCTTCTCCAGCAAGACATGCAGTCAGCCTCACCCGCCCATCCTGTACTGAGTAGAGAGAGTGAAGAGATGACACACCAAGCCCCCCGCGTCATGTCAACATTTCCCTCCGCCTCTGTGCGGTCCCTCTGCGCCACCAAACTCAGCTTCCGCGGGTCGGGCAGGCTGAAGGACGTTGTGACTGTGGCAGCTTTTTTTCCCCGTGACAGCTGCTATGTCTCAGCTGGTTTGGTTTTTTTTCTCATCTGAACCCACTTTCTACCAGGCTGTGCTTGCTTGTCTACGACTTATACACATTCCAGTTCTTGTTGTGTGTGGCATGCCTGTTGTGTTCTCCGTCGTACGTCCGCCGCTCCAGAGGCGCTGGCAGAAAAATGGCCGAGGGTACACCGTACAAGTCACGAAAGGGATATCAGGGAGGTTTCTTTCTTGAAAGACAAAAAAGGCAAAAATCGCAAAATACTCAGTTGAGCCTCGACTTACCCTCAAAGAGGTGGTCGGGGCGGAATGCAAATCCTCATCTCTGCCCATGAAAACTCCGTCTATCCAGAAAAATATGCGAGAATGCATCCTCCACGTATAACGCCCACAAATACTCCCCAAAGAAAAATATACAAAATCCCCAAAACAGCAAAACTCCACGTGAACCAAATCGGCCCTCAACAATACCCAAACATGTGCTAGCGTCTTGCTGTTTTTTTCCATCATTCCCGCCTTCTCGTTCAAACATGTACAACGTGATCGTATCATAACAAAACATTCCAAGTATCATCATCGTCCCTGCCTCAACATCATCATAATCTATGAACATACAAACCACACGAGGTGATCGGGTTGTATATATACGTTTTGTCATCATCGCGGAACAGTGAGTGGTCCGCCATCGTGGCGGACATGTCGTGTCGTAGGAACATTATATGTACTCGTTTCAATCGTTTGATACTCTCAAATCTCGAGTCTCTCACACCATGGCTTCCACAGTGCGCACCCTGGGCTTCTCCGTGTAGCGCTGCATGCGCCGGACACTCACGCGATGCTCGTCGCGACCGGGCACCACGCCATAGAACCACACCGTCTCCCCGCGCAGATCACGGCCGACGCCGAGGCGGCCCTCGAGGTCCTGGCGCGACCGGACGGAGCGGAACGCGCTGTCCTGGGTGAGCTCGCGGGCCGAGCACAGGCTCATGAGGGCCGCAATCGACGTCACCGGGCGGGGCAGCTCAAACTGGGCACGGCGGGGCACGGCCAGCGCCAGGCAGCCCACGTAGAGGAGGAGGAATGCGACGAGCACGCCAAATACGGGCATGCTGGGATACATGCGGACCTGGCCGTCGTTGCGCGCGAACGCCATGAAGACGCCGCCAGCCAGCACGGGAATAGCGACAAAGGCCGGCGCCATGATGGATAGCAGCGCGACACGCCAGTGCCCGTTGCGGGCCGCCCGCCACGTCGCCTGCAGCGGGAGGCAGGCGGCGTAGTCGGCCAGCAGGGACCGGGAGGCCGGTGCGCCGTCGAGCCGGCCCATGTCGGCCCACGGCTGGAGCCGCCGAAAGGCCATGTCAATGGGCTGGAAGAGCATCCAGAAAAGCATGCCAATGGCCGAAGGGAGAAAGGAGTATAAAAAGTTGGCGGCAGAAAAGGCGCCGTTGCCTGGGCGCGCCGCCAAGAGAGGATGGAAACCGTCATCGAGGCGGGTTTGGGGCAGAAATGACGCAATGAGTAGCGCAATCACGAGAAGCGTGCACAGAACCGTATATAGGATGAGTGGTAACGACTGGATGCAGAAAGGGAGGTAGCGTTCGTAGGCGCGACGCCAGTTTCCTGGCGCAGCGGTCGAGTCTGAGTCCATGGATACCTTGGGGCCGCTGTTCCGACGCATGCCTGCGATTTGCTTGACATCGTTGCCTCTTGCACCCACAGCACCAATGGAGTACCAAATACCCCCCGTAATCATGTCGCTGGATCTCCAGTATCCCAATCTGTCAAACCATCGATCCCGAAGGTCCGTCTGGAAGTCGTCTCGCGCACCGGACAAGCTCTGCGGATCAAAGCTGGAAATCGCATTGCTGCGGTTCAGAAGTGGCAAGAGATCTGCAATGGACCGAACGTCCCATGCGAATCCTGTCCACTTGCCAAACCAGAATACCATGACGAGTATCGTTGACGAAACTAGTAGGCCGTAAAATGCCACGAGAATCCAGACGACAACAGGAACTGGGGCCCAAACCCAGCCATCGCTCTGGTAAATGCAAGTAAAGGATGCGCTAAGCAGCGGTACTGTAAACAGGGCGAGCCATGTTGCAATGTCGAACAACATGACTTGCCAAGGGCCAACAACTTGGGGGTACAGTAGCGACTTGGGGTAAAGATCCGCGAACAGCGCCAGGTATCGCTGCTGGGGATCCTCGTCGGCGAGGGCCACAAAGGGCAGAACCCGCAGGGACGTATTGACAATGCTCTGCGCGTAGATGAGAATGATAGCTCCGAGAAGCTGGGGTAGGATGCGGAAAACAAAAAACTGCGCCGTGTATATGCTTCCTGGGTACGGCGTTAACCCGTGGTGACGAGAAGAGTATTGTACACAAAATATCATCGCTGCCATCATGCATAAGCATAAGGTCATTAAAATCATCATTGAAAACGGCCGCAAAATTGACGGCTTGTAGGTGAGGGGTGGATAGGTGCGCCCATGCGGATCGAGACTTTGTCGCATGTCCTCGGTGACGGCAACCCAGTGTGTACTCAAAGGGTCCTTGACTCCCCACGCGTCTCCGATGGGAATAGAGGCAACAGGGGAGTCGTGTGCCTCGAGAACTGGAGGAGGTGCTGTTGGGAAAGCCTCTGGGGGTGGGGTGATTTGTCGCAGGGGAGCATCAACCTGCGTGTAAGCTGGTTCTTGGGCAACGACTGGCAGGTGACGGGATGGGGCTTCGGCAACGGTGTTGGTGCGGCGTAGATGGTTGAAGTAGGCCGAAGCAGTTTGTGGTGAGGAGTGAGGTTGCGCCTGGAAGTCACTGCTGCGATCCCGGGTCAATGCCGACAAGGCGTACTGGATATACGGCGTGTCGTCTACTCCAGGCGTCACTTTTCCAGCGGCGAGAGCAAGCTCGTCCTTGAGCCCAGCCATGGGCGGCGGCCCTCCAATTCCGGCAAACATGGGCAGCTGTACTTCGTCGAATCGTACTTGCGGTAGACTCCTCGCCGGCTGAGTCGTCGCGCGACGCGAGAGGAGGCGTGTGAAAATCTGGCTGCGGTCAGGGCCGTATAGCTCGGGAGAAGACGTTAGAGTTGAGGGCGGCGGAATGGGGCGACGAGTGAGCGTCGGCTGCGGCGACAAGGAGTGCGGTGAAGGTATTGCTGCGGGAGATGTGTGAGATGTGTCCATGCGATCGCGCATAGTCGAGTCGGAATCACGGCCAAAGTCGCTCAAGTTGTCGTCGGGCACCTGTGACGACCACGGACCTAAGATGCAACGACTGTCAGCACGCAGCTGGCAACCTCCTCAAACGGACGATAAAAGGTTATCACGAGGCCAGAAGAGGGAATTTTTCCTGTCTGGAATGAGAAGAGGGCTCACGTACGAGGAGCTGCGACATTGTCAGCAGAGTTAATGAAGATATTCATGGCGAAAGATGGGCATTCCACACTGCAGGCGCGCCTCCACTTGGACAGACGAACCAATTACTGGCAAATAAATGAGATGCAGGAAGAGCATGCATGGCCACATCGTGCATGCAGCTGCGGCCCGACAGGTCTATCAAGATTTTTTTTTTCTTAGACACGCGAGGTTGGGAAAGCTGTACACGGGCGGCCTTGTTCCTTGCTTCCATGGCCTGATGAGAAGGCTGGAAAGTCAAACGCCAGCCACCGCGCGGCCCCACCCCGGGCCGGGGATCTGGGGCGGATCTGACAAACGGAGGAGGAGTGGATAGGGACTTGTCGCAGATGAGAATAGAAGCATTGGGACTCACGTAGGAATTGGTTCAGAGGCATCAAGGCTGCGAGGGACAGGAACTATAATGATGGAGGCAAAACGGGCACATGTTTCTCTGGTGGTGTTTGGGCATGTTCTACTGTGCCAGCTGCGAGGCGGTCAGGCTTTTTCGTCCGTTTGCCAGCTGGCAAGGCAGTTGAACACGCCAGTCTCGATTGGGCAAAAATTGGTGGCAGGTGGTAACCGAGGCTGAGCAGTGTGGCTCCCTTTCACATCACCCCTGTGGCTGGTGGCTGGGGCTCGTGTCAGAAGCGACAGGGCTACCCGGTTACTGGCTGAAAAATTCGACTCGGAAAGAAACAAGCAGAAGGAAGAAGAGTATTAATGTAGAGGCTGGTCCGTATAAGTTTTTTTTTTTCCTTTCTTTCTCTGCCAAGTTTGAACCCCTGGTCTCTTCGCATTGGCCTTTGTTGGTGCTCAAACCTAGTCGAACAATGTGCCCGTCGTGGATTGGTTTACCGAGCGGCTGGTCGAGGAACTCAGCCCGAAAAAAATTCGACTAATAACTAACTAGGTATGTACAAATTAATAGAACCTTCTTCGCCTGAAACGCGGGTTTATCGTCTACGGGCGCACAACGCGGAGCAGGGATGCACTGGTGTCTGATCGCGGGTAAGTCTGCGCCTCGCGTAGCATCCATTAGCACAAAACAACCGGGATATTAATCTGCCGTGCAACGGGAGACAGACCGTCGCCGCTCTCTAGATCTGTACCAGCAGATCCTCCTCCATAAACTCCTTGCTCGTGACTCGCCATTTGTTCGATGCAATCAGCTGCATCTTTCTCTTCTTGTCGCCCAAGCAGCGCCTCTCGTTGCGACAACCTCCCCAGAAACAGTCGCAAAACGCTGGCAACACGTGCCGGACCTTTTCCAAGAGGATATAATCCCGGACGGTCTCGCGAACGGTCTCGCTCTCCCCGCTGCCTGCATCGCCTTTGTCATCGCGCCCCGTCGACGCTTGGGGCCAAGTTACCCGCATCTCGTTCCACGCCAGTCCCTTTGTCCGGCCCGTGATGGCGACCAGGACATCGCACACCTGTCCCAGCCGCACGCCGCCCGCCACCTTGACCACCTCGATCTCGGCGCCAACCTCGCGCCGATAGCGAAGCTCGTAGACGGGCGGGCGGTAGATTTGCATGCCTCTCCAGCTCGCGCCGACACGGGCGTACGCGTCGTGCACCGCCCGCCCCGGACCAGACGTCGCCATCGGCAGATCAACCAGCGAACGCATACTGGAGTAACGGTGGCCGGTGAGCCACAGCCCAATCTCGAGCTGCATTGAGCCGTCGCTGAGAATAGTCCCAAAATGATCAAGGAGAAGCGCATTGATCTCCCTGCTACCACCTGGCGGACGGTTGCACGGCGCGGGGACACCGCTCAGAAGTGGCTGAAGGAGTTTTTGAGCAACGGCCCTCCATTGTTGACAGACGCGCTGGGATTTGGAGAGTAAGACGGCATCAGGTAGGTGGCAAAGTATGGAGACTGTAAGCTCTTCAATAGCAAAAACCCGGGACCCGGCCGGAGAAGGGACGTAGTGTACAGTCGATGCAACTCCAGACCCCCGATTTTCGCCTCTGCGGCGACCGCCCTTGTTGGCTTTAGCCATCTCAAGCGTCAATTTAGATCTTTTTTCGAACGAAACAAAGTATAGGGAGTGCGTACCTAACGAATTCCCGTCACCAAACTTGTCCTTAAGTAGAACTGCTGCTGGGATGACTCACACCGGCGTAGACTCAGCCTGGATGCCTGCCGGCTTGCATTCCGTCACCGGCTACGGCGTATAATAAACGAGAAATATACTCTGACGTTATAAAAAATGCTTGTATAAATCTCTTGCTGGTTGCAATGACACCAGCATTTGTCGCTGTCAATGAACACCACCACGTATGGCTGTACACAACGATTTGTCACAATTTACCCCCGTCCAGAAAGTCACTAACTTATATACACTATTTCACAACAATCCAATTCCATATCCCCCGGACCTTACTTCCCCTCGTAGATGGGGTTGTTCCCAGGCAGCTTCTTCAAGCGGTCGTTCAGGCCAACATCCTCCGCGGGCGGGTCTCTCTCCGGCTTCTGGAACGACGTCTTGCCGGCGCCATTGGGCCCGACATACAGGCTGCAGCTAGGGGCATCAGTGCCCTGCTTGCCAGTGCATGTCTCCATGGCGTGCTCCAGCTTGTCCTGGTCCTCCCAGCCCTGCAAGTAGTCGCCGTGGAGGCCGTAGCCGGTGGTGTCGCCGTTGGCGTAGACCCAGCGGCGGAAGTCTTTGCTTTGGACCTGGCGCGTGTTATAGAAAAACTCATTGAAGACGGAAACAATGGCGACCGGGTGCGTCTCGGGACAGACGCCGGTGTTGTAGTCGCCAAGAGCAGGGAACGCGACCTGTGCATGTCTTAGCGGCTGAGTCTTCTCGTCTGCCTTTGGTGTTGGTGAGATTGCGTGGCACTTACATGGCTCTTGTGGTCGGGAGAGTCTAGGTTCTTCCCGTCCCAGCAGGAGGGGAAGAAGACCTGCGAGCGCATCTCGTTGCAGGGCTTCTGGGGAAGCTCAACGTAGTCCTTGCCAGGGTCGAGACACACGTGGCTGATGGCGCGCTGGCTTTTGTCGTTCTTGTCATAGGTTCTTTTTACACCAAGTTAGCTTCATGTTACTACCAACGGGAGCTGCGAGGCTGACCTTCTGCTGGTATCGCCCGAGAGCATTCGCAGGCCCTTGGGCGGCGCAATGGCGCCACGAGCGCCTCTGCAGTTTTTGCGGCCGGGCTGATAATCGCAAGAACGATCAATGTAATATGCAGCCTGCAAAGTCACGGTTAGCACATTGTCGCATCAAACTCTGGCCGGCGGGACTGACAATGCCAAGCATCTTGATCAGCTCCAAGCTGCTGTCGTTGTACTGGTGGTACAGCTGGGGCTGCCAGTAGTTGCTCTTGTCGAGCGCCTTGTCACAGGTGGTGTTGCGCGCGTTCCGGGCATCCTCGTTGCTCATGGACATGTAGTAGCCGGTACCGCCCACAATGGTGTGGACGTGGCTGCTCAGTTGACCGGGGCTGATGATGGGATCGGTCCGCTGCACCGTCAACTGCTTGCAGTGCACGATGAAGAGGCCGCCCTGGGCCGCAGCCAAGGCCGCGGCAGAAGAAAGAGCAACAAGAGATTTGGCAAGCATTTTGCGGAAGCTAAAGGTTGGATAGCACCGAGTCGTGTTGACAGTGGAAAAAGTTGGTGTAGTTGTCGTGATTCACGGGGTCCTCCGTTTGCAGTCAGTCAGTGTTTGGTCCAAACGGCCGTACGATGACCGAGTATACAGATACACCCAAGTATATATAGTTTCTTATCAACATGAATTGCGACCAGGCTCTGGAGTCATTCATCAGAAATGGGGCCGTCGCGACAGCCCAAGCAGTGTGAATGGCTGAAACCTCCGGATACTTCTGTCCGCCGAATTGCAGCCGTATGGGTTGCCATGTTGGTTCGCGCTCTTCCACATATCTGACAGCCTCGTGCGGATACAAGGGGTGAATATTGCCCAGCCGTCTACGCAGGGATGATTGCTTCGAGCGGAGGAAACAACTCCAAGACGGTTGCGCGCCGGAGCGCCCGTGGGCGTCTTCCCACACGGCAGGCAGCAGGATCGGTCTAGTTTGCGCCTCATGCGTGACCGTTTCGGACATTTTTTAACGGGTCAATGGATTGGAATTCTTGATCATGTCACTTTTCAGAAGCAAGGGTGGGTGGTATTCACATTCACTGTCGCGCCGCTCATACGTCGATCCACATTCCGCGGTACGGAAAAGGATGTGGCGCTGGTAGTGAGATTATTGTCGGATTATTGACGAGTACAAGTTGGCTTATTATTGGGTTTCCATGGTGGCTTGCGCTGATCCGGTCGTCGCCTGCCGAAAATAGAAGATGACAGACAAGGCTCCGGCCCACCACTTGACGAATGCGGCGTCCCTGACATACTAGGCTCGCAGCCACAAAGTTTAATTCTCCCTTGATGCTTGGCCTCAACGTGACATTCACGGCCCTACACCACTCCAAATCAACAGTTCAAAGACCTTGATAAACGAAAATCTCAGACGGGCGTTTTGTGGCACCAGGTAGCCTCGGCCGGTTTCCCACTTCTGTTCATCACCATGTGTTGGTTAATGTGCTACGACACGGCTTACTGTATTGATGCTTCCACAATAATCAATATCTGACAATATTTATCATAATATCACTCAATGAAATTCAAGCAGTCGACGCTCTGTTGACCTAGTTGATATACACAACAGCCAGCAACATTTCCGCGGCGGAAGCAGTGAGAAATGTGGAAGCTGAGTCTCAGGCGTTGCAACGAAACTGGGACATTGGTCTAAACTAGCTCTACCGTGTTGAACAGTTCCACTACTACTGAAGAAACGTTGCTAGTTCTCTTTGTTCATGGTGGTGGCCAAGAAACTCCGGAACTAGGAAACAATGTCCAAAGCCGGCGACGCGGAGCCCAACATCGCCACGTGCCCCGTCGTTCGGACATACTAAATGACAGGTCAAGGGGCCGTTCCAGCACGGTTCACTAACCTCGCTAGTATATCTGGCACACTAGTTGTTGGTCTAGTCTCCGGAGAGGCACTTCCACCAGTCCATAGTCAAATACTAAGAAGGCTGTAACTTGGATTGGTCGTGGGCGGCTTCGGCAGGCTGTCCATCCGAGCCTCGTCGTAGGCTACGCATATCCTCTTCCAATCAATGACATCAACGAATTCTCTTGGCACTTTCCTAGCAACTGTGACTTGATAGCTTTTTTGCAGTCTTGTTGGCAGGATAACCTGACAGAATGATGATGTAGAACATCACCTCAAAATTGAGATAACCTCACTCAATAGGCTCAGAAATTAGTGGAACCAAAAGGAAAGTAATTGTCAAAGAACGTGCCATGTCATTGATTGGTCGCTTGAATAATAAATGCCAAAATACGCCTACTCAAGTTGTCTAGCAGTTGCCTCCGGCTGGACCAAGCTCCAAGCCTCAAAAGCAGACTCAGCTTACATGTTTCGATAATAGAACCCATTCTACACCGGAACAGTCTGTACACTAAATATGTCGTTTCTCCACCCATCCTTTCTGTACTCGTGAATGTTCTGCTGAGCATCCTCAGCCTCCTCCTCCCATAGCTTTACCAGGCTACCTGGTGCGTAGCGGCCTCTAAAGACATCCTGCCCGGGTTTCACGCCCACTCGCACGGAAACGTTGGGGTCATCCTCCAGGGTGAACCGCGCCGCAATGGCCTTGAAAAACGTCCACATGCTGTCTGGGCTGCAGACGCGCGCAGCGCGAAGCCGTTCCCGCGCAAACACGAGCTCTCTGTTGAGAGACTTGACGCCGTCGGCAATGGCCGACTTCATGGTTGATTCGAGCGCCTTGCGGATAATGGGACGCAAAATGAGCTTAAAAAGCCATGCCAGGCAGGTAAATTTGGACTTGCGCAGCTTGTAGTCGAGGTGGTGAATCTTGACCTTGGCGTCGCGGAGCACCACCAGCTCCTCGAGGCGGTCCCGGCCGATTTCGAGCTCCACGTCCACGTCGATGCCGCGCTCGTCAAGGTGGAATCCTGCAAGACCCTCGTCCATGAAGCGCAGGATGCCAGAGTGTACGCGCATCCAGTAGCCCAAGTCGTCCGCCGCGACGGAGACGCCGGCAAGTTTGATGGAGAGCAGGTTCGTCATGGACGATGTGGTGCCAAATCGAAGCTTGGTGACATCTAAATCGTTTCGCGTCATGAAATGGATATTATAAGGCAGGAATGAGCTGTTGTTGACCGTTTTTCCGGGCTGCAGAATGAGGTTCTCCAAAAGTAGGTCGACTTTGGGGGTTGCCACCTCCAGGCGCGGAATGGGTAGATGCTGCACCGCCTGCACTAGTAGCGGCAAGAATGTGTTTCCAAAGTCTGTCAGCAATTCCGAGTTGCTGTTTTGGTTTGTCGGGAAAAGAATCTCAGCAAGGCGGAATGACGAGGAGATCAGTTTCTGAACGGCTGGGTCGTGGATCGCTGTGTGCACCGCCGACTGCGTGGTACTGATTAGATGGGAAATATCATCACCTAGGGAGGAGTCCTTGGTCAATTCTTTCGTCTTTTCCTTGAATTCATGTTTCTTGTCTCCAAAGTTTTCCAAGAATTCTGGATCCGACAGCATCTTTTGTACCATTGTGATGAGCTCCTGCGCGAGCTGCTCGGCATTTGCCTTGTTCTCGTGATTCTTGTCGAGAAAATCGCGAAACGAGACAGCGACGTCGTCCCAGAGGCTCTTGTCACCAAACGAAGATATGAAGCTCCAGAAGTTGGTGGCCGCCGCCTTCGCCTGCCGGTTCAGCTCAATATTCGCTTCCACCTCCTCAGCCGCTTCGCCGGCGGCTGAAAGATAAATGGCGGCGCAGCGCTGCAAAAGTTCTGCGAGATGCGACACGGCTTCTGAGTAATCCTTCTTCTGGCGAAGTCCACCGACTGCTGCTTTGAGGCGGTTGATTATTATTTTTTGCGTCTCCTCACCCATGTGGTCTTGCAAGCTGGTGTACACCTCCTCCGAGACCTGTGCAGCTTCCCCCTTGATCTCATTTTTGACCTGGTCGGCTTTCTTCTCCAAATCCTCCTTTGAGAATTTCTCTTCAGCCCTTTTATCGGTGGCTTTTAATGCGGCCAAATCGCTCGATCCATCTGCAGCGCCAGACTCGAGCTGTTTGCCAGCCTCTTGGGACGCTTCGCCAATGGCAAAAGCGCCGTCTCGCAGTATTTGGGTAGAAATGGTACCAATATCTGCCACGAGCACTCGAAAGTCGTTGTTCATCAGCGCAAGAGAGAAAACGGTGCGCAGCGACTCTGCTGCTGCCGAAACCTTGGCGCGCGCTTTCCCCTTGTTAAAAATGCTGCCTGCACCGTTTGCGTCAAGGTGAACTCTGGCGCTCGTGAGATACCAGATGAAATCTTGGATTTGATCTTTTGAGTTTTTCTGGTCTAAAAGATCGATGAAGAGCTGCAGCCATTCCTTGGTGGTGCGGACGAGCGCGCGCCCGGAACTGGACAGACCAGCGGTTTCTGACGGATTAAGGGCCTGCGAGGAAAGAAGAGTTCTCAATTGAACTTTTGTCTGTTCTGTCGATGGCATGTATCCTTTGGAGATGGCTCGTAGCATTTGGTAGCTGTGCAGCTTCTCGTGCAGCCGCGCCTGGCGGCTGGTATCGTCATTGTACTGAGGCAGCAGGGGCTCACGTTCTCGGTCGTCGCCATCGCTTCCAAAACAGGAAAACATGGTGATATTGTCTTTGCTGCTTATTATGCTTCAAAGCAACTGATGCTGGAGTGCATGCGTTTTTGAGGCGAGGGCGATGTTCGTCTTTAAAGGTTATGCGAGGGACGTGATGGTGAGGGCAGAGTGACGTCGATGATTACGGAGTGCTGCACTGCAGGGGTTGCGGCTCTGTCCTTGAATGTGCTGCGGCCTCGGACTGGAAACGGGCTCGAGAATGAGAAGCTGTTACATCCAAATCTCGAGCCTGCGAATTCAAAAAGTTGTCTCTCTTCTTTTTAGATTTTTTGCCTCGAGACAAGTAATTATTTCTAGGGCACAGGACAGCACCTTGATTGCCATGATGTGGTTCGTTGGCTGACCAGTGGATTTTTCCTTATCCATACAATGTCTTATTGAAGCAATGCACCGCTGTAAACGTTTTAGGGACAGAGAACTGGTCCTCCCTCCCGGATAGGCTTAGTGCAACACCTGGAATCACCTCTTTTGCACCAACGGGATGCACGTCATACGGAACTGGCTGGAACTGGAAATTGAATGGAAAAATGGCTGAATTACGAATATCCAGTCATCAGATAAAGTGGAACACGGAGATAAACGAGGCTCTCTGATTGGCTGACTCCCCGCCTTGTCGATTACCTGCAGCTTAAGAATCATTATGTAATGACGCTAGTGAACGCTAGTCCTCATCGGGTCTCACGATGGCCATGCAACCATGTTATTAATACTCAGCATTGCCCACGATGTCAAAGCATTGGAAATGCTTGGGCAATTCAGACGTGCTAAACTTTTCCAAACAATTCCATCCCTATAGAAATCTCCTATATATGCCGCGGTTCACTACCATCTCTGCAATTTTGATTGCTTTTCTGTCCACACTCATCATCATCTTCAACCCAACAGCTTCCGCTTGCTTGCAGCAGCTCACCACTTCCCTATTCTCGGCAGAGTCTTCAAACACCACGACGCCAACCACCTCAACCCCAGAAACACCCATGATCAAGACTGCCGGCAACATGTCCAAGTCTGTCCTGCGCCAAGCCAAGATCACGCCGCACCGCTCCGGCACGCGCGGCCACTCTGACCACGGCTGGCTCAACACGTACCACAGCTTCTCCTTTGCCGACTGGTACAACCCCAAGTTTTCGCACTTTGGCTCGCTGCGCGTGCTCAACGAGGACCGGGTCAAGGCCAACTCGGGCTTCCCGACGCACCCGCACCGCGACTTTGAAATCTTTAGCTACATCCTGTCGGGCGAGCTCACGCACCGCGACTCCATGCTCGCCAAGGGCCGCGAGGGCGGCCCGTCGGACAAGTTCTACCGCATGCGCCGCGGCGACGTCCAGTTCACTACGGGCGGCTCCGGCATCGCCCACAGCGAGTTCAACGAGCACAAGTCGGACACGGTCCACTTCCTGCAGATCTGGGCCATGCCCTGGAAAAAGGGCCTGAAGCCGCGCTACCACACCCGCACCTTTGACGACGAGGCAAAGAAGAAGGGCTTCGTCACCATCCTCAGTCCGCTGCAGGGCGGGCCAGAGGCCACGGCGCAGCAAGAAGAGGACGCAAAGCCCGCCATTGCCGAGTCCATCCCCATCCATGCCGACTTCGCCATGGGCGCCGGCATCATTGCGCCGGAAAAGACGTTTGAGTGGGTGGTTGGCGCCAAGGCGACCGAGGCCAACAAGAGAAAGGTCTACGTGCACTTGCCCATGACGCAAAATGGCAAGGCCAAGATTCGCATCGATGGCCGTGAGGATGCTGAGCTGGTCGAAGGCGATGGTGCCTTTGTTGAAGGCGTCAACGCTGGCGACAAGCTCTCTATCGAGAGCATTGGCTCTGTAGCAGCTGAAGTCATCGTTCTGGACACGGCATAAATATTGACGTGTATTTTCTAGGATTCTTTTTTTTTGTTATGATAATTAGACTGTATATAAAATGACAGAACTTCAACGAAATAGAATGTTTATAATTTGAGAAATTCTCTGGCAACCGTGTGAAATTAAAAGAAATAGATAGAAAAACGTTAAAAATAAAATATGCTTCACAAATCAAATAAGAGTGCTAATTCGTTCCATAATTTATTCAATGTGCAAGGATGCTACAGATGGCTAAATGCAGAAGGTTCAAAACCGTCAGAACGACTAGAAACTGGCGAGACCGGCTTGCGACGCCCGCTCCATTCTACAACAGACGTAAATCTTAGCTAGTCGGCCACTGGGCATCCATTCCCTCTCTCAGTATTCTCTCCAGAGATTTTTTTGTACCCCTGGTCACGTTTCCTTCTCGATACCTCCTCTACATTTCGGAGAACAACCGCGGCCAAGTTCTGGAACATGCCCAAGTCCTTTAGCGACTGTGCCGAGTGGTCTCTTCCCGTTCCCGAGTCCGGCAGCGTGCTTGCGCTGTCCAAGCAAATCAACTCGCGCGTCAGCTCGTCCGTCCTGTAGGAGGACCTTGCCAGGGCCATTGACGCCGGCGCTCCCGCGAAGTCTGGCGACGAGAAGAAGGCAATATACGGCTGCGGCACCAACGGCGGCCAGATGGGTGTCACGCCGGACCTGAGCAACCCGCTGTACAACACGCCCGAGTATAAGAAGAGTGGTGCCAAGCCGGAGGTCATTGTCGTCAAGATTGTCAAGGCACCCAAGAGTTCCTGATGGTAGCAGATTAGCCTCGGAGATTTAGTTGGCTCTAGAATCCAGGTCAATTGAGCACCAGCCGCCGGCCGCGCATGACACAAGGTAAAGAGCGGGTGATCCCGACGGTAATTCCTTTATATACTTGAATGGCTAGCTTATTTGAACTTCAAATAAGAAAATTTAATATGTCGCTTTTTTTGTATATGTATGTGATTTCTATACTTTATACCAAAGTGCCTAAGTTGTGGTTGATTACCTTCAATAGGAGGAACCGTTTGTTATCACTTCTCACATTCACTTCTCTTCGCTTGCCAAGAAAGACCAAACATATCCCTTCTCGGGCCCAATCTCGCATTGCCTGCCAACGATGCATTGCGCTCAACGCATCCATCTGCCGATCTCGGGTAGCACGGCCAACTCGGCTGGTGAAGGGCAGCGCTCAGCCCAGAGTTCTCCCCTGTAAAGAATGCATTTTGAGGCTTCTTCCCGAACTACCCGGTCGGCGCTTACGGTCAGCCGTTGCCGGATAATTAAGCTCCGCCTTGCTGCGCCGCCGCCTCGCTGATCGGGCTCAAGTTTTGTAGATGATCGGCAAGGCTCTACTCTCGTCAGCACCAGCGTTCCACCAATTAGCTTGTCATCACAGACGTGCATATATATAACAAAGGTGCCTCGCCCCGAAAGGCACGTCTCACCAAGACAAGCCAGCCGCAAACATGAAGTTCTCGACCAGCATACTGTTTCCTCTCGCCGCGGGTGCCTTTGCTTCAGCTAGTGGCAGTACATCCACCATTACCATCACCAGCAACAAGCTGACGCGGTCGTTTCTGCTCTGGGTGTCGTCCACGTACAGCTCCAAAACCCCGGGCTCTGTGCTTCTCTCGTTCCACGGCGGCAACAAGACGGCCAAAGATCAGCTCGAGCTGGACGGCTTCACGACGGCCGACACCAACGCCGTCTCCATTGTGGTATACCCTCAAGGCGTCAAAGTGAGTTTTTTTACCAAAAGAAAACTATCCCTGCTCCGGTCAGCTAATGAGAACCAAGAACTCGTGGCAGGGCGTACCCGGCGACACCATCAACGACGTGCTCTTCACCAACGACATCCTCGACTATCTCGAGAGCAAGTACAACGTCGACACGGCGCGCATCTACGCCTCTGGCAAGTCCGACGGCGGCGGCTTCTGCAACATCCTGGCCTGCGACGCGCGCGCCTCGCGGCGCATCGCCGCCTTTGCGCCCGTCTCCGGCGCGTTCTACGTCGCCGCGTCGCCGTGCCACCCCGACACCGTGCCGCTGCTGGCGCGCTGCCGGGGCCGCGCCGACGTCCCGCTCATCGAGTTCCACGGCGGCAACGACTCCACGATCCACTACGCGGCGGCGTGCGCAAGGGCGCGTGCCTGCCGGCCATTCCGCACTTTGTCCAGCAGTGGGCGCTGCGCAACGAGCTCGGGCTGCAGAACCAGACGAGCGCCGTGGCGCCGAATACCGTGGCGTATAAGTACGGAAGCGGCGACAAGGCCGGCTTGGTCACGCACGTTTTCGAGTCGGATATCGGGCATGACTGGCCGAGCACGGCGCCGAACGCAGACAACTCGAAAAAAGGACCACCATGTGGCGAGCTACAATGCCACGCCCATCATTTTGGACTATTTTTCCAAATATCGCTTACCGCAGTAATTTCTGGCAGAATACACTTTTGTTTGATGTGCTGCGCCGCATTTTACATCACGAAAATCCCCGACCGATGCCCATGGCCGCAGTGGTCTTTTGACCGAGACACCACCAGCGAGAAATAGGGACGTTGGAAGGAATCACTGGTGAAGCCATCCAATCGACATTTGGAGTAAAATTATACTAAAATCTGCAAGAGGATACAATGAACGAATAACGGTTGTTCGGGTGTAAACACCATGCTAGATCCACTGGTGTCGCAAGCTCGGCAATGCATGGCGACGAGTGTCACGCTTAGAAATCAATTCATAATCACCAAGACAAGGGGAAACGCAAGATCTGCGGGGTGAAGCACCCGCACCTTTCGGCCGCCACGCTTATCAAGATCTTAGCAAGATCTTAGCAAAGCCTAGTCCGCGGGGGTCAAGCCCAGAACTGTGTAAAGGCACTGATCTGATTGGTCATTCAAAATAGAATAAAATCACCAAGTTGGAGTTATAATTTCATCTTGAATCACTTCTTCTGTGAGTCCATCTCTATTCCGTTGGCCTTCTACCAGTCTGCCCATAATGGCGTCAACCGCACCTCCTCCCACGCCGGAGCTGCTCGACCTGACCATGGACAACATCACGCCCAACACGATCCGCATCAACGCGCAGTGCCCCGACGCGCGCCTCCGCTACCTCATGGAGCGCCTCGTGACGCACCTGCACGACCTGGCGCGCGAGACGCGCCTCAGCACCGCCGAGTGGACCGCCGCGATCCAGTTCCTGACCCGCACCGGGCAGACGTGCAGCGCCGTGCGGCAAGAGTTCATCCTGCTGTCCGACGTGCTCGGGCTGTCGCTCCTCGTCGACGCCGTCAACCACCCCAAGCCGGCCTCGTGCACAGAGGGCTCCGTGCTGGGTCCGTTCCACACGCACGACGCGCCCGTTGTCGCCGCCGGCGCGCGTCTCTCGGCGGACCCGGCGGGCGAGCCGCTGCTGGTGCTGTGCGCCGTGCGCGATCGCGCGGGACGCCCCATCGCCGACGTCAAGGTGGATATCTGGGAGACGGACGCTTCGGGGCACTATGACGTCCAGCACGAGGGCCGCGACGGGCCGAGCGAGCGGGGCGTCATGCGCAGTGGTGAGGACGGCGGGTTCTGGTTCAGGGCCATTGTTCCGGTGAGCTATCCGATCCCGACCGACGGGCCGGTTGGGCAGCTGCTGCAGATGTTGGGGCGCCACCCGTGGCGGCCGGCGCATATGCACTTTATGCTAGAGAAGCCGGGATGGGACCACCTTGTCACGTAAGTGTTCGCTTTGGGCTTTGTAATTGCAGGGTTGGGAGACTAATTGCAGGTAGCGCCGTATATGTGCGTGGAGATCCGTACGAAAAGACGGATGCTGTATTCGGGGTCAAGCAGAGCCTCATCGTGGACCTGGAGCCTATTGATGACGCCACGGCCGCGCAGTATGGCGTCTCGCTGGACACGAAGGTGCTGAGGCAAGAATTCGTGCTGGCCAGTGAAAAAGAGACCGCGGAGCTCCGCGACAAGAATGCCGTCGAAGCGTTGAAGAGCCTCGGGCTGAACATGAAGCTTGTCGACCATCTCCCTGTGCCGGATCTAGATTAGAGCCCTGCAATACACTGGCAATACTTAGTGAGATCGTGGGCCTGTCTTCACCAACTTGGCAATATTCGCATAATATCCCGCAACGCCACCGTACTTTGCCAATACGCTTGCAATATTGACGTCTTGTGTATCTATTGTTCGTCGTCGTCCCAAGAGGCCCGTGTTCCTCGTGCTGGGTATCCGCAGCATCTCCGTCTCGACGGTCCAACCGCAGTCCTCGGCAATCTGCGCCACCCAGTCCACCAGCGAAGCGTACGTCGACTTGGGTTTCGTCTTGTCGCGCGGCGGCGGTGCGCGGAACCGGGCCCCTGTCAGGTCGTGACTGCAGCAGGGAATGGAGATCCATGGGCAGTCGGAGAGGGCACCCAGGATGGGCGTCCAGGGCGTGAGCTCATCCGCGTGGTTGGAGATGATGAATGTGCCTTTTTCAAACAACCCGTCGTGGATGAAGCCGTCCTCAATCGGTGTCTCATTCTCAGGCTTGGGCACCACACTCGGCATCAGGCACCTTTCCACCAGCGACGACCCCGTTGGCGACGCGGCACACGGCGTCGTGCTGTACTGAAGCCAGGACTTGCGTTTCCGCGCGTCAAAGCCCCAGCCTGGGTAGCCCTCTTGGTTCAAAATGTACACCAGCAAGCCGTTTCCGCAGCCAATGTCCACAAACCCCGGAAACCGGACCCTGTCCGCGCCGTACATGTCCGACCACAGCTCCATCAGGAACGCGGCGATGCCGAGGTCCTCGAAGACGTGCTTCTTCGGGTCCGTCGTCTCCGCCCAGGCATCCATCACGACCCGCGCATACTTGTTCTTGAGCGCCGAGTAGCGGTCCTGGAACCGCGGCTGCGGGATCACGGCATCGTGGTGCACGCGTTTGGTGTAGCCGCGCAGCGAGCTTTCGCCGTGCTTGTGCAGCCGCTCGAGGAGGTGGTAGCCCACGCGGCGCAGCTTCTCGTCTGCGACGAAAATACCAGCGGGAAAGGGATGGAAGTGGACGGAGACAGAGCCTCGTTGAGTGTCGGCGTCCCATTCGTGCAGGTGGGCAATGGCGCGGACGCTGGGGTGGTAAAAGGGCATATCCTCGACCGTTTGGGCGTGCGGGACGTAGAGAACCAACGTTGACGTCTTTCCAGGACTGGGAGTCGGGACGTCTTGAGAGGTGCTGGTTCGGTGAAATTCGCACGTCTGGTTCATAGGGTCGTCGCGCCGCTGGTTTCGCGGAATTAATTTGCGCACCATGGTCCTCGTCCTCGTCATCCCAGCCACGACCCTACGCTCCGGCCAGGCCACATCAAAACTGCCCACCATGTCCAGCGACCCGTGATGCTCTGTATCCTCTCCATATCCCGGCTCATCGTCAAAGAGGATATCGCCGCGAAACAACCAGGTCGTGTTCAGGTTTGGATTGCGAATAAAGGTGACCATGCGCTGCGTGAAAATTTCAGGACCAAAGTCGCAGGCCTGGCGATACAGGGGCTCCCAGTGCGGGGGATCTCCCCCAGAACTGCAAAGCTCATGAATAATTGGGCTTGTTCCTGGAGTAAACTCCTCGGGGGCAAAGGCCATGGTGGTTTGTCAGGGCCGCCTGGGATGGGGTGCAGAGAAGAAGAGCTTCCAACGCTTGATGCTTGATGGCGGACTGAAGCATCACACAGTGGGGCAGGTGGTCCAAGTTGGTCGTGACACCACGTATTCTTATTAGGTAGTCTCGTTAGCAAGCAGAAATACAAAGGGTTGGGCGAATCCAATTCTTGTAATTTATTTCAGTCTGCATTTGTGCAAATTTACCATACTATTGCAGCAGATTGACCCATCCATCATCCACAATGCATAAAACCCTAAAAAGCACTCCGCCAAATCCAGTGTAAATGCAAAAACAGGCAAGAAAATCAAATCCAGCATCGCGCTTCATATTTGCTGGTATATACTCCCAGGTATGCAAACTCATTTCCAAAGGTATCGTCATCCAATCATGCCTGTAGTCATAATCTACTCTTCCTCGTCCTCCTCAATCGGCGCCGGCGTCCGTCGCTCGGTTCGCCTCTTGGGTCGGCGATGTCGGGAGCTGCTAATATTGCTTGCCGAGTCATCTGGCATAATGTCGTACTCCTCGAACCATTCGTCATCGCTAGCGGCCTCTCCTTCGCTACTTGGTGCCCACGACGCCCGCTCCTGTCCTGCGCCAGGCGTCGGGGTCTGCGCAGGCAGGACGTCCACTCTTCGTCGGCTTTGCAGACTCTGCATCAGGCCAGCACCGCGCTGTCGCAAAGCTGTGCGCACCACCTCGGCCTGATGATGAAGCTTCTCAAAAGCGTCTTCCAAACTTTCCATGCCTTGGTAAATCTCGCGCTCCATTTCCGCAATGGCCGCCATCTCCATCTCTTCGTCGTTGGATACTGCTTGTCGACCGCCCGGCCCAACTGAGCTAGTACTGATGAAAGACGCAGGGGTGGTCCCGCGCGAGAACGGAGTTGGTCCACGTGAGCTCATGGCGGAGGAGCTGCGCGGGCCGGGGCTCATCGTGCTGCGGCTAGCAAAGTACCCGTGTGCTGGTGTCTGGGATCTGGACTCCAGGCCCGGGGTTGTGATTTGGTCATCAACGTCAGCCCCGGACCACAAGAACCCATCGAATCGGCCAGAGGTAAGAATCTCCCATTCCGAGTTATTAATGTTGGAAAGGGTTACAAGCAGATCGTGTGTATGCGGATTCTTGATCAAAAAGGTGACACTTTCGGCATCACGTGGAGCCTGCTGCAGTCGATACAGGCGCTGGAGCGAAAGACCGGTCTTGACCACAAAGTCATTTCGTTGGCGGAGCATGGGTGTTGGTGCTCTCGTGGCCGGCTTAAGCTCGCGAGCCCCAGACAATAAAGCGTTAAAGTATGGGCGATCATCATCGTCCAAATTGGTCAGGATGGCAAACGCAAGGGTTTCATCGTCCACTTCCTGGGGTGGCGGGGTCGGTGTCTCTGCTGTGCTGTGCAGCCATTTGTCAACGGCCGACCTGACCTTTTTCGTTTGGCGAAGATAGTGCTCTCGGAACTCTTCCGCAATATCAGGATCCAGTTTGATCGGCGATGAAGGCCTCTGCGGCTCTTCTGCTGATATTTCAGCAGCCTTGCTCCCTATCTCGGCGAGATCAAAGGGAGGCCACTGGGGTAATGCGATACGACCGCTTACCCACTCCAATACGTCGCCCCAGGTTAGCCCGCGATGTATGTCGTTGGATCGGTCGCACATGATGCATGCGCATCCATGAGGTGGCAGGTCGCGCGAGAAGATGTTCTCGAGGCGGTCAAGCAGTCGTCTCGCAACGGAGCGATGTCCGGTAGCAACGGCGATGGATCCTTGCTTGTCTATGACTGTGCTGTACTGATCAAGCAGGTTGAAGAAGGGCGCAAATAGTGTATCGGTCCCTGAGAGTGGCGTGCGTGAGCCACGCGCGCCATTTTGAAGGGGCAGCACAGACAAAAAGTGCCGTGATACTGGGCACGAGAGTCCGCCGTTTTGTAGTAGATAGTCGACGCGCGGCATATCGTAGATATCCATAGGAGGCGGGGGTGGTGGAGGCGGTGGAGGAGCTTGTGCTGGCGTGGCCGTCTTTGAGGGAATAGTCGAGTCTAGCCTCTCAGCACCATTTTGGTCATAAAACGGTGACGTGAATTGGGGGCCCTGCGTAGGCGTCCTGGGAGACGAATTCTGTACACTGGATGGCGAGGAGTGACCATCGCGACCCTCAGACCGTCGGACACTTCGTGTCGAGTCCGATCGGCGCGGCGAGTGGCGGGATGAGGAGCTTGACAGTCTTGATTCAGAGGTTCTGAGCTTTTCATGTGATTTGTGGTTTGCAGGCTTGACGTATGTTGCTTGGCTGGAAGAGACGGAGCGGCGACTAATCCTCGACCCTTCTCCATGCCTCGACGCGGACCTGGAAACCGTCGAAGCGGTGGGCTTGTCCTTTGTCCTATCCCGGTCTCTGCTATGGCCCGGACTCCTCTTTGATTCTGATGACTTGCGTTTGTCGGCGGATACATCTGTCTCGGGGGGAGTAGGCGGTCTGGATGATTTCTTGGACCCTGAACCGGTGCGGCTCACATCCTCGGACTTGCGTCGGCGATGGTCGTCGCCCGCATCGGTCGGCTCTGGTGTAGGAATACGCGAGTCTCGGGAGGGCGACGACAGGTTATCTCTGCTGACGACGGCCTCCTTGCTGTGTGCTTTGCTGAATGAGGGGTAAGGCAGGGTCACCCGTTTGCCACCATCGACGAGCGAGGCGGTTAGCAGTGACGAGGCGGCGCCGCGGCCACCCACGTCGCTGAGTGACTTTGTTCGTAGCGAGGACCTGTCATCGCCATCTTCACGGGTCCTGTCTCTGTCCTTTTCTCGCTTCCGGGGGCGCTTGGAGGAGGAGGACACGAGCGAGCCCGCGTCGCCATCCTCACCGCCGACCTTGCTGCGGGACGACTTTGAGGAGCGATGGCGGCGCTCGCGCTCCTTGTCCTTATCCTTGTCCTTGTCCCGCTCTCGGTCACGGTCGGGCTTCCGTTCAGACTTGGGGCGTCGCGGCTTCTCGCGGGGACGGTCGTCTTCGGCAGAGGCGTCGACGTCACGGTCCTTGGCCGGCATGGCTGAGCATCTGGGGCGGGGTGGCCCTGGTGGTTGGGGGAGGGGCGGCCTGGGCAGAGGGTCGGACAGTCGTTCGTGTTGGATGATTCAATATCTTCGGCTTGACGTTTGTTTGCCCAAGGTTATGCGGTAAGACGTCAGAATATGTAGATGGTTAGATGCACCAGGCAGCATGCGGCCGCTCGCACTAGGTGCACAAGTCGGTGGCGGGTGGCAGGGCAGAAAAAGTGGCGGCCCGATGGATGAATGACTCCAGCTGGCTAGGCGCCAACGGCAGCGGCCGTGTGGGGGGTGATTGGGTTGTTGGAGGCTCATTGGCCGTGTCTATTGCGGAATCAGGGGACAACTTAAATTTAGCACTAGACTTGGCAAGGTTGAACGAATGATTTGCACCGCTAAGCGCTGTGTGTCTTTAAATACCTTGTAACGAACGTCCGAACATATTGAGGGGATGGTTCGCTAGCTCTTTGAACGACAGGGGTCGCACGCGCGAGCACACATCACCACCTTGCTCTACACGGTAACTAAATCGGAAACATCTCTGCCGATGATCATAACTGCGACAGTCAAGGCCTTGGTCAACTGTCCAAACATTCCGGAGATGAGACTTTGGGAGAGAGTCGACACAGCTCTGTGGCTGCCACTCAACCAGACTTTGCTGCTTCAGAACGATGTACGTTCTAGATCCTTTTTTTTATTTTCTTGCTTGATACTAGAACATAATTCTTTGTTAATGTCTTTGTTGTTGGCTCGGTCTTGTCCCGGGCAGTCAACAATGAACCTCATATCAGCGTCGCCACATTTTTGCCCAGTTGTGTCCAAAATAAACTAGTTCTAGACGTTTCTAAACTTCTTCTGAACTCGGTCCTATTACCGCATGAGTACTCAATTCATCAACGTTAGCAGTTGGGCCGCAGGTCGAGCTGGGCAGCTTGGCGCGCTGCCTAACGACTTTGATTGACCCCCAACAGCAGAACAAAATACGTCCCACAAGTATGCGTACAAAACCAGTCTTGTCGTCTTGGGCAGGACCATTGTGCTTGGGCGCTAGCATCATCTACTGTAAGAAGCGACACATGCCTCCTCTGCGCGGGAACACAAACCTTGATGCATCTCCGGTCGTGGTACGTAAACGTTGGCACTTTCCAACTGCCACCTCTTTCAAAACTTATTCATCTCTTTGCATCTCATATGCCAAGGTATTGGCACCTCAATCTCTAAAAATCCTTGCAGGTCATATACAACACATGTATGGTACATTTGTGGCTCTTGGGGACGATGGCGAAGCTGTGATTGTGCCATTGGTTGGCCAAGTCGGGGGGCAATCGGATCTTGTGGCCTTTGCTGCGTGTGGCCAGAGACAAACTTGACTTGGTTAAGATGAGTGGCCTGTTGAAACGTCATCGATCATTCAACGTCCACGGTATGACGCGAGTGGTGAGTGACACAGCAGATCCGACTCTGCGTCGGCTGCCGTGCCTCGGGCGGCTCACGAGCGGTCCATCATTCCGGGACAGTGACAGGACAGTTTAAGTTGTCAAAGGTATGTACGACGTGATAGCAATCAACTATGCAGAATTTAGTTTCATAAAAGCAAATAGAACAAGTGCAACACATTTACCACCTAAATGCCGGAAGTGGTACCATACCACACGTATATTGTTGGGAGCTGGAGCCGCAACTTCACTGGCCCTTGAAATCGCAAACACTCTCCCCCCCCCAAAATCGAGCTATTAGCGAGGATGGCGCAAGCTATTCGTGCTCTCGCGCGGTGTATGCTAGATGCCGCCGTCGTCGCGTGCGGGGAGTGTAAGCAGCTGATTATCCCTCTCAGAAATCCGGGGTACATAGGGCAGATTAATTCAACGTGTTGATAGCGAATTTATTTGAGGAATTTTTTTAAAGCGCATCCTCTAAACGCCACCGGTGCATTCAGTAGCGAATAGTATCCAAGTACTTTGTGCTCGTGTCCAGGTCTTGTCAAGAATCAGCAGGTAGGTTTGGACACGTACATGCATGCCGGCATCGTGGCAGATCCGCTTACAGATATTGATCTATCCAGATTTTTTTTTGAGTATGTGAGCGAGTTTCATGAGGGAATATTCCATCCACGGCGTCACGGCAGCAGTGACGATCCGCGAGTGACGATCCGCGAGTGACGATCCGCGAGTGACGCCGGCGGCATTTTCTGCAGCAGCGACGATCATTGACGTGGGCTTTTTCAGAACTTGCTTCACCGCGCATCCTTTATATCATATTCTGGGTAAACGAGTTCATTGCAGAGGGTGCCCATCATCACTTATTTGCGGCATTCTTCAGGTGGCGGTTGTCGTGGTGGTGGTGGCTTGCCATGCACTGCGCGAAAGATGCTTCCCTACATAGACTCGTATGCTTGAGCAGCATGTGACAATGCAACGGCGAACCGAAAAGGGTGCTATTCCAATATACAAAGAAGAGGCTGGGACGGCGTTTTGAGTTTATTTTTTACTAATACCGCTGCGCGTCATATTTCTACCGACGAGTGGCAGCAGGACAGCCACACCAATAGCTTTCGATTCAGATCCAGGGCGCGGGCCTCTCTGCCGAGAAGTCACGGCCTGAAAGCAAGGTTCAGCCTCTGATCTCATCGGGAGGGCATTGATCCCAAGCCCAGCCATTTGATTACTAGACGCAAGGTTCACTGGTGCAGGCACACTCTCAGGCTCGCGCAGCTAGGCAACGCACATGTTACCAAACGCCATCCCCGCCTCACTTTGTATGCGTGCCACTATTCGCCTTGCAAAACACTTTCAGCGTTGTACCAAGGTTTTTCTGTATCTATCAAATATGATGCACATGCAGGGCGTGGTCAATCCATCATCAATGACGGTCTCATGTAGACTGGTCCAGGTACATCAGATGGAATGCTGGCAACGGGGTGGCTCCGCGTAATGCGCTCGACTACCAACGTCGCAAATTGTGCATCGGTGCTAACTAGTGCTACTCATCAGCTGATGGAATGGAGAGTGTATCTGCATGCGTGTGTGCTCCGATGTTGATGGGGTTGAAGCGCTAGACGGCCAAGACTGCAACGCTTGGTTTCATTAGCATTGTGCGCCGGGAGAAAGCACCCAGAGGAGCTGAACAGGAGGCATAGGCCCGTTTATTCCCTTGGACGGCAACTAGAGGCAATTCGCAGAATGAAAGAGAAAGAAAAAAACTCAGTTTCTCGGGTGGCTTTGAGCAAAACGGGGTCGGTCCAGACTGGTCCATCGCACGCTCGCCACAACTCCCGGACAACCGCGTCCGCCGTGGCCGAGCCGGTCTGCATAACTATCTAGTCTTGCACCGGCGTGTAGTATAATCGGATACTACTTGTGGGAAAAAAGAAAAGTTGGAAAATTGATTACCTTGGCTCATTGGTGCGATTTCGCCAAGAAGTTGTGTTTGTGGCTATTTTCTCTACGCCGGAAACTCTACATAACCGGGACTAGAAGTGCCATGGTAACGTCATTTTACAAAGAGAAAGCCACCCAGCTTTGGGCTTCAACAACTTGTAGAGCAAAGTTTATAGCTCTGTGATAGCTTAGGCCTCCAGACAGCAAGCAAAGACAACATGTAACTTGTGCTTGGCTCGCACAACCTTTTTTCTGTAGCCGACGCCTCCCTTCCCCCCCCCCCCCCCTTCAAAGCTGTGTGTGTGGTTGTAGCTGTGTCCTCTCTCACCAAACCAATCCGAAGCGAAACGCGAAACGAATTCAGCTCAACAGGCACAAGTTTGCTGTATGGCAGCCACCCTCCAAAACTCCGCCTTTACGAGGAACAGACTTTTTTTTTTTTTTTCTGCGCAAAAAAGGGAGAAAAAAAAATTGTTTCAAAAAACGCCGAGCCCGCTCCTTTATGCGGTTTAGCTGACTTTGCTCACGCCTTCGTTACCAACCGGGAGGGCAACAACGGCCGGATCTAGTCCGAATGGCGCAAAGCGTCAAAGTTTACCTGGGGGCGGCGGATGAGTCTCCCCTTGCGCTTGCTGGTGCCAAAAGAACTAGAACGATGGGCTAAGCAAGTAGTCAGCGAAGAAAGAAAACCCCGTTTCTTTAGTTCGCAGTTGCATTGCTCAGGTACAATAGTGCTTCCCTCTGTGGTCAAGGAGGTACAAGCTTGGGCTTGCAAAGCTGTACTGTTATATGGGCTCGCATGTCAACTACATCATCGGCCTGTCCAAGCGAGTTGTGGCGTTGTCTTTGCATGAATGCAGTGACAGCTGAGATCGGCAACTGGGGCAACGCTGGGTGTGTGTGTGTGTGTCTGTGTGTGTGTGCGTGTTGCCTCCACCAAGGAAATGCTCATTCTATACCCCCCATCCGCTTGCGGAAACTAGGATGGTTACGCCGTTGGAGAATCCCAAGCGATGAACATGATGTGTGGCCAGGGTCTATTCCTCTAGCGTGAACCACCCACCATTCTGTTGCTATATCGAGTTGCTTCCACTGCGATTGGTCGATGCAGCAGACCAGACCATTCCGACATAGAACAAGGTCCTGAGCCCTCTGTGTATGCCGAGCACTAACACCAATTAATAATTTATGCCGGAAGTCTGGCCAGCCTATTCTATATAAGCCTAGCCGTTTCCTGCCTGTGAAAACTTGTCTTCTGGCCGTCTTATCCCATACAAGTTTTGCGGCATCTGATAGTGTAGTCTTCGACCGCTTCCTCACATCACAAAAGACCCCTACTCGTGGATCAAGCACATACCCCATACCAACTACCGACATCATGGCCGGCGTCGTCGTCCAAGATGCCCCGAACCAGCCGGAGCCCGCCATTGACGGCAACGACTACAGCAAGAACAGCCGCGACCACCCCATCCCCAGCCAGTACAAGCACACGCTGACCGTCATGGTCGGCGAGTTCTGCGGCACCTTCATGTTCCTCCTCCTCGCCTTCATCGGCACCCAGGCCGCGCTCGACAACAACAACCCGGAGAACCCCAAGGCCCCCCTGGCCCCCGCCAGCCTCATGTACATTGCCGCCTCGTTTGGCACTGCCCTCACAGTCAACGTGTGGATCTTTTACCGCGTTACCGGCGGCATGTTTAACCCTGCCGTACGTATCTCGTCTTGGATATACAACTACAAGGACAAAAGTACAGAAGAGCTGACAAGCATTGACAGGTGACGCTCGGTCTGGTTCTCGTCGGTGCCGTCTCGCCCCTCCGCGGCGTCCTCGTTGTCGCGACCCAAATCGTCGCCGGCATCGCCGCCGCCGCCGTGGCCGACGGCATCCTCCCCGGTCCCCTCGGCGTCGCCAACACGCTCGGCGACGGCACGAGCATCGTGCGGGGCCTCTTCATCGAAATGTTCCTCACCGCGCAGCTCGTGCTGACCGTCTACTTCCTCGCCGTCGAGAAGCACCGGGCCACCTTTTTGGCCCCCATCGGCATCGGCCTGGCCGTCTTCATCGCCCACATTTGCGGCACCAACTTTACCGGCACCGGCATCAACCCGGCGCGCTCCTTTGGACCCGCCGTCGTCACCAGCTTTGTCGGCTACCACTGGATCTACTGGCTCGGCCCCGTCATGGGCGCCGTCATCGCCTTTCTGCTCTACAGCTTCCTCAAGTGGGTGGATTACGGCAACGCCAACCCGGGCCAGGACGCTGACGATTTGGAAATGGCACGCATTCGCTCGCCCGCGTCGCGGCCGACGACGGGGGAGAAGCGCCCGATGTCGAGGAGCACGGGCAGCACTGCCGTAGTCTAGATTCGCGGGGGTAGTCTGGAGTACGCAAGGGGGTGAATCACACACAAAGGTCGGAGCAAAAGCATAGTAAGAAATTAATAATAATATCGGTTCATATGAATGACTAAATTTCGCCATGCATCGGGTTCCGGATGTGTGAGGGTGTGGGGGTACTGACGCTGATCATCCACGGAAATAGCCTAGTCAGAGTCCTCCGTCGTGAGTTATGGTGATGGGTATGGATACATAACTACTTCGTACGGCCCAAACGGCCGTCGCCATGCTGCTGGCAAAGATGGACAGAAAAATGCACATACACTACACCGGCTGCAAGTGGCCCTATGACCATGGGGACTGAGAGACCAAGAGAAAAGCTGGGTATTGCAGAAGCGGCACGATCCTGCTACCCAAACAACGCGCCTTGCATCATCTCTGAGTCACAAATACAGGTGTTGGCAAGGGCTATCAAGCCTGCAGAGTGAGGCTTGGGTCGAGGTAGCATTGCGGCGCAGACCAGAGTCGCAACCGGACATGCGATGCACAAGGGGCCGGCTTCTTCCAAACGCATACAAAGTATACGAATAAATGAACTTTGGTCCGTATCCGTACTCCGTAGCCGCCTCGTGCTCTCCTGTCTAACTAGTTAGTGACCCTTGTTCACATCCAGACCAGGGGGGCGACCAGCCCACCTTGTCTTGACAGGGTGACGTGCATATGGTGTGATCAAGGGTTCGGCGCTGCCCCCCCTGCCCTGGTCCATCTGGCTCCCAGAGGATCGCGTTGCAGTCCCCGCATCCCGTTCATCCCGACTTTCTCGCCATGATTGGAACATTCGGGCAGTTAAGCGCCCGCATGTTGACAACACCACCGCCACCACCACCAACGACGAGGACGAGGACGAGGACGAGGACGAGGACGAGGACTCGGGCGTCACAAATGGCACCAGGCCTGCCGACGCGGCCCCTTTTCTGGACGCCGCCAATGCCGATGCGTTGACAACATGCAGTCGACTACCCGTCTCGCATGAGGGCAAAGCTTCTCAGCCTGACCGCGGATTCTGGGGCGGACACCTTCTTGTGGTCGCCGCCCCGCGCCCGGAGAAGTTTGCCTGCCGATCTACGGAACGAACCTAGAATTGCGGTGAGGCGGTCCTCCGAATGTAGGGCGCCGAATATGCAGCATCGTCACTTTGCGCATGGTGCAAGGGAATTGCATATCTCCCCCAAACGCTGCGCAACTCGGTTCGCCGGTCTATTGGCCTGGTGTCCTCATATAAGGCAACGGCTTCATCGAATTGTTCGAAAGGGCAGACCCCATAGTTCGGTTTTCGCCCTGGAAGAATGAGCAGATCCTTCCCGTCGTAATACCAAGGGAAAAAAAGGACAATGTCTCGCAACTTCTCTTTCCAGAAATCTTGAGAGAAGAAATGGACGTCGACGTGAGACATGGCGCAAAAGTAAACAGAAATAAAAAGAATCAAGGTTTGCTCGGGCGACATGACTATCGAATAGAAGCCGCCGCTGCTGGCGTGGCCATGCAGCACGCGACTGCATGGCATCGGCGAGACCCTTTTGCAGCCAAGGAGAAAACAGGCACAGGCGAATACCATCTCATGCTCTGAGACATGCTAGATGCAAATGCCCGTCACGATTCACAGTGGCGTGTCTCCTTACATCTGCATGTTTGGGATGATGACATATCCCTCCTCAAACTTCCGATTGGAAGGGGCCTTGACCGATGTTCTGGCGAGGAATTGATCTTGTCTTGAAATTTTCCTGCGTTTCTGGGGTGTCGTACTCATTCCAGGGCATGTCGTATTTAAGGCTCACATGCGCCTACGAGAATGCTTTCTCGCTACTCCTTCTTCTGCCCTGACAAAATTGACAGTTGTGCTTCGCCAGGATTACTCCATCTCTCTGCGTCCATTGTTGATTCTTGCTGGTTTCATGGCCGAACCCCTGTGTGAAACAATGTGCTTCGGTATCATCGAGACACTACCACTCGAAGTCTTTCAGAACATCGTTTCCTACCTCGACATTGGCGACGAAGCCAGGCTCTACTCAACATGCAGTCGCTTACACATCTACGGTGTACCGTTTCTCCTCGAGCCCTTCACACGCAATCAACGTGCCATGTTGTGGGCGCTCCGCCACGATGACGTAGCTCTATTCCAGTGCTGTGTACAAGCTGGCGCACCGCTCAGCGTCGTGACCGTCTTCAAGACCAAGAAGCCGGAGCCCGGCGTCAACAAGACGGGCGAGACCGGCCGCCCGCGTGTGCGCAGCCCCAAACGGCTGTCAACCCTCGCCCTATCCGTGCGCCGCCAGTCTTTACGCATATTCGAGCATCTGCGCGCATGCGGCGTCAGCTTCGAAGGCGTGGCGCCGGCTGCGCTCCAAACTCAACTACGTGCGCTCATGAAGCGACTGGTAAGCCCTGGCCGCCTTGGCACGCTACAGGCGCTCGCTGAGTGCGGATTCCTTTCTTGTATCGAGGCGTATACGGACCGAGACACTGCGTGGCCGTTGTCGCGCGCCATAGTGGCTGGAGCATCCGAAGCGTTGGTGCGGCTTTTCCTTCAAGCTGGCGCCGACGTCAACGCCGCGCATGAGCACCGTCGCTTTGGAAGCATCGCGCCTCTGTCAGCTTCCATATTAACGAGCGATGCCAGCATGAACCAACTCCTGGTGCATCATGGCGCCGCCTACGAGCCATCGACGCTACACTTTCGTCCCGCCACGCGGCCGACCAGACACCCGCTCTTCGCAGCGGTCCGGCGTCTCGCCCAATCGCAAGTCCACGATACCTCGATACTGGAAGACTGTCTTTCCCACGGCTGTTGCCTCAATCGGACGGAGCCACGGGTTTGGGATCGCGGCTTCAACTGGGACTGGCGGCCGCGGCAGCAGTTTAGCACGCCCCTCCTCGAATTCCTAGACGCAATTCCGTCCATGACGGGCACCGCGGCACAGAAACAAGCCACGCTTCAAAACCTCGCTTTCCTGGTAGAGCGGGGTGCCCGGACACCAGCGGCGCCCGACGACGTGCCCGGCACACTGATTCAAGCGACGACGCCGTCATGCCTGGAGTTGCTCATCGACCGCTGGCAGCTAGAGGCGCTCAACAATGACCACTTCTTCGCCATTGTGACGATTCTGGTCGAGGCTGGATGTATGGACGGGGCGATGGGTCGCATCATGCGACGGTACTGCCGGGGGGTGCGCAACCGAGACCCCTTCTTCGCAGCGGCGTGGTGCGGTTGGCGTCGGCTCGTAGACCTGTTCCTCGCACAGCCCGGCGTGGACCCGAGTGCGCTACTTCTGCACCTGCTTGTTGACTCGGGCACCAAGGAGATGGCAGCCGTAGAGCGGCTACTGGTCGCGGCCGTCGACCACCTGCTGGCGCGCGGTGCCGACATCAACGCGTCGGCCTCGCCGCTTGGCAGCTCGGCGCTGCACATGTTGTGCACCGTCTACCAGCACCCGACCCCAGACACCATGTGGTGGCATCGATCACCTTACCAGGAGCCCGTCGTCGAGCACCGCCGCGACCTGCTGCGCCTCATGATGAGCCGTGGCGCTGACCCTCTCCTGCGGTTCCACGGCCGCAACGCGCCGACCGAGCTTGTCCAGTACCTCAACGTTGCTGACCCTTCGACACGCGCCTGGATCAAAAAAGTCGGGAGGACTCTGTGCGAAGGTATGGTAGCCCAGAGAGCCGCCAGAGGGAGCAGGAATGCCCCCTTCCGCAGTGGTTGCAGTAGTATCAATGCGTAGGCAGTCGCGAGCGTGGTATTCGACGGTCCTGTCGCGAAATGCAATGTGAGGTTTGGCGGCATTTTATTCTTGATGGTTCACAAAACAGGTCGAAGGGAGACAAAGTACGATGAGACATACGAGTGAAAGGTATAGCTCTGATGAAGAGGATGGAACGATGTAGAGGAGAAAAACTGGTCGTAGGCGTAGAGCGGGGGAAGTACGTACCTTAAATTTACTTGGGTTCATGGGGCACCTCCTAATAATTGAAGATATGTCAGGTTGATACTAGCCAACACGTCTTTTTTTACGACATTTTTAACCTTTATTTTTCTGTTGTCATCTTTGATTCGGTTCCTGTTTTTTCCCTCTCCCTCGATCAATTTGCAGTCCCTCGCCATCTGCTGCGCCTTGCCAGCTAGCCGCGCCATTGTACAGCGTAGAACCACAGGCGCTCGTGCGATGTTTCGGGTAACATACCTACACACCTTACACCTTGAGACATGCATAATGGGCAAGTCTCTTAACTAGTTTTCGTGCCTAGTTTCCTCAACCCGTGCATACGTGGCGCCAGGGGTTCCTGGCAACCTGGCAAGCCAAATTGGTGGGGTCGATAGATCTACATAGGCTATCTGGTTAGTTACACGACGAGGGCTGAAAGGTATAATACCAGTAGCTCAGGCGAGGCAAGCTGCATTGCATCTGAAACATGGTATTAATAGTTGCTAGCCAGGGATGCATTACTCAAATCCATCTCCGACGCGGTATCAGTTGATTTGTAAGCAGTCTATTTTCGCAGAAACAGTTCAATCGTCCTTCTAGGTGAATGTCATCAAGCTTTCCAAGGTGCCCAGTCATAACATCCATCACATGGTTATATAAAGAAAATGTATATAGTCATTCAAACGCCAGATCTCCAAGATCTTCTATATATGGTCCCGCCTCCTATCCAAAGAAAAAAGATGCAAATGTCAAACCCGCGATGCTTTTGTTTAGAAGCGGTCGAGAAGACCGTTGCTCTCGAGCAAAAGAATAATCTCGTGAACAATGGAGCGAACATTTTGCTTCTCGACATCAACAACAAGGTCCGCCTGGGTGGGGGCCTCGTAGGGGTCATCCACACCAGTGAAACCCTTGATCTGGCCAGCACGAGCAGCCTTGTAGATACCGCGGCGATCAGACTTCTCGCAGTACTCAATAGGGGTGGCGACATGGATGAGGAAGAAGGGACCAGACTTCTCAATGAGTTCGCGGGCCTGCTTACGGGCTTGCTCAAACGGAGCAATGGGGGCGGCAATGACGGCGGCGCCGGCTCTGGTCAGCTCAGAGGCGACGTAGGCGATGCGAGAAATGTTAAGATCGCGGTCAGCACGGCTAAAGCCTAGCTCAGGAGAGAGTTCGGACCGAACAGTCTCGCCGAGAAGCATGGAGACGGGGCGGCCACCCCCCTGGTTGAGGGTAGTCTGGAGAGCGCGGGCAATCTGGTCCTTGCCAGAATTCTGGAATCCAGTCATGAAGACTGTGAAGCCCTTTTCACGGGGAAGAGGGTTCTGCTCGCGAAGGGCCTTAACAACCTCGGGGTAGGAAAACCACTCGGGAATCTCCTTGCCAGTGCGGAGGCGGTTGCGAAGCTCGGTACCCGAGATATTCATGGTGCGAGTACCTTCGGGAATCTCGTTGGCGGGTTGGTACTCGTCACGGTCGGGGAGGTAAATCATCTCCTGGAACTCGACCATCTTGATGCCGAGCTCCTCCTGGTACTGCTGAACCAGGGTTTGGGCATCATAAGGACCGTAGTGGTCCTTGCCGTTCTTGTTCTTGCCAGGCCCGGCGTGGTCGCGACCGACGATGAAATGGGTAGAGCCATGGTTTTTGCGAATGATGGCGTGCCAGAGAGCCTCGCGAGGACCACCCATGCGCATGGCAAGGGGGAGAAGAGCGAGAGCAGCCATGCCGTTGGGGTATCTGGCAATGAGGGCCTTGTAGACACGAACACGCGTGAAGTGATCAATGTCACCGGGCTTGGTCATACCGACAACGGGGTGGATGAGGACGTTGGCCTGCTGGGAGCGGGCGGCGCGGACCGTCAACTCGCGGTGAGCACGGTGCATGGGGTTACGAGTCTGGAAAGCAACGACCTTTTGCCATCCGAGCTTGCTGAAGTGGGAGCGGAGCTCGGCGGGAGTGACTATTTAGTTAGCTTAGGTACAGAAGTAGAGAGAGAAAACCGTGACATACAGCGCAGATCGAGGAAGTCGTAGTGCTCGAGACGGTTGATGGCCTCGAGCTTGCCACCGACGTAGAATTCCTTGGCGGTGCTGAAGAGGTGCTTGATCCCAGGATGGGTGTCGTCGTCGCTGCCAAAGACGTTCTTGGCCTCGTTGACCCTGCAATTGTCAGCCGCAGAACCTAATTGTGGCAACATAGAAAGGGAACATACTTGTCAGGGCGGTAGATGTCCTCGATAGTGAGAATGGCGAGGTTGCGATCGTCGCGAGAGTCGCGCAGGGTAATGCGCGCACCAGCCTTGAGGCCAAGCTGGTCAATCTGCTTTTGGTCGACATCGAGGGTGATGGGCATGCTGAAGAGCAGGCCGCTAGCAAGGCGGTTGTCCTTGACGACGCTGTAAACGGCAAGGTTAGCAATAGAAAACAACCTGGCGTGGGCTGAAGAAGAGTCTCACCCGTTGTAGTCCTGCTCGGTCATGAAGCCTGTGAAATGATGTCAGCGGGGTACTGGACAGCGCGGCGCGGCTTGGCCTACCCTCGAGGGGAGAGAAACCGCCATTGAGAATAAGTTCGAGGTCGCAAAGGTGGCGCTCAGTGAGGACAAGAGCGGGTAGAGTCTCGGACTCGGCGAGAAGCTCAGTCTGGCGCGGGAGATCGCGGGCGAAGAGGTCCTTGAGGACGCCGCCGTGGGGAGTATTGGCCATGGTGATGTAATTATGGAGGCAGTGGAGGGGACGGAGGAGAGGATTTGGTCGAGTTGAGACTGCCACAAAGATTCGACCGACTCGAGGAGAAGATGCGACACAGAGAAGCGGGTGAAGAGAAGAGAGAGGGTTGAGGCAGGAGAACGACGAGGTGGAAAAAAATTAAATAGGCTTTGGCGAGGTCCCGAAACTATCAGCGGCGAAAAAAATAGCAGCGCGGTCCGGAGATGCAATCGTTAGTGCGGCTTAAGAGTCCGCAGTTGGCAATCACGCAATCGTGGGGCTCCGGACCGTCGAGGAACTTGCTAGTCAGGTCGGAGGGCGGACAAGGAAGAGGCAGAAGTGTTAAGTAAGTGTTGATGGTTTAGTATAGTTTATTAAAAAAGGACAAGAATCAAGTAGAGCGGGTCGTGATGATTGTCACGAGAAGGGAAGCGGAAGCAGATGACGAGGAAAGAGCGTGGTATTAATACTGACAGTCGCACCTTCCCTTCGAACCCCGAAGTAGTTATTGTACACAATCCTAGCTCTCTTGCTGCAGCCACCACTTGGATGCGTGTCACAGGCTTGCTGTACCTGACGATACTGTGATCATGTACAGGTACTTCCAGTCACACCCCCACGTCGGACTTGTCTCAGCGACGACAGTGCGCCATTTCGGGTGCAGAATAGCAATAAAAACTGCTCAGATCAGGATCTGAAAGATGGGGAATCGCTACTTAGGTAGTTACATATGTAGGTAGCCAAGGGGAATACATGACCTGGCAAACTGTGGTTGTGTTGTTTGTTCACTACGTCCCACCTTGTGAGACGGGCCATGATCATGTACCAGACTTGGGTTGCAAGTATTGATTTCTTGATTCATTTTGTTTGTATAACCAGACAGGTCATCACCCTTGGAGAAGATATATCCAAAACCACAATAGCCAAGACCATGACAGGAAAGCAAGTTGAGCTACGGATTCAATCTGCCCCGTTCAGCGACCCTCCAAGTACCGGTACTTTCGGACCATCGGTCAGACTTTTGCCAGAAAGCCTCGCCATAACGTCAGAGGGGTGGCCCAATCGGGGAAAGCCGTGGACGGCATCTAGTGAGGTCACCGCGCGTACCGATGGTGCAATACCGCCCGACTCCATCTCAGCCTTCAATTATGGCAGACAAACATGACCAGCTTCTAGACAAACCGCCATTGCAAACTCAGACAGCGCAATCACGTCCATTGCTGCTCTTATTTTGCAGGGGCGTTGCTTGGCTGCCGCTGTCGACATTCTTGCCCAGCCTTGCTCACCCCAATCCGACTAAAATATATTCCAGCCCCCAACGCCTTATTCTCGCCTCATCGTGTGCACCATTTCTGCCTCGCTGAGTGTTTTATTTCTCTCAATGAGGTCCCCGCCTTTGGTCTTTTACAGATGCGGTTCAACGCTACCCTTGGAGACCGACCGGCGATTGACCCATGCTAAAGCCTTTCCCCGCCCTCTTTTGTGTCCTTCTTTATCACCCTGTTAACCAAGTACGTCCAATGTATAACCTTGGCCGGCCGTCGGGCCGTGCGGATACCTTGCGGACGGCCGGCGTCGAACTGGAGTCGCCAATTACATGTCCGCACCGTACGCTACCAAATTATAGCCTCCCAAATCTGCAGTTCCCTGTCTTCTTATCCAGAATATTCTAAGGATATATCAGGAATATATAATTAACCAAGGCTGATTACTGTTCGTTGAACATGAAATCATCAGGCATGATGTTCCTGATCGGAGGCTACCAGACACCCACCCGTTCGCTACCCTGTATCCGATCAGTCGTTGAACTAACCAACCGACCAACGGCCAGGCACTAGGCAGAAATGACTGTACCGGGCTGTCATTGGCTTGCCTTTTACTCATTCAAAGCGGTGTACATTGTTCAAGTGCCTTCAATTTTTGGCTCCTTGAAGGGCTCATAAATGTCGGCTGGTGTGTATGTACATAGATAAAGAGAGCTTATCTTTGCCCGCACTTCACGACCTTGACATCTATAGCCAATCATCGTTGTGTTTTATCCCACCTGCTAAATGGCACCTTCGTCTGAAGCTGGCCGAGCATCAAGGAGAGCAAAAGACAGAAAACTACAGCCGGAAAAAAAGAATGATCCTGTTGCTCGGGTTCATCGATGATATTCTGTGTTTCTTGGATCGTTATCGTTATTATTAGTGAGCCTCCACAGGCAAATTAAATAGCATTTGAGGAAATCTAGCGGACAAGGCCCCGCTAAACAGCCCTCCCGCCCGTGTCCACTGAAGCTCAGCTAGGTATGGTAACTACCTAGGAGGTTAGGTACCTAGGTGGTGCCTCACCTTATCGCTGTGTACTCCCTGTGACTTTGAAGTCCTTTTCGCCTTCATTCCGAATCAACATTCTACCTGTTTTCTGGGAAAGGAGCCAACACAAACTAGGTAATCTGTACTGCCAGGAAATAATCCTCTGTTGCCAAGGTAGCAGGGCGCATTGGTACCTACCTCGATAGAGACTAGCGCCGCCTGAGCATGACCTTGGCCCATTCTCGCTTCAACTTTGTTTGACATCTCGCATCATCCAAACATTTTTGCCATTACAACTCCGGCCTTGGCTTGAACTCTGCATCAAAGCAACGTCTTGTAACGTCTGCCTCGCTGCTTTCCTCCCCCGGAATCATCATCAACCATCCCAGAAAATACCAGCGGCCAACCCTGCCTTGCTCGTTGCGCTGCCTGCACCCCGTGCACTTAATTAGTGGGCTTGGGCACCTCTTGGCTTGCACCATCCCAATACGAACCTGATGAAACACCAGCAGCGTTTTCATCTCTTGACAAGCAAGCCCATCTGCTGAAGTGTCGCCGCGTCAATCTTCCATGCCATAAGCTGCTCGCATTAACACCACTTCTAACGCTCCTCTGCCGTATTCGACAACGCCCATCGCCTCCGGATCGATCGCCATTCCAGTACGAGAGCCTCCAATAATACCCGCACCCGAGCGTGCGGCTCGCCGATCGCAGCAGAGATGCTCGTCGAAACCAGACCAGGGCGGTTCTTGACCAGCCGAATTCTCCTGCTCGCTTCTCTTTTCGCCCTCATGCCAGCCGCCGCTGCCGACGAATCCAAGGTCATCCAGGGCTACGACTTCAATGGCGCCATCCAGAAACTCGACATTGCCCCCCAACCCTCCCTCTACTCGGGCGGCTTCGCAGATTGCCTCCGCGGCGGCAGTTTATTCAACTTTTCCATCTTTGATGTCGCCTATTATAGCGGCAAGAATGGCCAGACCATCTTCTTCCATCTCGATGGAGCTAGTAATATTCGAAAGGAGTCGCTCGCCCTCCATCTGTCAATTCAAGCCTACGGCGAGACGCGATTCAACATGACGTACGATCCTTGCAAAGCGCACATGGACACATTATGTCCCCTCACCTCAGATAATCGCATCAGCGCCTTTGCCGTTGTTCCGCTCTCGGCAGATGAGGTCGCTGGCCTGCCCCAAGTCATCATGAACATTCCCGATTTTGAGGGGTTTGCGCGTATCCAAATCTTTGCCAACTCGACACAGACCGAGATTGGCTGTTTCCAGGCCGTCATATCAAACGGAAAGACGTTATCGCAGCCCGACGCAATCGGAACTACCTTGGGTATCTTTGTCATTGCCGCTATGCTCTCCTCCTTCGTCACCGCCGTCTATGGCATCAGCATTCCGCATATGCGCATGCACTACGCCCACTCGTTTTCTGTCCTCATCGTCTTCGAGACCTTTCAATACATATTCTTCTCTGGTGCACTCTCTGTCAATTGGCCCAGCGTGCTACCGGCCTGGTGGAGTAACTTTGCCTGGCCCTCGGGCATGTTTGCCACGCATGGCCTCGTTCGTTCCATCAGTTCTTTTACAGGCAACGTCGTCAGCGTGACCCAAGTTGGAGGTGCCGGATCCGTACCCATCAACAATAACGGAGGCTTGACACAGCAGATCTATGGACGCGCAGACGCTCAGACAGGAGAGAAGCCTTCACCAATTAGCGACCTAGATAGCTACGCCTGGGGTGGCGAGCCCAATACACCTGGGATGCCCATGCCAGGTACCTGGCCCGGTCTTCCTGGAACACTTTCCGAGCTCAATATCCCACCGGCAGAGGCCTTCACCTTGGCCCTGATCTGGTTCATGGCCATGCTTGGCCTCGTCATGGTGCTGATGGTGCTGTTCAAGTTCACACTGGACATATTGATCAGATTCAAGGTGCTAAAAACCGATGGCTTCAACTACTTCCGCAGCCACCTTGGCGGATATCTCGCATCTGCCCTACTGCGCACTTGCTTCATTGGCTTCTTTGTTATGACTACTCTTGCCATGTATCAATTCTCTCTCCGTGGCCCGGACGGACCAACCGCTATTGCTGCCATTGTCTTTTTACTTTTCTTGATTGGAATTGGAGGCTCAGCTGCCTATGCCTGCTACTTTCGGCTTCGACATGGCAAGTACTCTACCGCACCCGATGCTATTCGATTCGAAAGCGCGAAGCTCTTTAAGAAGGTCCCGTTCGTGTCTGCCGTTCGAAATAGTGAGCGCGCCGAACAAGAGACGGCCGAGCAACACCGCTTATACGCCTCTGTGCCCATCACCAGGATCGTCTATACCGACGACGACCCGAATCGCCCGACTGTTCACCAAGACGCGGGTTTCATCAAGCGATTCGGCTGGCTCTCTGGTCGCTATCGTCGCACTCGCTGGTGGTATTTTGCCGTCTATCTCGGATATCAGTTTGTTCGTGCATGCTTCCTGGGCGGAGGTGCTCGCACGCCATTGGCCCAAGTTTTTGGACTTTTTCTATTTGAGATTATTGCCTCGGTCGTCATCATCAAATTAGCGGCATTTGAGGGCTCTCGCAACTCGGTAGTCGCTGTTTGGATGATGTCGATTGCAAAAGTCATCACAACTGGCCTGTCCATTGCCTTTATTGCCGAATACAACTTGAACCGAATTGGCGCCACCGCGATTGGTCTCATTATTGTTGTGGTGCAGGCTTTCCTTGCAGTCGTTGTTCTAATACTTGCTGCACTGGGCATCATGTCGTCCTGGATGTCGCTGTCGCGCAACAAGGAAGAATTCACAGAACCGTTTGTCGATATGCGTGTCAAGTACTTTGAACATATGCAGAAGCGCACCGATGACCTACCTGCACCGCCCAAGCCAGAGGAGACGGAACCAGAGCCTACGGAGCCTGGCTTCAACGTACGCACTGTTCGGCGAGCTCCCAAGATTGAGGATGAGGATGAGCTAGGAGAAATGTCGGGCCCGCAGCCCGGATTCACGGGACAGGCTGTTGGTGGTGGTCAGCGAAGTCGCGCAAACAGCGCGAGCTCGCGCTACTCTACTAGCAGCATCCCCCGCGCGGCTCGTGTTCATCGAGCCTCGTGGAGCTCCAAGGAATTTGCGCAGATGCAGTCTGAAATGATGAGCCGACCTGAAACCCAAAGAGGTACTCATTCTAGGAGCAACTCGCAACGCATGTCGTCGACAAGCATTGCTGCTCTTTTGGCTGCCGACTCACCGGGCACGAGCACGCCCAGTCGAAGACCGATGACTCCGACGCGCGAGTCCTCAGAAGATGTGAGGGATAATTCGGAAATTACAACGTCTGAGACGACGCCCACGAAGCACAACGACGAACAACTCGACGAGGAAAAGATGGAGGCGGCTCAACTCTCGGAGAAGACGGGGAAGCAGGCTGAGAATGAGGAGGCATCCGAGGCCCCCATTGAGATCGAGCCTGCAGCGAATGCCGAGAAAGCAACAAATGACAAGGCCGATTTATAAAGACGGCAGCACACATTAATAATGTTGGGTTAGAGATTGTCCCTTGCCTGTATATGTTTTGCAGGGACATGAGCATGAAGTTTTTCGTCAGCGCATATTTACTCCATTTGGCCTTTTGGCGTTTTTGTATTGGTCTGGTCGCAGCGGCACTTGTCGCTGCTCATTTTAGCATTGCTGCATGTCCGCCAACATGTTACATAAGATTTCCCCGAATATTAATTGGACTGGTTGCAATGATTACACCTCTGTTGACTGCCTTTTCACCCACTTGGTCTATGCACTGAGCGACGTTGCCGGGGTGCCGTGTTGATGATGAGGACTGACCCCAAACAAAACTTGCAATCACACAGTCACTCTCCTCAAGGGCTGTTTGGCGTACGGTATACAACGGCTGAAATGAAGCAGTTTTGCATGATTTAGAACCAACAGCGACACATGGTAGAAATAGAGGCGCTGCTGCTTGTCATTTGTAGAGCATATATGACGGATGGTGGTAGTACAGATGTCATAATCGCGAAATACCTAAGGATATACCCCGCAGGCGGGTATATTGATCCGCTTCTTACTTGATTTATTGTCGGCCCAAGAACCTGGTCCGCCTTATCTCCGTCTGAAGCGGCAACTAACGAGGCTGCCTGCATCCTCGGTCGCCAGCGGGGGGGGTATAGCACTAATAAACTATAAGTAACCCCATGAATAAATCGAATAGCCGCCCTTACGTTGTCTAGTATCGACCAGGATGTCCCGTCTATCAAGTTCGCGTAGCCCATCGCGAGCCAAATAAATTTGGAGCTTCCGTGCCCATAGTGTACGGCCGGTTGCCCCGTCCTTGTCGCGGGGATCCTTTCCAGGAACATCCCTGTCTCCTCAGATGCTGCATCGTTACATGACGTGGTCTGACACGGACGGAGGGCTTGGTGCATCGTCGACCCTTTCCAGCGACGACCCGACAGTAGTCCATTACTAACTACTTCCGTCTTGCGTTGCATTCCAATTCCCAAGTTGCACCGAAGGACCCCTTGTCTCTAGATTAGCTTGCCCTTGTCCAGGATCAACTGCCACGTATGGTATGCGCCGAGACAGGACGCTTTCCTCCAGCGTCGATCCTCGCAGGGCCCGAAAAGACCAGAAAAAGTAAAGATACCAAAACAATACATAATTCGGGTCGTCTTCAAGGGGTTGTCAGGGTTGTCAGCGACTCAAAAATACAAATCTTGGAAGCACCTCTCAGTCAAGTTACAGGCACGGCATACCCCCTCCAGAGAGGCGCTGCGTTAACTTGTCACGCACAGCAGCTGTTGGTCATTAACAGAGTGTTGATTGAAGGATTTGAGCGCTGAAGGAGACGGCGGTGATGGAGGCAATTGTAACCCTCAATCAACACCTCTTCTAATGACTAATAATAGCTGGAAAGGCGGCAGAAACGGCGCTGCCTATACGAATGAAGCCATATAGTTTGGCCCTGTTGATATCCCTTCCAATACCGCCAGACCGGAATTCTCCTGAGCCCGTAGCCGAGAACAAGGAATCTCCACGTGCGGCCTACCTCACGGGCCTGCTGGGTGTGGTATAGAACCTATTAACAAGCAAAAAAAAAAAAAAAAAATTGCGCCATGGCACTCATTCCCATTTTCCAATTCCCCAGAGTGCCCCATGTTTTGGTTCATTACAATTGGTACTTTTATTCCTTCCCTTTCGTCTATTGAAGTCGTCCATACACCTCCAAAAACTCGAGCGAGGCATTCTTGAAAGAGCGCATAAACCCGACAGGTTCCGCATCGCCCGCTAACGAGTCGTGGTGGTTCATCAGCTTGAGGATGATGTTGGCTGCCTCTTCGCATATCTTGCCCGGCGGGCTCCCGCCGTTGCCCACCACGGTCTGGTCCATCATGTAGGGCGTGAACAAGGCGAGGATGCAAAAGTGGTAATATGTGCTAGGTGTCGCGTGAGCATTTGTCTTTTCTCCTTCTTTTTTCCTTCTTCTTGTTTTCGCTTGTTGCGCCAGTGGTAAGAGTGGCAACTTACTGTACAAAGAGAATCAGGGGCTCGCGGCCCGTGTAGGCCTCGGAGTATTTGAAAAAGCTTTGATACCACTCGAGGCCCTTGATATATGTAGCCGTGGCTTCGGCAAAGGTTCTGTCCTTCTCCAGCACGCAGCAAGTCTTGAAGACTTGCTCTATTAACTGATAGAGCTCTGCTGCAACCAGGTATATGTCGTCTCCGCGCAGCTCGGAATCGCCCGCAACGAATTCGTTGGCTGAAAAGCTCGGGTTAGTTTCGTGATTGCAGTCTACTTAAGAGGACACGTACCGAGTGTTGGTCGTAATAAATGGTCTGTCCAGCTCTGGCTATCGCAAGTGCCTCCCCCAATGGAGTTGGGGTGCTTGGCGGTTGTTTCTTGCGAGTCTATGGGCCCACCCGGTCTATATCTCGATATTTGAACCAACACGCTAATCCATGGTTAGTACTTTGCCCGTTTCTTCGTATCTCACGGCGCTCTCCGATCCTACCGATTCATTGATATCGCGCCGCAGTATGTGCTAGCCGACACCCGCCGCCTGCTCATCGGCGTGCCCGTTGACCCTGCATTTTGTACGCGATATTTCCGCATCGCCTCGGCAAAGTCCATGGCAAAGTTGCGCGTCTCGTCCTTCCAACCGTTGCACGCACAGTACAGCGTCAGCACGCCGAGTGCCTGTATGTCCGGGATCGCCTCGGGAAGCCACTTGCCGCGGTGCAGGGTCTGAATTGCCTCGTTGGCGAGCGTGGCGCTGAAAACGTCCCAGGCCGGCTTTTCCGTCGCGCGGTTAGCGACCTCGTCAATGACGTTGTGCCGGAAGACGACGACGGACAGGGCCAGCAGCGCGTCGACGAGCGCGGGCGTGCAGTACGCGCTGGCGCCCGTCTGTAGATCGCGCTTGAAGCGTTCGCGGTCGATGAGGCAAAAGGCGACGCAGTCCCACTGCAGGATGTTGTCGAGAACGCGCAGGACGCGGGCTTGCGGCCAGTCTATATGGGGCGAGACGTATGGGCGAGGTCGCGGCGAGGATGAGCCGTCGGAGAGATCTTCCGCGTCACTGGTTGAGAAAGCTCGTTGGAATGCTGTTGATTCGATGCTTTGTGTAGGATGCTCGGGGCCTGCTTTGAGGATATCGTTGGGTTAGTCACCACATTGTCGGAGCCTATATGATTTTTGAGACGTGTTTGAACAAGTCATGTAAGAGGTCTCGCACCTTGGGATCCCCCCTCGACATTAGGTTCCTGGCGCAATAACGATGATGTATTCTTGGTAGCCAAGGCGCTTTCCTTGCTTCCTGTCGTCTCGAGCATCCCTCCAAAGACGTTGCGCGTGCCATCGCTCCGTTGCGGCGCATCGGTCGACTTGTTTGGTTTCGGTACCCTTGGCTTTATCGACTTTTGCTTTCCAGATTGTGCATTCGCATCGGTGGAAGGCGGTGCCGGTATGGCGTAAACACATTCGATTTTCGCTTTGCTGCATGCGTAGCAAGGGTTCTGCCCGTCGCACTACAGGGTCGATCCAAGGTTCGGTCCTAGTTAGCAGGGGTTATAAGGAGAAGAAGTACGGGAATTTTGTAAAGGCTCATGATGATGCCATCCATGCGCGGCATACCTTTTTCTTTCTCCGTCGGCAGAACTGGCAGCGATCTGGTGACGGGCGGCGAGGCATGGCTCGGACGGCACTTTATTGTCACTAAGCTGCATCCGCAATGAGCACTGTGGCTTGCTTGCTCAGAGGACTGGAGAGAAAAAAGGGAAAAAAATCACGGAAAGGTGTGAGATGCGGAATAAAGAATCTGGCGGCTTCATTGGTGCCATCTGTTTGTTGTGTACAGGATGCCAAGTCGCTGGCGCATGAAGAGACCGGTGGCGGCGTCCCTTTGTTTTGAAGAATTGGCAGAAACTGCACAACTCTGCTTTCCGCTTCCCCCGTCCATGGCCTGCCTCGTCTGCCAATGCCCAGCTGATGGTGCATTTATTAGCCCGCCCACGGCAAACGGGCAAGAATGCCCGCCGATCCAGAGTGACGGGTCTTGGGGTGGATTGCAGAACATGACGGGCCCAGCCAATCAGGGATCCCGGAGCCTGTCCGGGAGGGACCTGTCCTTTTTAGAGTCTATTCGAGAGTCTAGAGTGGTGTCAAGGCGGGCAGTCATTCGTTCGTTTTGGCATGCTTGCGGGGGGGAAAGGGTCGCGTCCTTGTCTCGGGGGTCCGTTTTCAATGCACGGCCTGGCCTGGCCTTCGAGCCCAGTCCCAATCCCAGTACCAGTACCAGTACGCTTTGAACACGGCCGTGGTCACGTTAGTTGACTACTAAGATAGTGTTGCGACCGTTGTGAGATGACCTTCGGTCGGTCACGGCCGGGCGGAATAGATGGGGACTTGCCCACTAGCTTACTTATTCCATCGTTACCGTTGGATCCTTCTCTTGCGCTATAACGGCTACTACGGAGCGTGCTCCTCTCCTCGCCATTGGCTGGTGCCGTTGGCTTTTCCATCAACTTTCAGACAATGCATCATTTCGTTTTATTTTTTCATTTCTTTTTCCTTCATTCAAAAGCAAAAGCAGACCTCACCGCCTTTACCCGTCAACCCGTCTTCTTTGTCTCGCTACATACGACGTGTGCTTGGTACACATGTCCAAAGAGTTTGAGCTGTTTTTTGGCGCCTGTGACGACGAGTGGCGCTCGCTCAGAGAGCCAGCCAATAACTATCAAACGAGCGTTTCGCCTCCTCCGGGATCAATCGCAGGTGCCGCTAGTTACATAGCTGACAAAAACTTGCTAATAAACTCCTGCTCGCGGGTCCGGTCCAGTCCTCAACGTTGTCCACCCCTGCCGACGGACTACCGAGTCCGCCTCAATTCCTTCCATAATCCGTACAAGAAATTGCAACTCACGCGGTGTCTCAGCCTCGCCCGCTGGTGTCGCAGCATAATGATAGACCTGACCGTACTTGCTCCCTCGGTGAGCCACCGACATCAATACGAATACACGTATGCACTGGACCCTGTGTCTTTCAGTCGTTGCAGTGTATCTCTATGCATGTGGGATACCTCGACGTGGCTCAGATAGTGCTCAGCTGAGGTGATGCCGATCAAGGGCTAAATGCAGCGAGAGATGCCCACCGAACCGAGAGACAAAGTCCGTACTTCCGGGGTCTTGCTTATGCTACCTACTAATGTATCATGCATCCTGGTTGCCTGTGTGGCATTGGGAATTTAAGTTAGCCTGGGCGCGCGCCACAAAGCACCTGCCTCTTCTTGTTTAACGCTCGTCCCAATCCTTCGGGGCGTCGCCCTTGCCAACCCCATGACACAAGCGAACGAGGCTCATTAGTTGACCAGCAGCCATGCTTCTCTAAAGTTCCATTCTCAATCGTGATGGCTTCCGCATCATGTCATGGCCTCTGATGAAAGATTTGGGGCTCAGTTGAAGTACGCTTAGGAGCATTGGTCACCATGATGCTGAGAAGATCCGCGTCCTCTTAGTATTACCCGATCTGGTACCAAGCAATATACAACTTGTATCCACCGCTGGAAAGCTCAATGAGTTTGCTTGCCAGTTTGCACCTGTCTCGCGAGAGTTGACGGGGCCAGAGAAAGTCTAGACCCAGAACGCGGGGGGTAATAATATAATAAATGGGCTGAGACGAAGTGCAGACGACCACAAGTACGGTAGAAATCAGTGCTCCAAGAGGGACTTGTAGAAGGGACACCTGAAAATTTCAGCGCTTCTACAAGCTCTAGATTCCTAGCATCTATAAACAATGTGCTCGCGGAATAACGGACACATACTCGCTCACTTGAGCGTATACTGAATGTAGACGTATTGGGTATCAATCGCTGTCATCTGCCTTGCAGTTCTTTATTGACCTTTCAATGATGGTTGGCACGAGGAATCATCCAGGTCGAGAAACATTCAACAACTCTATTTCCACGCTCATCACTTCACGAGCCAATTCGCTACATACCTCGGTATGTAGTTCCGTGACTTCCACAGGAGCCGGGACAGGGCCTCTGTACAGTAAACACTTTGCAGGCTTCGACCTCGGTAGTGGGCATCATCATCACGGGTGGCGCCAGGGGACCATTTCGGGTGTTGCAATCGCAGAGATCCCTGCCGAAGTTTACTGGCCAACGTAGGAAGGCGGTGTCCGACATGAACATGAAAAGGAAGCAAGCTCCGATCCTTACAGCCAGAGTACAGATTCGTGTTTTGATTCTCAGGGATTCTGAATTGATGAGTTGGTGGAAGTAAAGGGCCGCCGTGTGTCTCAGAGAGTGTGGAGGTCAGCTGTGTGCACCACTCCAAGTATTGCCAAGCAACTCGCCATCGAGGAGATTGCCGATAAGCACGGCCAACTCAACGGTGTGGCGGCGGGCGCCGCCTTTCCGCAGACGACGGTGGTCATCAACTATTTTGTACGACGTCCAGGGAGCCCTGGCCTCGCGACCAAACTACTAGTTGTTTATTTAGTGTAACACGTCCATGACCGCTCAGTCGGGCCGCCAAGGGCCAAGAACGAGGGCACACAAACGACGCGGGGCAGAATCGTCTGATTGCAAGACATGTCCGGCATGATTGCCGACAAGGGCCCTGCTTGTCGCCCCGTGTAACAACTTGGCTGGGCTGGCACAACAGGCAGCTGGCCTGCAGCCTGATCATAATGGAGCCCGATCAACGAGGGGCACCAGTATTCGGGTCCAACTGTCTCAGCCCGGGGGGCAATATCGAGAACGCCGATGGTGGTGGGCGAGGACCCTGAAGAGCAAGTGGATCGCCGGGGACGTGACGGACCGGGGACGTGAGTTGTTGCTGATGACGGTGTAGAAGTGCCAGCGGCCTCCTGACGGGAAAGAAACACGAGCTGGTTTATCATCCAGGTGAGGTTGTTCGGGTAGTTGAATGGGAATTCACCTGGCTGTGGAAGGGGACCATTCGACAATGAACACCGGCGGTGACATGAACACGAACACGGTAGAATTGCGTCTTCATCTGCACATATCAATAAGAAACAATTACGCAGCATGTATACATGAATGGCTCAGTTTATAGTATTTTCAATCATTTTTTTATGCCACATGAAGGCTTCACTAGGTACAGTCGAGAAGGGCCATCTTGATGGGCTGGACGGGGACTTTGCTCCGCCACCAAGGCACGCAGTTGGCAATTTGTTTGATTCGTTACTTTTTCCTCGTCTTCCTTCCACCTTTGCCAAATAATCAGACAATCCCAACGAGGATGGTGATTCTGCATTTCCAACTTTCCAATTATAGTAGTCCATCATTATGACGTACACGAGATATCCCGTTGGGCGTCTCTGTGTATTTACACCAACCCCGAAATACGGATGTTGTACAAATTACATGAACATTTCTTATTTCCTTGTCTCGTCTCGAGACTGTGACGGGTTCTTGGTTTGATTGGTAGGCACTGAGGACTTGGCAACTGCGTCTGGCCGCGCGATAAACATGGCATACACGCCGGCGACTGCGACACCGGCGACGGCGGCTATTTGCCACCCCGGCCTACACATCTTGTCAGCGGCGTTTCCAGGAGGAAGGACAGGTGCGAGTCATACAGTTTTGGCGCGGTGCTCGATTCGGCTGGCTTTGGCCCTCCTGGCTCTGAAGATATCCTTCGCACCAAGGCACTCTGGACCGCGCGGGACCGTGTTGCAGTAGTAGTCAAGCGTTGTGCGTAAAACATGATGGCCGATAGTTTTGGGGTTAATACAAGTCAATCAACTTTATGCTGGATTGTGCCTTATATATCGCAATGCAAGGACGCCGTCTGTCATCAGAGTTGTGACGCCGGGTTTGCCTCATCGTGACGTTGAGTTGTGTGTGCTAGCCTCCATTAGCGATAAGCTAATGAGCTATCCCACAATAATGACAGATTTACCATCGACTTTGACAAGTGTTTGATACTGGCTGATGACCAGTGAATTTATCAGTCTAAATCTGATCGTATTATCTCGATCGAACCGTAGATGAGCAGTCGATATTTGCTATTCGTATTCGTATCATTAGAGAAGTAAATAAACTGCTATGGTAATATACCATCATTTTATTTTTATTTATTTTATTTATTCTTATTTATTCTTATTTATTCTTATTTAACCTGTTTATCTTTTATCCCATTTTATTACATGTCCCTTTGCCTGTGTGACCATTCTTTTGTCACCCGCATGCATATCTACGGAGTATTTAATCCTTCTGCAGTCTATTACTCGACAGTCTCATTTGCCTTTTTTTCTCTGACCCTTGCAGTGCTGACGAAAAGGCGTACTGGTATGCCGATCTGCACTTTGTCAAGCGAAAAGAGCCATTTCCGGCACACAGACGAGCGACACCCGAATTTCCCTTGCGCGCGCGCTGGCAAGCCACAATACGCCATGGCGTAACCGGCATATCCAGCGGAAGTTACTAGTTAGTCGTCCACTGTTGCGCAAGACATGCATGACTCGGCTGCGGGCGCTGGTGGCCAGGGAAGAAAAAAAACAGCTGATTTTCTAGGCCGACCGTTGGGGCGGGGGAAAGCGGCCTACCGCAGTACGGTGTGGCGATGGATGACTGACCCCGGGCTTGCTCAGATGAGCACCTTGACCAAGGCATCCCCCAGACCCCTCTCGGCGAGCCAGGCCTCGAGGGCCCTCATGTCGTTCCTGTTGGCCCTCTCGCCGCGGCGCTCCAGCGTGCCCGTGATCTCATGCATGCCGGCAAAGGCCCGGGCCTCGAGGCCCGGCTGCCGGTACCGCTCGCTGACCTTTTTGTGGTGCGCGGGGATGTCGCCCCAGCTCTCCGTCTTGATGAAGCGCATGTAGTCGTCGACGGCCCGCGCGCCGCCCTCGACGCACAGCAGGCCCGGCTTGCCCGCCAGCAGGAAGCCCGTGAGCCCGTACGACGGCGCGTGCTGCACCAGGTCGTCGCGCTTCGACCGCGTGCTGATGGACGGGAAGTAGAACCACACGCGCGTCAGGGCCTCTTCTGTCGTTGCCGGGGCCGCCGCCGAGGCGGCGCTGGCTTTTTCTTCGTGTATCTGCGTTTGTGAAAGGTGCGAGGACACGGCTGCTGTCACGTTTTCAATGGAAGCAAAGAGGTCGTCGTCGACAGGCAGCTCGGCCATGAGGTTGCTCGCCTCTGCTTTGCTCATCCACGACGGCTGCTGGAGCCGTATTCGCGCGGGCGGTGCATCTTCTGTGGTGTCTTCGTCTTGCGGATGCCGCAACGGGATGGTGATGCTGAGCTGCGCCGTCCTACGGGAAGCTTGGTTGTCTTGTGGCGGAATGTCCAACTCCAAAACCAAGTCAATGTCGCCTAGGCTAGACGGGACATCTGACATGGAATCCTCAGCCAAAGCCTCACGCAAGCACTTCAGGGCGGGTGTCGAGGAGTCGGCCACAACCACACTGCCTTCTATAGGGTACATGGCCATGAGGAGGTCAATCTGCCCCAGCTGGGCCTCGAGCAGCGCCCGCGGCAAAATAGCGCCGCTGGCAGCACGGCCTTGCATGGTGCAACGGAGGACAAGACAATGCAAGCAAGCAAGCAGACAAGATGAGTGCTGGCTAGATGCACAACTGGTGAATGGATGATGAAGGATAAAGTTTATGTCGCGCCCGTTGGTGCCCCATATTTGGCGTCGCGCGAAAATCAACTAAGTAGCAGGAACAATAAGATCGGCACCAAGAACAATATGCTCTTTCATCGACACCCCATCGCAATGATGTGAAGCCATCGTTACACTTGGTTTCAGCACGGCATGCTGATCGCAACGCATAGGGCTTGGAGGCGCCGTACTATACGTTGATAGAATGGGGGCAACACGATTGAATCCACCGTGAGGCTGAGGACCACGTTCTAGATGCGCGTTTCCTTGACCGATTGCAGTCAGGCCGCTGTCCCAACTGGGCCTGGCCGTCTGAAGAATAATTAGAACAAACGCCTTAGTTCATTATAGCGTGTGCTGGTTTGCTCTTGATGACGATGGATCACAAGGACTTATAAACTCGATGGAACCTGCAGTGTCTTAAATATATACATAGCCAGCACGACAATCCATCAAATCTAAGAAACAACTAACTAACACACCCTTCAACATGGCGACCGAATCCACCATTGACACCTCGTCCACGTACACCGTCGACTACACCACCGAAGACGTCGTCAATGCCTGGCAGACGAAGCGCCTCCGCATGATCCGGATCGAGCCGGGCGACCCCGCCGTGCGACAAGCGCTCGCGGGGCTGCAGCAGGACCCGGTAGTGACGGCGCTGGCCTCGAACGCGGTGCTGCAGCCGGTCGGCAGCGCCGATCTGGACGGGGCCATTGCCGTCATCTCGCAAGCGCTGCTCGGCGTGGCCATTGCGCTGCTGCCCGCCGCCGATGCCTCCCCGGAGCTGCCGCCCGTCATCATCGGCAACATGACGCTCGGCTGGGGCGGGCTGGCGCCGCGCACCGCGCACCACCGCACCGCCGGCATGGGCATCACGCTGGCCCGCGCCTGGCAGGGCCAGGGCTACGGCGCCGAGGCCATCGACTGGATGCTCGACTGGGCCTTTGCCCACGCCGGCCTGCACAGCGTCTCGCTCAGCGCCGCCGACTTCAACCAGCGCGCCGTCCGCGTCTACCAGAAGCTCGGCTTCCGCGTCGAGGGCCGCTACAAGGAGAGGATCTACTTTAACCGCGCCTGGCACGACGAGATTGCCTTTGGCATCACCGAGCACGAATGGGCGGCGTTGCGGGGGAAGAAGTAAAACGAGGGGGGGCAGGCTGAGGGGAAAAAAAAACATGCTTCGATTGTTGCGCAGTTCTCGTAGCACGCCCATGTGGCGGCTGCCAAGGGGGAGGCGGCTGCTGGGGATTCTCTTTCTTGTCTTGAATTGTTTAGATGAAACGAAATGCAAGTCTTCTCATATTTACCTGCGTCCAATGGCGTAGAGTATCGTAAATGACAGCGCCCCGTACGACGTGAGAAGAGACATGGGCTCAGATGGGGGGGGGTGTGACACCGGCAGGAGGGCAATGGCGTGCTGCGCAGCCACTGTACGAAAGCAGACAATTTTGGGAGGCTAACAGTCTCTGTACCATGGTTACTCTATCTCGTATGAAGTAAAACATGTCTGGCACAATTAAGCCGTGAGGCGATGCTTTCCGAGGGACCGAGTTGCGGGCTGTGGAGGGTGCGACCCTGCCGTGAGGCGTTGCATTAGATTAAATATAGAAAAACGTGCGCAAGTACGATACAGTATGAAGCCAAAATGCCACCCAATATCACGCAATCCCTCACAATAAGACCCTCAAAAAGGGTATGCTTTGGCGAGATGGCCTAACATTTTACGCCTTCTTGGTGTGGATGGGAATCGTCGCCGTCGCCGCTCCTCGTCGAGGCATGCCACTCGTCTCCTGCTGCTGCGGCGGCCTGTTTTCGGCGGCACTCGCCTCGGCCTCCCACTGAAAGACGTCTTCGTACGACGGCGGCGAGCCAGACGCGCGCGCCGCGTTGCCGTACTGCTGGCTGCGACGTCGCAGGGTGATGGTGACAATGGTGCATTCGACGACGGCTTCAGTGCTCTCCGATGCAGAGGACGCGCGGGTTCGGTTTCGCGCTCGCTGCCTCTCGTTCCTGGGTCTGTGTTAGGCATCTCGACAGGCTTTGGAAGTAAACGATACCTGCGAAGCGCGGGGGACCCAACATACATGGCTTCGCATTGCAGGCAGTGATCCAGAGGCTGCGACTCGGCAATTGGCTTCTTGCAGCCTGGGCAGGTGTAGAGAGGCATGATTTTTCAAAAGGGTTGCTCAGATTTGGGGCTTTTGCTGAAATAAAGAGGGAAAGGGCGGCAAATTGGGGTGAAGAGTAGAGAGAAGCGCGTGGGAGAGAGGCAAATACTGGAACGAAATGAGGTGAAGCCCGAGTCTTTTATACCAGAGAGCTGCTTCGACCCCTTGTCCAAGATCAGCAAATCACGACAGGAAAAAACGAAACATTGGCGCGCCAAGTCTCTGATGCGGTAGCACAAAATTGAACCGAGCAACATGACAACTAACGTCTCTCTGCCTTTCGAGGGGGGGTCGCGCGTGCAAGGCAGCCGCCCGCCCTCCCCCGACAGCAGCCGGGCGTATCATGGTACCGAGAAACATGTACAAGGATCTTGCAAATCAATACAGAAAGGAGAGAACCTGGACTATGGTCATCTTACTAGTAACAAGGGCGGAACCAATGTCTCTCGGATAAGCAACCCACCCGCTCGGAGCCGCGCCACGGAGCAGAATCTGGCTGCAGGCCACGCGAGCTCTTGTCCATGCACGGTTTGCTGCTGCGCTGCTAGTAGGGGAGAAACTGGATCGAGTCCGAGAGCGATTTAGCAGGGCCCGCAGCGCGGCCACCCCTCATCACGTCGCCGTCGTGTGCTGCATGATGGCTCCGAAGCCAGTTGTAGTCGGGCTTCACGAAGGCGTGTCGCATGGCCAAAGGAACACGAGACAAAAGGTTCGACACACACGCCTTGGGGGTCTCTCTGCCGAGAAAACCAGCTTGCCTTGATTCCAAGCGACATCATAGGACCGGCCGGGGGGGCAGTGGCCTCCTGTACAGCAAGAACTGGCCGAGGATCGAGCCAACCCATGGGTGACAACTGGGGGTCGCAATCGTCGAGGTAACCTGCCATCGTACATGGAGGGTCGTGTTGTACAATCGTTAGGCTGTCTTGTCTCTGCCCCTGCGGCCGCAAGACATTCTCGCGTTGTGTACTTGCGCTTGTATTGAACTGGCAAGGCATCGGAGAGGGAAGCTGCTCTTCGCTCTTCGTGCCCAACACACCCTGCTCGGCTGGGCGGCAACCGTTCTTGAGACACGGGGTATTTTCGTCAGCCAGTTTAATTTCTTGTCACCCGTCTTGATTGGAGAAGCGGAAGCGAGACCGCCCGGCGACCGGGTATAATGTCGTTGCAGCAAATGGCCCTTGCAGCCTCACACCCCCCCTTGTCTCTTCTTCCACTTTCTCGGCTCTCGCTGCCACCATCGATCAGCAAAAGGCCCAGTTTCCGGCTCAGCACTAACTCATAGTTAGCCAGAATATGGGTCGGGCCTTGCAGGGCCGGTTCAACGGGCAGCCGACACCAAAGTGTCAACTTTATTCCTTGGCCCCCCTTCCTGCGCCCGCAACAAGTCTGTGGAGACCAAACTATGTCGAAACCGCTGCAACGCTGTTGTTTCTTCCTTTGACGAACCAACCATCTGATAAATCCCAAGGTGGAGTGACCATGGTTCTTCGCCTTGGCCTGGTCGGGCCTTTTTTCGATGTATTTGCGGATTGATTTCCCTGTAGCGCTAGCCAGCCAGCCAACCAACCTTGAGAACAAAAAGGGACAAGAGAATATCCCGCTGTTGGATCAAGATGCAGGATTCCTCCCACCCACGCTGATGATCGAGACGGTGGCTTGTGCGTGGCTCGTTGTTGTATTCGCATGTGATCGTGTACAGCTTTGACACCTTGCCATCCGAGTTCACAAGTCTGCTCCCACAACATCACCACTGCCCAGCCTCCGCACACCACAGCTCCTTCTAATTTTAGAACCGCCGCTGCAGGGCCGAGAGACACCATTCGATAGTCAACACAGTACGGAGTAGAGTGTGGTCGTGTCGAGACAACCCTACCACTTTGCTTGGACGGCGTGACCGATGCAGGTCGGGGCGTCGCACCACAAGCCTCAACTACACAAGGCGCCGACAATCCGCCCCTAGATGACAGGTCGGACGATGCGGCTGTCGTTGCTTGCATCGTCTGAGCTCCGCCCGCCGGTGATGATCTTTTGTGATCCGGTGGCTGATTTCTCCCACACGCCAAAACCCCTCCTTGCCATTGCAGCCTTCTCCCCGTGCAGCTCCTCATGAAACTTTACAAAGCCACACATGATGGGACTCACTCCCTTTGTGCATACCACCCACTGCATGCACATGTCTGCATGGCTGATCCTGCCGCACCTGGCTCCTGGGTTCAAGAGGCCCCGGCCAGTGCTCCCCTGCTCTCTCCCGATTGGCGTGGCGGCGTGTGTGCCAGGGACTACGAGCTGCCGCTTGCGGTTTCTCCCACTGCAGAAGGAAAAACAAAATGATACTTTGACCGAATCAGGGATGCAAAGCGAGGGGGAAAAGCCACCGTCTCTCGTTACACTGACTGTGATGGCGGTCTCTTTCGGAGTAGTGTCGAGGAAAGCCAAGCCATGTACACCGAAGCACTCCAACCAAAAATGGTGACTAGCTTTCAAGTAAAGTTTAGGTCATCGTCTCGGGTAACACAAAACAAACCAACGTTGCGGAAGCACCGTTAGCATGCATCCTCTGGTCTTCTACTTGCGGGCGTCGGCAGCGCCCTCCTTGAGCTGCAACGTAGCGACTTGCCGCCGGTGACGCGTGTAAATGACACATGCACTTGAAAGAAGCTAAAATAGCCGAGAAGCTAGGGTTGAAAGGGCCGGCGAGAGCGCGCCCAGGTCCGCGCGCAACGTGGAAACCGGGGATCTCTTGGCCGCAGCTCCGGGCCCACGCTCATCACGAGGCTGGAGAAGGCTGCTCCGACGTGCTGGAGCCTCGTCTTGAGACATGTTGCATGGGCTGATGACGATGAGGCCTGCAATGTAAACCATCCTCAAGTCTTCCCCCGTTGTCTAAGTGAGCGAGTGAGTGTGAGTGTATGTGTCCGTGTGAGTCACTGGCTTGCAAGAGGTGAATACCAAGTCTGTTGATTAGTAGCACGCCGGCCGGATCTATTGCCACCAGTTCCAAGCTAAGAAACGTGCAGTCATCTGGCCACTCTCCCAAAATGAGAGGAAGCCCGCGGAGAAATACAATCGAGAATACGGAAACAGAAGACAACAAAAACAAAAGAAAACAAAAGGAGTGGGCAAGTCTTCTTGAAAACAAAAACTCCGCTTTTCATGCTGTACATGTCCTCCCAGTAAATTGCAACAAGACAAAGCTTTTTGCCGGAAATGCTCTTCCCTTTGGTATTGTTCTATTCCCCACTGCAAGTTCCGTTATGCAGCTTATCGACAAGTCATGTCGAGACCCTGGACGAAAAAGAAAACGCTGGGCCGACCTGTTTTTCTGCGATTCATCCATCCCGCCTCCAGCATCGTACAACTGTTGATTACAAGATAGGCGTAGAAATTCTCCATCCAGGAGTAGGAAAATGAAATTTTCAAAGAAAAAAGAAGAAATGTGGGTGTTGGTATTTTAAAAATGTGTAAGTGATGCCTGGTCGTGGAATGAGTGAGTCTTGACGAAGAAACGATCGACAGATAGATACGGCGTCGTAGGAGATAAAATAGGAGGCCGTCGTCCATGATGTCCGTAGAGGTGTTGATGATGAGGGAAAATTTATGCGTAGAATGATTCGACAAAGTAGATGAGACCAAAGGCAAGAAACGCGACAGCGCCGCCAACAGTCACAACCTTCATGCTGACACGGCCAGCAATAGCCCGCCCTCCAATAACCGCGACACCTGTGCAGATTCCATGGCCAACAGTAGCGCCCAAGGTTACCCACCAGTAATCCTGACCAGCGGCCATGGCAATGGTGGCAATCTGGCTTCGGTCACCCCACTCGCCGAGGAACGTCATGACGAAGGTCTGTACCCAGATAGGGCTGATGAGGAGACTGCACAAATTGCTGGCGCCGAATAGCAAGCCGGCCAGGGGGCCAGCCTTTCTCGACGGATGGCGAGAGGGCGACTGGGACGGAGAACGCGGGGGAGAACCGAGGCGGCTCTTGGATCGCGAACCACGACCGTTGAGGCCCATCTCCAGAGCATCCGCGGACATGGCACCGTGACGGTCGCGTCCATATTCCTTTTCCTTGGCAGCGAGCTCTTGCTCGACCTCGTGCATTTCCGCACCAACACCTTCATTGGGGTCCATCTTCATGCCCTCGCGTAGCAACTTGGCGCCAAATACCAGGAAAAGTCCAGCAGCGAGCAGGCTAGTAATACGTTTCGGGATCAGAGCAGGCACGGCGTGTCCGAGGATGGCGGAGAGGAATGTCATGACAAGGAGGGCACCGAAGGCGGCAGAGAAGACGACCAGTCTGTCGTGCTTCATGGCCATCAAGGCCGCGACGAGAAAGGTCTTGTCGCCAACTTCAGAGACGAGAATCATGGTGAGGGAGAGGATAAAGGAGTGGAAGGGCTGAATGATGCCCTCGTCACCGTCGGCCAGAGTCGTTTTCGAAGATGATTTTGTCGTTGTGGGGTTGTGAATTTCGAGATGGTCCTTGTCGACGGATTGCGGTACGGGAGGTTGTTCACGGGTCTTTTCGCCCAGATCGTCGGGTTTCTGTTGCATGTTAGCATGGGAGCAGAGCATGGGGGGTGAGGGACGCTTACGTCGAATCCGGCGTAGCCGCCGTTATCACCGTCCTTGATGGCTTCCTTGTCTAATGGCTTAGTCTTGGATTTTTCCTTTCCCTCGTTCATCTTTGCTTCTTCGCTGTGTGGTAGAGGGAGCTTCTCCTTGGGAGACTCTGGCTGGGTGACGAGCTTTTCACCCGTCTTGCCTTCTTTTGCCTTGCGGGCCTTGTCCTTTTCGGAAACACCACCCTGAGTACCAGTAGTGCCCTCCTTGGCCTTTTCGCGGTTCTTGTCAAACATGATGCCGTCGTTGGACTCAGGAATCTTCTTGCCGTCGACAATGGTCGGATCCTGAGGTCTGCCTTTGATCTTCTCTACGGCGGCGGCTGATGACTTGCTGTCTGCGCTTCCTTTGGCGGGTTTGCCGTCCGTCTCGACAAAAGGGCCTTGATGCGGCTTGCCGTCGCGACCGTCGACAGGGGCATCCTTGGTGGGCAGGCCGGTGCGGCCCTTGGGGGCTGTGACATCGTCATTGGTAGCAATGGCAGCAGTATCGTCAATAGTGGCACCGTCTTTCACAGCGCCGATGAGTGCAGGCAAGATGAGGAGTAGAATGGGCGAGCTGGAAGTAAATCGCATCGCGTCGAATCTTGGCCGCCAACAGCGGGCTCGCAGTTAATTGTCGTACGTAGGGTCGAGATGATGGCGGCTATCGCAGACTGTCGATCGCGTCGTTGGCCCTTGTGCAGCCAAGTTCCCCAGATTTGAAGAAAGGGGGTGGGGGTAAGGCGCGGTTCGTGGAATGTAATGGTTTCGAGCTCCGTGTTGCGTTAATGAGTACTCAGTGGTGGATTCGACGAAGACGCGATAATGAGATCGAGGGAAAACACGGAAGGAATCGAATCGCTAGAAAATGAAGAGAGGGAGAAAATGGGATGAGTCGAACGAGCCGTAGATGGAACGTGGCGATACCAAGGGAGGGATGAGGCAGGCAAAAGAAAGCTCGCGTGGGAGAAACGAATCGATGATGGGGGTTTTTTCTGGTGGCGTGTCGGCTTGCCGGGGTTTGGCAGGCCGCAGCAGGTTAGGCTGGAGTGGGGAGGCGATCGAGGCCTGCTAGTTGAAAGGCTAAAAGGGGGTTTCGGGGGGGGGTTAGGCCAGCTTCAGGGCAGCTTCAGGGGTTGAATGGGAATGTACCTGAACATTCAAAAATCCAAAAAGAGTGGTGGAAAATATTAAGAACGTATACGAATTAGTTCGGCGTGGATGGAGAGAAAAGAAGAGGAGGACATGGATTGGGTAGGTATATAATTTGTACTACCTACCTACCTGGACGGAAGGTTAGAATTATAGAGCAATATTCCAAAAATACAGCGAATATTACAGGGGATAGTGAAAATGTACAGGGACTCCCCGTGGCAGTTTGCACTGCCGCATCCCCTCCTTAAGAGTCTCACCAACCCTCTCCTGGTACTGTGGCGCAATGAACCCCTTTTGCTCCAACAACGGGAAACACATGTTTGTGAAACACGGCACTGAGATATTGAACAAATTGTTTATCTGGTTATTCTGCCATTCCTTTTTGCTCCTCGAGTCCGATGCGCGTCACTCCTTTACCACGCACCAAGCCAACGCCACACCGGCAATGTATGGGCCGCGTCATGCCATCAAGCGCACATATCCAAGCCAAGAATCCCCCCCTGTCTGCGATTTTATCCCCCGCGAGCTGCCCATCAGGTAGTAATTACTGACTAGGTACATAGGTGGTCGACCGAGAGCGTCCGTCTCGGTGGGTGCCGGCCCGCCGCTCCGCTTGTCACACCCGCTCACGGAGTCACGGCGGCTCACCGTCGTGGTAGTTATGGACACGACGCTATATATATCCCAGGATACGACAATTGATATTGCGCAGACCAGGAAATGATCTGAGAGGTGGGTTCTGCATCGACTGCTTGGCGGGCCATGTCAAAGGGAACGTGAGATACCTCCTGCCCCTTCCGGCCATCCCTTGCAGCAATCGTGATACGCGAGAGAAGGAGGACAACGAGGGCATGGAGTATTCGAACAAAATTACTCCGTACATGGTCATCTGGAGCCACGTTGTGTTGCACTCCAAGGGTGCGGACAATCTCTATATGGGAGTCTCGTCCCTTCAATGATCAGCCTCACCACATCATGGACAAGGGCGATACTTGTCACCGCATAGTGGCCCGCTACAAAAACTGATTATGCGCCGTTTCTCAAGTATAACCCGAGCGTCAGGGGCGACTGCTTGGTTCTGCGGGCTCAATACACTTATTGTGTTGGCAACTTGACGATCGTCCTTGATGTGCCATGTCGCGGTGATTTGTGTCTAAAACACTCGGACAACAAAACCAACTGGGAGACCACCTGCAGACTGCACAAATAATTGTCCTGGGTCAACGCGAGACTGTCTGCAAAGCAAGACATGGCACCCGATGCAAACATACAAATTATGGGACCTGTCGCGGCAGTATCATGTCTGATTGAATGATACATATCCAGAGGTGAGATCCTGGTACAGATTGCAAGCTTTGGGCAACGAAGTATTATGTATAACTAGGTACCTAGATATATCTAGGTAGGTTCATAAGGAACTGTTGTGATTTAAGTGGAGATCACAGTGCACACAATTAGCTAGAGACCCACTTATAGCAGGAAGCTAGAAAGGGATAGTAGTATATAGATAAAGGAGTTAGGTTTAGAGAAACTAATCTTAATTACTAATAGAATTAGGTAATAAAAAGATATATTAAAGAAGTATAATTAGGCTAATTAGCTAGGCTAGAAAATAAGTATAAAAAAGAAAGAATTTCCTTTTTTAATTAAAAAAGAATAAAATAAAAATAGTTATAAATTCTAATATATATTATTTTTTAACTTTATTATATAAAATTACTTTTAATTATAACTAATTATTTAATATTTATATTAACCTATTTATATAATTTATAAAAGTTATAAGCTTAAAAGGTAAATAATAAAAGATACTTTTTATTATTTAAAACTTTTATTTTATTTATAAACTTATTTAAAATATATAAAAATATTCTTAATCTTTTTTTTTCTTTTTTTTAATATATTAACTTAAAAAATAATAACTACTTTAACCTATTCTAACTTTAAGTTTAAAGAATTAAAATAATAATATAAATAAAAATTCTACTTTAAAGCCTATATATCTTTAAAGTAAGTTTAAGATTATATAAACCTAAATTAGCCTTATTTTAATAATAATTTATACCTAAAGCCTTATAAGTTTATTTAGCTTTAATATAAAGATAAATACTTAAGTATTAACTATATAAACCTAAAAATTACTTATAAAGAGGTAATAGATTTTTAAAAAGAAATAGTAACTATAATTAAAAAGAGGTAAAAGAATATTAGTCTAGTCTAGGTCTAGGTTAATACTACTATAAACTTTAAGCTTTTTTTAAAAGCTTAAAGAACTATTAAAATAAAGGTAATAGAATTAAAAGCTATTTATAATTAATATACTTTTAAGGATATTCTTAAGGAATTAAAGGTTATTATTACCTTAAATCTTAAAAAAATAAGGTAAAAGATAAGAAGAAAATATAAGTAAATTATAACTATTAGAAAAATAATATTAAATAAACTAAGTTAAATCTAAATATAAAAAAAAGTATATTAAATAATATTACTTTATTAAATTCTTAATATAGAAAGATTAATAGCTATTATTAATTTTTTAAATATAATTAAAAAGAAAATAATACCTAAATAGGCTATATCTTTAAAAAAGGATTTTATTAATATAGGTATTTTATTAGAGAATAATTTAATATTAAATTAGACTTTATAAACTACTATAGATATATTTAAAGAAAATATAAAGGAATTAAAGTATAAAAAGTTAATTAAGAATACTTCTTTTATATTAGATAATAAATAAAAAAAGAAATCTAAAAAATAAAGATATAACTATCTTTATTAAAAAAAAGATTAGACTTACTTATAAAAGCTAGAGAAATACTATATTATCTAAAAGGTATACCTAGGTTCTTTTAAACTAAATATAACTATAAATAAATTCTAAGCTAAGAAAATTAAGAAAATTATAAATAAACCTAAATAAACTACCTTTAAAGTATTTATAAGTAAAAGAAAGTAGCTATAAAAGGAATATAATATATATATTTTATTTAAAAGTACTTTTAAACCTATAAAGAATATATTCTTTACTATCTATAGAAACTACTACCTATACTATAAAAGTATACTTTTAGATAATTATAGCTTATACTATATTATAAATAATAAAAGCCTTCTTAAGCTAAATTCCTATAAGAAGTTATAAAATATCTTAATTAAGGCTAAAGATTATTAATCTATTATTATTAATATAGAAATAAGAATTATAAAATATATCTTAACTACCTTTAATAGGCTAGGAATTAATCTTTATTTAATAAATATCTATTATATTCTTAGCTTCTATATAAATTTAATCTTAGCTAGTATCCTAAAAGCTAAAACTAGGCTCTAGATTAATAACTATAATAATATTTTAAAGGAAAGTATACTTAAAAATAATTACTATATAGCTTAACTATATAAAAAGGATAATATTCTATTCTTTAAATATAAACTAATTTAATAACTAAAGGAGTTAGTATTTTAGAAAATAGTCTTAAATACCTTTAAATATAATCTTAATTATATATTAAAAGGAATATCCCTCCTTAGAAAGGGGGATAGTTATTTATAGTATCTATAATTAGGATACCTTAGAAAAGAATTACTTAAGGCTTTAATTTAAGAATTAACTAATAACTAAATTATTAAAATATAATATTTAGATTATAAAGTATATAGTATTATTTTAATAGAAAATATTATTAATAAGGAAACTAGTAATATATTTACTACTTAACCTTTTAAAAGAATTAAATAGGATTTATAAGAATACCTTTTAAGTTATAATAGAATAAGCTTTTTTTTTATAATATAAGATAAATATACTAGTTTAATTTATTCTATTTTAACTATTTTTAAAAATATTAAGACTCTTTTTTTTATAATTAAGAATTTTATAATATAGATTAAAAGGCAATTTAACCTTAAAGTCCTTATTATAAAATATAATAATAAAAAGGTTATAATCTATAAAGATACTCTTATAAAGTATTAAAAATAAATAAAGAAATTAAGAATTAAGATTAAAGCTATATTAGTATATATTTATAAGCTAAATAGGTTAAATAAAAGGTTTAAAAGGATAGTTATTAAGAAAATACTTATCTTAATAATATCTTTAGAATTATCTATAACTTTATAGTTTAAAGTAATAAAAATAACTACCTTCCTACTTAGAAATAGCCTAAAGAAAGTATATAGATATAAATTACTATTATAAAAAATAAATTTATAGTTTAAAGAAAGTAAATAAGGTATTAAGTATATAATTAGTAAAAAGATTAATATAAAAGAATAGTATATATATAAATACTAAGTATATCCTCTTAATTAAAAATAAGAAAAAGAAGTTAATAAAAAGAACTTTAAAATATACCTTAAAGGATATATTAGTTATTTAATTAGTTATATAGTATTAAACCTATACTAAATATAAATACTTTAACTTAATTATATTATTATAATAAGGAATATTAAATTTAATAAAAATATATTCTATTTTTTAAAAATAAAGAATAAAGATAAGATTATTAAGTTAGAATTAAAGAAGAAGATAAAGTCCTTAATAAAAGTAAAAAGTTAAAATCTAACTATAGAATTTAAACTTAAATATTTTTTCTTAATAACTTTATAAAATACTATCTTTAACCTAAATCCTTAAAATAAGTTATAAAATTTAAGTAGATCTAGATAAAGTAATTATAAAATATAAGATACTATAATATCTAATAAATATACTATATAAACTTAAAAAGTAAACCTAAGTAATATTAGAACTTTAGAAAGTAATATACTATCTTTAATATTAAAGGTAGAAACTAAAAATAATAGTAATATAAAGATAGTAATAGGTAATAGGATAGATAATATACTCTTATTTAAGGATATATTAGAACTATTTAAGGATATAAGCTAAGAAAAAGATATTAATAATTTAGCTTTAAAGGTAAAAAAAGATAACTAAATATATATATATTTATTTAGCCTTTAAATAAGATTAGAATTATAAGATTTATATATAGAAAATACCTAGAAAATAAGAATTTAGTCTTTTATTACTTAAAATAAGGAGATAAGTCTATACCTACTTAATAAAGATAAGCTAGTAACTTAGAAAGAGCCTATTAAGGAGAATTATAATCTATATTTATAGAATATAGTTATAAAAGACTTTAAATTATAACTAGAAATTTAAAAAGTAACTATAGAAAGCCTAATCTTTATTTTTAAAAAGACTATTTATAAAAGTAAAAAGATTAAAAGGAAAATTAAAGATAGCTAGAAGCTAGTATAGAAAAAGATAAAATTAGCTTTTACTATACTCTAATTACTAAAGATTATTACTAAAAAGAAGAAATATATAGCTAATCCTTATTATACTAACTTAAAAAAATATAATAATAAAGAATTATAAATATTATTTATAATATTAAAATATATATTCTAAAATAAATAATTAAATAATAATTAGACTTAGAATATTAAAAAAAATAAGTAGTTATACTATACTAATAATTTACTATCCCTACCTTAGAGGTAGAATAAGATTAAAAAGTATACTTTTAATACCTAATTTAGAGAAGTAGGTTTTAATAAAATATAAGCCCTTAATAAAATAAAGACCTAGACCTATATATATAGAAATATTAAAAAGGGATATACTCTACTTCTTAAATAGGTATTTATATATAAATTTAATACTAATAAAGTCCTAATTAAGTATAAAATATAAATCTATATATAAAGGGATTTATAGCTAATTAATAGTTAAGAAGAAATATATATAGTTATATTAGTAATATAGACTTTCTAAATAATAATAATATTTATAATAAAATATAACCTTAATTTTTAATAGTTTAATATTAAAAATACCTTTTTATATACTAATAGATAGGACTTATTAAATAAAGTCTTATATAGGCTATTACTAAGATTCTAAGAAATAATAAATTTACTAGTAGATTTTAAAAAAGTAGACTATAATATCCTACTAAATTAAGTACTTTATAGGTTATAAGACTTATTACTTCTCTAGTATTTAGAATTTACTAGTATATTAATAAAGCTAAGGCTTATATAATATAAAGAAGAATTATACCTCTTTTTTAATAAAGAGAGGTTAATATATATTATTTTCTTTATTAATAATATTATTATTTTAAATAAGAAAAAAGCTATAAAGGAAAGAAATAAATTTATTTATAAGCTACTTTAAAAATATAGAATATATAATTAAGAAAAGATATTATAATTCTTAAGAGTTAAGATTATTTATAACTAAAAGAAGAAAATAATATAACTCTCTTATAGAGTATATATAAAGAAGATTATAGCTAAGTTTAAGGTAATTAGTTTTAATTAAGTCTAAACTCCTTTATTATAGTAGTAATTTATTAAAAGAATAAAATAAATAATACTAAAAGAAGTAAAGAAATATTAAAAGATTATTAGGTTAATCCTATATATATTAATTATAATAAAAGTAGATATTATATTTATAATATTAATACTATCTTATTATTTAATAAACCTATCTTAAATATATTTTAATATAGTTATTTATATTATTTAGTATCTTCTTAATACTAAAAATTACTATATTATATATAATAAGAATAAAGAAGTAATTATTTTATAAATAGTAAATAATACCTTATATACTAATAATTTAGATATAAAGAGATCTAGTTAAGGATTTATTATAATCCTTTTTAAAGGAATTATAGCCTAGAAAGTATTATATTAAAGTATAATAATAACTTTTATTATAAAAGCTAAGTTATTAGCTTTTTAAAATACTATAAAATAAATAGTTATATTTAAGTATCTTTTCTAGGAAATAGATATTATTCTTAAACTACTTTATAAAATTTTCTATAATAATTAATAAATAATTTATTTAATTATAGCTAAAAATTAAAGAATTAATACTAAATTATAATATATTAATATTTATTATTTATAGCTTTAATAAGAATATTAATATAGATTATTTAAGGTATTATATCTTTTAATAAAAGATATACTAGTAAATAGATTTATAAAAAACCTATTACTATAGTTATTTATTTATTTTTAAGATTTAATTAGGATTATAAAGTTTAAAAGTAATAAGAGTTTAATTTAGACTAAAACCTAATAATAATATCTTTAAATACTAATAGAAAAAAGGGGAATAAAAGATATAAGAAAGGTATAAAATAATCTTATTATTTATTAATAAGATTTTTTACTAAATAATTTATAATAGCTTTATACTATTCTAATTTAGCTAAATAAGTATTAAATATAATTTTATATTTATAAAATAAGTTAAAAGACTTATACTTATTTATAGTTATTATTATTTTAAAAAAGGTTTAAGTAGAATTCTATTCCTTTTTATAAGCCTTAAAACCTATTAAAGTCTAGTATTATTTAATAAGAAAAGCCTTAATTATAAGCTTTTTTATAATTTTTAATAATATAAAAGTAAAGGAATTTATTTTATTAATAATTAAAAAACTAGTAGCCTTAAGATTATCTAAAAAGTTAATTTTTATAGTTAGAAGTTAAGGTAGAATATATAAAAAAAAAAGATTCTTAAAAGACTTAATTAAAATATAATTAAAAATAAAAGAATAAAAAAGAAGTATAAACTTAATAACCTAATACTAAGTTCCTTTTATATAATATTTAAAGTAATAACTTATTAGTTTATTATAATAAAGAGAAATAATATTAATTAAGGTTATAATATAATAATACTTATAACTTTAAGGGTTTCTTATAAAAGAATATATATATATTATATATAAAACCTTATAAAAATTACTAAGAGTATATATAATAGTTTAAGTTATAACTATAAATTTTCTTTAGGTTTTTAAGAATACTTAAGTATCTTTTTTAACTAAACTAAAGGTAAAGGAATAGTTATTAATATTATTTAAGCTTAAAGAGGTAGGGGATAATATAATAATATTATTTAAGTCTATATTATTAAGATTAAAAGTTAATAAAAGATAAAATAATTAAAAAGAATAATATATATTTTTAAAATTAAATATAATAAATATACTATTTACTTCTTAAACCTTTATAGAAGTTAAAAGCTAAGATTATTTTATTAGATTTAAGTTATTAATACCTTATAAATACTTTAAAATAAAGATAGTATATTTAAAGTTAATAATATTATTAAAATTAGAGGTTTCTTTATAAATAGAAAAAGAATAAAAATAAGGTATATTAAAGATAATAAATAAAGAAAAAGAAAATAGCCTTTTAAAAGATTAAAAGTAATTTAAATACTCCTATATAATTATTAAAAGTATTTTACTTTATATATTATAATAAGATTATATTACTAGAAAGTAGTATACTATTAAAGCTATTATTACTTTACTTTTAAATAATTAAAGAAAATTATATAAATAAGTTAATAAATATAAGAAAAAAAAGAAGATAAAATAATTATAATAAGATTAAAAAGAACTATATATATAAAAAACTTAAATATTTTTTAATTTAATAAAAGTAGTTATAAAGAATTAATTTATTAAAAAATACTATTTTTAATTAAATTCTAAAATACTTCTTTAAAATAATATAGGTAAAAAAAGAAAGAATCTACTTAAAAGGTATATTATAATTTAAATAAAGATTATAATATATATAATTAGCTAAAGACCTATTTATAATAAGAAGCTAAAAAGAGATAATAGTATATAGATAAAGGAGTTAAGTTTAAAAAAACTAATCTTAATTATTAATAAAATTAAATAATAAAAAGATATACTAAAGAAGTATAATTAGGCTAATTAGTTAGGCTAGAAAATAGGTATAAGAAGGGAGGAATTTCCCCTCTTAGTTAAGAAAGAATAAGGTAAAAATAGCTATAAGTTCTAATATATATTATTCTTTAACTCTACTATATAAAATTACTCTTAGTTATAACTAGTTATCTAATATCTATATTAGCCTGCTTATATAATTTATGAGAGGAATAGTTAGCACGTGAGCCAGGCCTCCTATCTATACGTATTTCTTCGTGTGAAATCGCCGCGTCTAGGGTACTACTATTGCTGACCTGTATTGAAATAGACCTCTTTAACTATAAGTACTCTCTTTGAAAGGGGAAATTGTTTTCCCCCTCCGAGTTGGCCAACCCGACGTCAATGATGGCGCCGATAAAGCCCTGGGCAAGGCGTTGGGTTCTGGCTACCGACCACTGTAAATCGGCCGCAGAAGCACCCTTTAGTGCATTTTACAGGCAAATGCTATCCAATACAGGTGCAGTCCGTTTCAGACGGCGGCCACCTAAACCAAAAGTAAGCACTGTAGGTGGGCGCTAATACATTAGGTAGTACCCCACAGGGGAGCCGGCTCGGAGCTTGAGCACAACTTTGTTATCTCCGCATGTCGTCACTCACTCATACTTAATTGGTTGGTAATGCCGCCAGAACCTAAAGCCGCCGGACCATTGTGCGTCCTTCACAATTGATAAAGCATCAGACGGCCGTTCAAAGTCTGCAGCTCAATCATTTCGTTATTTCCGGCCACTTGTTTGCTCTCAGCTTTGCAGCGCCCTTGTCGGCATCAGTTCCCGCCCCCGCAAGAACACAAATACACAATCATATCGTGTCCACCGTCATGGCCTCCCACGGCGACGAGAACCCGGCCCCAGAGCAGACGTCTGCCAACGAGCAGAACGAGTCCGGTTCCGAGGGAGGCAATACCTTGTACTATAGTATCCAGGATGAAATGGATGACGATGACGACGAGGACTATGAGGATGCCCCGGATGAGCTGGAAGCGGACGACTTTCAAGGTATGCCACCACGCACACAGCACTTGCGAGGCTATTTTACTCATAGCAAACGGCAGATGATCCTAGAACTGTCGAATTCCAGGTGATTTTTGGTAATGATGATGATGAGGAGATAGATATCGACGATCAAAGCGATGATGCGGATGATGACGAGGATGAAGATTATGACGAGGAAGAGGCCCAGCATATAAATCCCGACGAACGCCGGGAGGAGGCCTTTCGTATCCTATCACTACTCAGAGGTATTTTGTTTCTCTCGCCTCTCGTTCCCTTGCGCGTTGATTCCTGTGCCAATGCTAAAACCAAACAGCACGCCACCAGAATGGTCTCATAAGTCGAGGCCAGCTGCTGGCTCTGCTCAGCAATCGCCATATTGGACGCGGCCTCATGGGCGACAACGGCGAGGTCGAGCTCGAGTTGGAAGGCTTTTTTGGCCCATGGGGTACGCGCAGTCGCCGTCCGCCAAAAGATCCGAACCGCTTTCCCAAAGTGCCAAGCGACGAGGGCAGAAAACTCATGCAGTCTGGCACTTTTGGCTCCAGTAATGAAACTATTCGCCAGGATGGTACGAAGAGAATAGCAAGACGCATGCTCGAGAGGGAGCTTGGCATCGGCGATAGGCGCCAGCGCACCCGCAATACAGACTTGATAGCACAAGTAAGATTGGTACTCGCCATCCTGCCAACATGAAGGCTAACAATGACCAGTCGCTTGTTCCGTCCACCAGAGTTGAGCAAATTATACACTACGACGACCCCATCTATTCTGGCCAGTTTTCTGACGATGGCAACTTTTTCTTTTCCGTATGCCAAGACTTCAAAGTTCGCATGTATGACACCTCAAATCCGTACAGGTGGCAGCATTACAAGACAGTCAGCTTTCCCGGCGGACAGTGGACACTTACCGACGCTTCCTTGAGCCCGGACAACAAGTGGCTCGCCTATACCTCGATTGACAGTTGGGTGTGCATTGCCCCAACAGACCCGAGCGATCGCGGCGACCCTTATGCTCTAAACCTGGCAGAAGGGACACGTCGCGTGACTGACGGCTTCCGCCGACGCGGCTTTGGAATCTGGTCGATCCGGTTTTCTGGCGACGGGAGGGAGCTTGTTGCCGGCACAAACGCCCACTCCCTGGTGATCTACGATATCGAATCCCGCCAAGTGCTTCACCATGTCGAAGGCCATGAGGATGATGTCAACGCCGTGTGCTTTGCCGATAAATTGTCGCCTCATATTCTGTACTCGGGATCAGACGATGCTACGATCAAAGTTTGGGATAGAAGAAGCATGGGTGATGGCCGTGAAGTCGGCGCCTTTGTCGGCCACGTCGAGGGCTTGACCTACATAGACAGCAAAGGCGACGGACGCTATATCCTAAGCAACGGCAAAGACCAGAGCATGAAACTTTGGGACCTGCGCATGGCCATGTCTACCGAGCGCTTCCACGATATGGGCCGCACCCGTTACGCCCACTCCACTGGCTTCGACTATAGAAACGAAATGTACGACGAGAGCGATTGGGATGCGCATCCGCACGACAACTCGCTAGTGACTTTCCGCGGGCACAAGGTGCTGCGCACGCTGATCCGATGCCACTTTTCCCCGCCGTCGGCCACCAACTCCCGCTACGTATATTCCGGCAGCGCCGACGGAAAGGTGTACGTCTACAACATGGACGCTACCATTGCACGCATCATAGACGTCAAGCAGGCTACGGCGGGCACGCGACGTCGTGACCGCCGCACACGCCTGTACTTTGATGAGCCGGGCGGCTGGGGGACCTGTGTTCGCGACGCTAGCTGGAACCCGAACGCGCCCGTAATTGTCGGTAAGCTCGTCATTATGGATTGTCTTTCGTTGCATCGTTGTGCGCCTGTAGAAAATGCTAACATCGTCCAGCGTCGGCATGGAACGGGTACAGTATGGCTCGTGGAACGTGCACAGTACACTCTTTCAACGAGGCGGACGAAGACGAGGGTGAGCCAGAGATGGGGCAGAGCGTTGACGACATGCTCAAGGATAACCCCGACTTTTATCCATCGAATTACTGAGCTGTACTATGGAGTATTTTGTGTGGAAGATTTTGGTGTAATAATAAAGCAAAATCAATACAAGCTGTGTTAACAAGCAAGATACTTATGTACCTACTTATTTATGTAAAGAAGTGAATCAGTGTAGGCGGATAATCGATGCTCCACCCGTGTGGCTCGTGCACATCACCAAGCTAGGTACCTACTGAGGGAGCGAGCCTAGTTTGAGCTTCCAACTTTCATCGCAGTGTCCAGCGACGAGCGTGACAAAGTTAAACCCCAGAGCACACCAAAACATCGGATTCGAACACAGTCGCATTTAGCAGACGGTCAACTCTCCCTGACTCTTGTGCGCCCGACTCCCCACGACGCGACACGGCAAGCCCACACGACACGACGGGCGGATGTTTTTACCCGTGACGGCCCAACCGAAACTGACGACGCACGCTGCCCAACGGTCCCAGAGCGTTATAACAAGATTGGTGGTGTCTGAAAGGAGGCGTTGATATTCTCTCTTATTTTCTTGTTTTTGTCGGCTGGTCTATCAGACCGCGAAACCTGTATCGAGCCCGCGTTTGCCTGGGCAAGAAAAAGCTGCGTCCATCAGGACTAGAGTCGATTGAGGCACAGAGCATCATCGTTTTCGTGTGGCACAGAGCAGTCTTTGGCCGTGTGTTACGCAGTCCGCTTTCATCTGGTTTCTCCTTGGGAATGTACGTATTAGCATTGATTCCAGTTTATCCACTGTCAGCCCGCCGCACTTTGCGGACGGCTTTGCTTGGCCATTTGCTTTTGCCTGCCCATGGAGGTCGCTAGGTGTTCACGACGGACCGAGCAGAAGATGCCACTGACTTGTATCTCGAATACTATAATAACATTCTTTTAACAATATCTCTGCAGCTCTGGTTACATAACCTCAGACGTTTGCCACCCAGCAGCGCTCTTTCAAGATGTCGGAGGAAGCTGATTTCGAAATCGACTTTTACGGGGATGAGGGCAACGATCAGCAGGATCAAGGCCAGAAACAGTCAGAAAACCAAACCAAGACGCCGTCAGAACATAAAGGCAACCACCATAGCCCTGACCATAGTCATGACGATCACAACGGCGGCACCCACGCCGGAGACGACGCGATGGAAGACGAGAATGGCCAAACCTACGACGACCAAACCTCACAGCAAGGGACGAAGCGCAAGCAAGATGACGACGGCAAGCCAGTCGACTCGGGAGCCACGACTGCGATAATGATTTCTGAAATGAACTGGTGGACTACTGACGACGATATTCGAGGATGGTCGCGCGCCGCTGACGCCGAAAAAGACATTAAGGATATCACCTTTAGCGAGCACAAGATCAATGGCAAGAGCAAAGGGTGAGATTACGGTATACCCTATAGTTATCGCTCTACTAACATGTCCACAGACAAGCATTCGTCGAATTCAACTCACGCCAGGCAGCGACTGCAACCAAGCACCACTTGGACAAGCTCAGCGCTGAGGAATCGCAAGGCGCGCACAAGAAACTTACCGTCATGTACTGGAACGCCAGTCAGAATCCTTTCAAGACACTACCAAAAGATGCGCCCGCTAGAGGTAAGGACCTGCAGTCGAGAGGACCAACCGGCGCATACAACAGCGATCGCGGAGGGTACAACAGCAATTTTCGCGGTCGCGGTACCTTTAACAACCGCGGCAACATGGGCCAGAACAACTACAACCGCAACTATAACAACAACAGCAACATGGGCTACAACAGCAACATAGGCGGCGGTGGCTACAACAGTAACCCTATGGGGCCCGGCAACTTCAACAACTTCAACAACCGTGCCGGCATGATGGGCGGTATGCGCGGCGGTATGCGTGGTGGTCGCGGCGGCAACATGATGGGCATGAATCCCGGTATGAATGGCATGAATCCAATGGGGATGCCGATGGGCATGATGGGCGGCGGTATGGGGAATATGGGGAACATGGGAATGGGAATGATGAATCCCGGCATGCAAGGTATGAACAATCAGTCTTCCGGCTCCTCCAACCACAGAAACGAGGCACTTTACGCGCGTCTCGTCGCACAGCAAAACACCCTAAATCAGATTTGGCGCGGTCAAGCGGCCAGCATAAATACCCACTCGACAGCCTCGGGTCCGGGCACAGTGCACACTTCTATCCCCGCGTATGACGGAGCAACAGCGCCGTCCCAACAGCGGGGATATAGACAATCAAGCCATCGACCACAACACTCACGCTCAACTCACAACTCGTATCAATCAAGGATCAGCTCCGCTAACAGCTCGAATCAAGGCATGAACCCAGGCTTCAACCCTGGCAACTTCAACTTTGGACAAAACCAGGGCGGTGGTGGAGGTGGCGGCGACTGGGGCAACCCTCACGGCGCCAAGCGACCGCGGCCCGAGTAGTGCTGTTTGTCAACATTGAGGGACTAAGCCCGAGGGTTTTCGGGGTTTTTTTCTATTCACGAAATGGGGAAGAAAGAGGCGTGATGTCAGAGGGTAGTGTGCAAAACTGGGATATATCGGGGGACTCTGGCGTTGTTGTTTTCTGATTTGCTATTTGACTTTGGACGTGACGAACCATGTACTATAACAAGAAATGCATCATCTCACAAATATGAAGATATGGCTAGAAATAATGCTTTATTTTCCCTCTATGTACAATTCCACTTTCTTCTTTAGGCTACCAAGACTCCTCCAATTCATTTCTCAAACTCGTCCTTGGTGTGTCACTCCTGCTCCTCCAACCTCCGTCTTGTCCCGACAACCAGCTCCTGAATCTGCGCCCAGCGATCCCGCAGGCTCTCTCTGGACCGCGGCTCCCCCGCCGTAGACGCCTCGACATCCCCAAGGCGGGCCACAATATCCGCTTCATACCGGCGCAGCACGGCCGCCAGCGCGGCGTCCACCCGGCCCTTGTCCCGGTCCTCGTCGCGCTCCCCGTCCAGCACGGCGCGCCACTGCAGCGGGGTCAGGCAGAGCGTGCGCAGCGCCACGTGCGTGCGGTAGCAAGCCGTCTCGCGGTCGAGCATGTACCGGCCCCAGAAGCCGGCCTCTTCGAGCGTGGCGCGCTGGCCGGCGGCCGTCAGCGACGGGCACAGGTACGCGTCCAGGCTCGTCTCGTCCCAGCCGTTGGTGGGCGGCGGCAGGGTGAAGCCGTACTCGACGAGCAAAAAGTCGTTGCCGTGCGAGCCGTACTTGATGAAGAGCTCCTCGCCGGCGGCGTGCGCCGCCTGCGTGGTGATGGTGAAGGCGGCGTCGTCAAACGCGCCCGCGCAGAAGCCGGTCGGCGCGTGGTTGAAGAGGTCCACGACGGGCTGCAGCACCATGTGGTCCTCCTTGGGCCGCTGCGCCGTCGTCGGCGTCGTGTGGTAGAAGGAGCGCGTGTTGACCAGCAGCCACGCGTACAAAAAGTCCTCCCGGCTGAGGGACCCGGCGTAGGCGGCCTCGACCACGGCCCAGTCCTTGTGGAAGGTCGCGCTCTGCTTGGCGAGCAGCGCCGCGGCGGTGGGCGGCAGCAGCGCGCGCAGCTCGGCCGGCCAGCACAGCGGCTGCACGGCGCGCACGTCGCCGCGCGAGGGCAGCACGTTGCGCCAGGCGCGGAACGAGGCGGAGGAGGCCTCGTCGAAGCACAGCGCGGTGGCGAGGATGGCGTGCACGCTCGCCCCCGGCAGGCGCGCGAGGACCGACGGGGGCGTGTTGGCGAGGGAGCGCAGCGTGGCGGTGGGAACGCGCAGGATGACCTCGTTCTCCTAGTTCGAATTGTCAGTTATGAAGTGTTGGTTGTCGGTGGGGGAGTTGGGGCATGAGAATTTCTGTTACCTTGAGTGCGCGGGTAGCTACGATGCCGACACCGCGGCCGTGTAGCTGTTTGGGGGTGCAGCCATTGATCTCTATGCCTTTCGTCTGAGCCCACGTCAGTAGATTTTCAATTTCCGTCTCCATTGAGGTACAATGGTATATCGTTCATGTTGGTTCCTGGTGTTGATGTGAAGAAGTCCAAAAGCCAAGTCTAGCAAAGCACGCCTTCACTGACTCACGAGAGGTGGAACCACAAAGTGGTTGGTGAGTAGAACGAAAGCGGCGACCGGCTATTTCTACCTACTGATTCCAAATAAAATAAACAATGAGTTCTTCATTTATAATTTTAGTATTTGAAGCTAGTTGGATAAGTTGTTCCGCAACTGCTGCCTCGATTGCGACAAGTAGTTGAAGAGCCAGGGTTAGGGTTACTTGAAGTATCCTGTCATTAATTAGCCAGGAGTATTTACTCTAGGCATGGTGAGTACCGAGAACTGTACTTGGGAAGTTTCAATTGATAACAACGCTATAGCAATTTCTTACACTGACCAGCGGACGAGCCGGTCTTCACCCAAAGAATATGCTGCGGCGACGGCGCTGGGTAATAGTCATATGACTGCATTATTACTTTGTCTTCCTCGTTTCCCAGTACCTCGGGCTAGCCTCCAAAGTTATCTTTCGTGTAAGCCTCGCTACTACTACTACTTGAACTGTGGTTTGTTTGCGAATCTCACTCGGTGCAGCATCTCAGCTGCTTATTGACCACGAAACTTGCGGCGGACATTTTCTCTTAGCTCACCGCATAATTTCCCGCGTATAATTACAATCGGATCATTTCTTCCACTTCAAAGTTACATATTTCTACTTACACGAGATAAACCTCCATAGCCGTTTTAAAAAGCGCGGAGGCTGGCTCTGGACAAAGACAGCCGGTACCCTAGATCCTTTCAGAATGAAAGTTTGAATGTCACGCACCTTCATTGTCATAATAGATTCTGGAGACAAAACCCGGCGAGGACAATATTCCTCCACTTCTGTTGATTTTCAACGAAGCTGTCGAATCTATGGACGAGGTATTGGCTGGGCCATCTGAGTGGGAGTTCATGCCCATGCCTCCGGGTGTTGCCCCACCAGCAGTGGCCTGACTTGAATCAGCTTGGAGCTACTCCTTCATGACATCAACTTCGACCACGCACTCCTCGGAGCTGTCCTACACATCGCCAGGGCGCAATGGCTTCAATACAGTATCTCCGTCCCGCTGTTCGCCGGGCACTACAAGTCAAGACGTGCGCGACCTGCGGTGCGGCCTCAAGCCCGCGCGCCTTTTCCGTCTTTAACCGGCCGCCACCCAACTACGAGGGCCATGTGCCGCTGACGAGGATCGAGAGAGCCAGCCTCGCCGTCGGCTCCGGCGTCATGTCACTCATCAACCCCTACCGCCACGGTATGCCCATCAGAAACCGAACCCCCTTCTAGTTCCCTTTGCTGACCGCAGCCAGACCTCATCGCTGCTCTCGGCGAGGCGACCGCGACACCATACTTCATCTACCGACTGCGCGACGCCATGCTCGCCGACCCGACCGGTCGACGGATCCTGCGCGACCGTCCACGCATCTCGTCCAAGACACTGTCCATGGAACGCCTGCGTGCGCTGCCCAGCGGCACCGTAGGCCGCGCCTACGTCGACTGGCTCGACCGCGAGGGCGTCACGCCCGACACACGCTCAACCGTGCGCTACATTGACGACGCCGAGTGCGCGTACGTCATGCAGCGGTACCGCGAGTGCCACGACTTCTTCCACGCCGTCACCGGCCTGCCGGTTGTGAAGGAGGGTGAGGTCGCGCTCAAGGCGTTTGAATTTGCCAACACGCTACTGCCGATGACGGGGCTCAGCATGCTCGCGGTCACGACGATGAAGAAGCAGGAGCGCGCGCGCTTCTGGAGCATCTACCTGCCGTGGGCGATTCGAAACGGCCTCCGCAGCAAGGAGGTGATTAATGTGTACTGGGAGGAGCAGCTGGAGAGGAACGTCGACGACTTGCGGAAGGAGCTCGGCATTGAGCAGCCGCCGGACCTACGGGACATGCGGGCTAGGGAGCGGGCGGAGCGCAGGAAACTGGCAAAGCAGAATACGTAGCTCCTTGTGTGACTATTGTAAGACTAGTCTGGCATCACATCGCATCCTTTGTACATTAAGCTAAATTATAACGTTGAACGGTACTGATATCATTGAACCCTTGCAATTTTGGTGCAAATTGTTATGCTTCCCCGCGGGAGCTCATAGGTATATAAATCTGGCGTCGTATCTGCAAACTGCGCCGCCCATCCCGTCGCTCCTCTCGTGTCAGTTTATAGGTCGAAAAAGTCGTCCTCGTCGTCATCCCAGACTTTGCGCCGGCTGACCACAATCTTCTCCTCCTCCTTATTCTCCGCAACCGCGCTCAGGAGCTCCTTGAGCTGCTCCTCGGTGACCTTTTGCCGTAGCTGGCCCGACTGCGCCAGCGTAATCAGCCTGTTCTCAATCTCGGTCGCGCGTTCCTCCTTGACGAGGCGGATGCGGCCCAGGCGGTCGGCGGCCTCGGGGTGCAGGATCTGGTTGAGGATGCTCTGGCGGGCGTCGTCTTGTTGCCTGGACACGCTCTGTTAGGAAGGGTTCCCGGAAAACTGTGCCAAGGCTCGCCGAGCGGTGCTGCTAGACTTACTGTCGCTTTTGCTCCTGGTCTTGTGCGCCGCTACCACCTTGGCGACCACCGCCGCTGCCGCCGCCCTGCGACTTGAGCTGCTCGAGGCGAGCCTTGCGAATCTGTGCTACATGTCAGTGGCGCGCATCGATGGCGAGAGCACGAAAGTTACCTGTTCAAGTTCGGAATCGTCCATTGCGACTGGTTGAGGTGCAAACGTTCCAGACAGCCCCCGCGGCGGGGCAGAATAGCTTCAAGACTAGAGGGGCAGGCTGGTGACTTACATAATGGCGGACGGGACACGAACCGAAACCTCAATACATTTACAAAAATATATTACAAGGGACTTATGATAGGCTTTGAAGATATCTCCCTTGATTTGAATTCATCTCCGAAGATCAGGGTTTTTCTATCGTTAGCCTTGAATTCCAATCTACCTACCTACCTAGCTTGATGGACATCTAAGAAAGCCGCTGCGCCACATCCCGGGTCCACTGGTCGGTGCCCTTGCCTCCGCTAATAAACAAGGTAGTTCTCTCTTCCAAACATTACGACTACGGCGATGGACAATGCGTACATCTCTTGCTCCACCTCGCGACGCCCGAGGCTTTGTGAGAACTATCTCAGTTGCCCTCAGCACAGTGTCCACCGAGCCGCCCGCCCCATCAAAACCTAGATACCTAGATGGGTTCTTAGTAACAACACACGGCCGCCGTTGCGAGAGCCTCATAACGTCATGACCCAGGGCTGAGTCCTGCCGGCGTAAGCCGGATCCGGCCAGATCTGCGGGACCTACGCAATTGACCGGAGCTTGTACAACGTCTTTCTGGCTGCCGGGCGAAATGACTCTGTCAGCGGCCAGTACCCGAATCGTCATGAGGCCGAAACGCCTGGTATAAAGACAGCCGCGAAGATGCGATCAAGTGGACAGGTCCCGGCTCAACTGCCATCCCAAAGACTCAAGTTTGCACTTCTCTCTGCGGACACAAAATGCGTCTCTCGCATACACTACCTATCATAGCTGCCTTGTACACCAGGGCAGCGCTCGGCGACTTCATCACACCGACCTACCCAACGCCCGTTGATCTGAGCAGCAACCACAGCCTTGTCCAGGCCAGCTGGAAGAACCTCACCTCAACCCTGGACAAGTACCTCCAAGGGAAGCTCAATGCTTCCATGGGTGCCGCCTTTACCGGCGTGGAAGACGTTACCTTTTCCGTCGGCTTGTTCTCGCTCAACGACCCCAAGTCCGCGCGGCTGCAGTACCACCACGCAGCGCCCGAGATCAAGAACGCCACAGTAGGGACGCGAAAGGTAGATGAGACCAGTATTTACCGCGTCGCGTCCGTGTCGAAGCTCGTCACCGTCTTTGCCGGCCTGCTGGAGCTAGGCGACGAGGACTGGCACCGACCTCTCACAGAGATTAACCCCAGCTTCAAGCGAGACATGGCGAAGAATGCATCGGCCGTGGATGTGATCAAGACGATACAATGGGACAAGATTACGCCGTGGGCGCTTGCTACGCAACTCAGTGGGCTGCCCACGCTGGGATTTCTCGGCGACGTGTACGACAAAGCGAAAACATCCGAGTATGGCGGGCCTGTTGTCAACACGAGCTCTCTCGGGGCATGTGTAGAAAAGATATATAAGGGCAGCCTTGACTGCTCCATCGACGAAATCATCTCGTCCCTCAGGGACCTCCCACCCACCTACCTGCCGTGGAAGACGCCCATCTACTCGGACCTCAACTTCATGCTGCTCGGACTGGCCATTTCCGACCTCACCAACAAGTCCATCGCCGACGTGTACAGCGCCAGCATCTTTTCGCCGCTCAACATGACGTCGTCCAGCATCCGGAGCCAGAACACGACGCTGCCGCGCGAAGTCGTCGTCGGCACCCCCGAGAGCTACCACCTCCTCGACGCCCTGCCCGTCACGGCCCCGTCGGGCGGCGTGCTGTCGACGCTCAGCGACCTGCGCAAACTTGGTCTCGGCATCCTCAACAGCACGCTGCTCGGTGCCGAGGCTACCGACCGCTGGCTGAAGCCCGTGTCGCACACGGCGAGCCTCAGCTACTCCATCGGCGCGCCCTGGGAGATTTACCGCTACGTGCATCCGGACACGGGCCGCGTCACCGACGTCTACACCAAGCTCGGCGACGCCGGCAGCTACGGCGCCGCGCTCGCCCTCATCCCCCAGTACGATGCCGGCTTCGCGTTCCTCAACGGCGCCACGTCTGCGGCGCGCTCCGAGATTGCCCTCGGCATCCTGGACGCCGTCACCGCGACCGTCCTGCCGGCGCTCGAGGCCGAGGCGCGCGCCGAAGCCAAGCGCAACTTTGTCGGCGCGTACGCGTCCGCTGGCGGGACGCTGAACGCGACGCTCAAGATTGGCTTCAACCAGTCGACGGACCCGACCGACGTGCACTCGAGCCTGGTCGTCACCGAGTGGATGTACAACGGCACCGACATCCTGCGCAACGGAATCTTCTTCCAGGGCTCCGCGCCGCGCCTCGAGCAGTCGATTGTGCGCCCCGCCGCGAACGGCAGGCCGCGGCAGGTGGCCTTTATCCTGTCCAACTATGACCAGACGCCGACGTACGAGGCAGCTGGGTTGGGGCCCTGGACCGGGTTCTACCACTCAAACGGCGATTTTACCTACACAGGCCAGCAGAACTATGGTGGTCAGCCTGTGCGCGAGCTCGTGTTTGACCTGGATGAGAAGGGCGCCGCGGTCAAGTGCACGCCTTCGTACCAGAGGATCACGTTGACGAGATCCAAGAAATAGAAATGCGTAGCTATAGCTCACAGTATTTATACCTAGTAGAAATGCCATCTTAATATTTTCATGACGCCCCCAATGAGCACGCCCTGCAAAGGCGAAAACGTATGCGACTAAGTTGTTTATAATGTTGAAGGTAAAAAAAACATATATATGGTTGTACAGGGTAGGGTCTAGTAACTAGACGACGCTTTATATTCATCTTCCATGTCTGGCGTCACCGACGTCTCCTCGATGCGCACGTACGATTCGCGCTGTTCCGCGGCAATCGTATTCTTGGCCTTGACCAGATCCCACATCATCTTGTTCGTCGGCGCCCTGACGCCGAGCGAGTGGGCGCGGCGCAAAAAGTACCCATTCAGGTAGTCCACGTTGACTGGGTGGCCGCGGCGGATATCTTGCACCAAGCTGCTCTCGCGACTCTTGTGGCGCAGGATCCGCTTGTACAGCGCCTTTTGCGCGCGGTCGATGTCTAGAATCTCGTGGTACGTCTCGGCGCGCCCAATCTCGGGCATGAGTCGCAGGACGGAGATGATTTCCTCGAGCAAGCTGCTGATGAGCTTCCTCGCGTTGGCGTTTTGCAGAAGGCCCGAGTAGGGCAGCTCGAGAAGCAGGCACACCGGCTCGACTGCCGAGTCAAAGATGACGCCTGGCAGCTTGTACCGGAACCAGCTGTCGAATGGCGTGTATTCTGTGTTGAGGAGCTTGGCTGCTTGCAGGGACCGGACAAAGTTGGTCTGCGTCTCAACCTTGGGCTGCTCTGTCGACATGACGGCGCTCCGCTGTACCGATGTGATGTTCCATATCCCGTGGCGTAATTGCCGGACCGAGTCAAAGTTTCTGTTGAAGGCGAATTTGTGACTCATATTCCCGAGCAAGAACGTGGGTTCCTTTTCGGGCACAGAAAAGATCTTTTGCCGTACGTCTTCCAGTACGCCTAGACCGTCCGTCATGAGACAGACTGTTGTGTCATGATCTACCCGATGCTTGACTGCCTCGAGGGCCTCCATTGCACCCTGCGCCGTATTACTGGACACGACCAGCTCGTCAATGTGCGTGTCGCTCTTGGTGGCGAGGACTTGCCGCCCGACATTGAGCGGCTCAAAGGTGGCGGTTCCATGCTTGTCGAATCGCTGAAGATATCGGTATTTATTTGAGGGGCGCGTCCACGCCAGTCGCTCGACCGAGTCGTAGACGCCGGAGAGGGCATGTGCGATAAACTTTGATCGCGCGTCCTCGCCGAGGATGTGAATTTTATGAACAGAGGGGGATTTCGACGCCTCGGGCGACAATCGGACAGATGGCACGTAGAGCGACTGCCCATGGCCTCTTTGTAATATCGTCGGCTCGACAATGCCAGAGGTTGCCACGCTGTGCTGCTTCGGTCGGTATGGTAGCTCGGGACCGCCGCGAGATTTTTGCTTGTCCGTGCCGGCGCCGGCTACGGTGCCGTAGCACCGCGCGGCCCCGGACACGGCGCATTGGCTATCGCGTGTGCATGATAGTTGTCTGGGGAGGTCCTTGGCGGACACTCGTAGGCGAGGTAACCGAGCCACTTTGATGGTTGGGAGCCACGTGCAAGCCGAGCTCCGGGCTGAGAGGGGGGCGACGGTGGCGGGCAGCTGCAGGAAACTATAATTCGAGATGCATTCGCTTCGGCGATTGTGAGTCTGTAGTAGCAGACGTGATTTACGGCGTTTCGCGGCTAGACGTGGCGATGAGTTTCGTGATGGCGACAAAGGAGATTTTCGGAGGCGGCGAATGGCAGGCGTTTGTAATGGTCAGCATCATTGAGATGAGATTAGCCGGTTTCCTGCGCCGCATTTTTTGGTGGTAAGAGAGGGACCCGCTAACTGCATAGATCGGCTAAGTGCACCGAAAAGTTGACGAGGATGAAATTAGCGATCTCCTAAGCCAGGCATTTACTCTTGTACGTGGGCATCGCCTCTAAGATCAAGATTTACTTATCTAATTACTGGCTCATCGATTCGACATGTCTGGCGTCAAGGATATCACCCGCGATCTTGATAAGCTGGATTCGCAGTTGGACAGCCTAGAGGAAGCACTCGCGCCACTGTTCGGCGACATTGATGAGGTCGCATCACAGCTACCGCTGCTAGACAAGGCAAAGCTCTTCTCCCTGATTACTTACTCGATAGAATCTTTAATATTTTGTGAGTGTTCTTAGCCTCTCCATACCTCTTCGGTGTGTCGTGCTGACCATTAAATTCACAGCTGCCCTGAAGGTGCAAGGCGCAGATACGCAGAACCACCCTGTTCTCGCCGAGCTCAAGCGTGTGCAGCAATACTTTGCCAAGATCAAGGCCGCTGAGGAGCCTGCTGGGGAGCGCACCACAACGCCGAACCAAGAAGCGACGGCACGCATACTCAAGGCAGCCCTCGTGAGTTATCCCACAACCGCTGCCCTGTCATGTACACTACTGACTGGTCGTCTAGAGCGACAACAAAGAAATCAGTGCCAGACTGGCTGAGAAGATTGCCGAGGAACGTGCAAAGGCGCTGTTGAAATCTGTGGACGGACGCAAACGCCCGGTAGATGACGCAGCGGCGAGCTCAGCGGGTAACGACAAGGGCGTCAAAAAGTCAAAACACCAGCACAAAACAAAAGGCAAGAGCAGAAAGTCAAGGGACTGAAGAGGGGAGTGTAAAACAAGAAGTGATCACTTGATACCCGGTATGGCATGAACAGGTGCGAAGAGATGGGCTTCATACAGGCTGCAATCTCGCAGATGACTCAGAATACATAGATGCGCGGCGTTTAGGTTACATTGCAAATGAAATTGATCCGAGCTTCCTCGATAATGTAGTCCCTGCGTATGTCACTAACTGGCTGCTGGTTGTACACTTGCCGGTGGTTCGCGTAGCCTCTGTTTGGCACGACGTCGTCTGTTTGGCGGGTAGCAAATTGCACCCTTCAAGTCGAAATTACATTAAATTTGGGGCTATATGACGACTTGGCTCTGGGCATGCTAACAACTAGTTAACTAGCGTAGGCACATCAAAACTGCCGTTGTTGATGAAAGTGGCCCGTGAGGTCAATGACCCTGGCTCCCAACCTGTACTGATGATGCAACCAAGAGCCGCAGCTTCGGAGCCTTTTGAGAGACATCCACGAACCAGGCCATATCCTCAGCAAAAAAGTGAATCGTACTCGAGGCTTGTTCTTTCATATTAGTCGTCCTGGATGACTCTCAGCTTAAATGATCCCTATGAATCACGCATATAGTTGCCGCGTACTTGCTCTCTTTGCTTTCATTTCGGTCCTATTTCTGTCTTCTGGCAAGTAAACAGAGCATCCGTTTTAGTTGTGCTAGGACCATGCAACAAGAACTTTAGATCGCCACAACCCCCCGTCGCCACATGGTGATCGGTCACAGAAAAGCACCAACACACCGCTGCACCTGGTCCTACGGGGGGGCTGTCCGTGCCATGCCAAGCTCTCCGTTGGGGAATTCTAGAAGAGGAAAAAAAGACGGCAAGTAGTCTCGATCCGCTCCAGCAACTTGTCAAGCATTTACAACCTTCCGTGAAGGCGTTTTCCGTCGCTCGGTCCCGGTCCGACATGCTCGGTGCTCTTCTGCTTCCCGGGAGAGCTTGCCCCGAAAATACGACTGCTCGGTCGGTCCGCCGAGGATTCCGGAAAAAAAAAACGAGACGGTCATTGGTAAACCTTATTTGATTGCCTCAAGTTTCTCTGCCCTTGATTGGCTGTAGATCGTGATAGCAACCCGGTCCATAAGAGCGCAAGAGTCCGCCCTACGGCCCAGGGACCCCACGACTTTTTCACATCGGTTACATGCAGGTCATGGGACGAATCACATTTGGTCAAGTGGCGTGATGGTCTTTGGCCACTAGTTGAGTTGGCTAGAAGTCCGAAGAAGAATGAGTTGCAGATCGCCTGGCCGTTGGCACCCAGACCATCCTATTAGGCACCTGTCAAGTGGATGATCCCCAACCTGCGGACCGCTTTGTGCAACGTGACAGCGCCCGAGCGGCACTTCCCATCGGTCTCGGTATAGAAGCTATAGCTCATGGCATTCTATAACTTCCGTTTTCTTTCCGTACGTGATCGCATCTTGCGCACTGGACGTGCGCTGCCCGACATCGAGACAGTGAAACAGGTTGGCCAGTTCTCACAAAGGCAGGATACCCCTCATGGCCTGTCACGATACGAGATCCTGAAGGAAATGACAATAGCCTCACTACCAGCTCCGACCTGAGACAAAATGTAACAAAAGGGTCCAGTCAGCGCGCGGAAATAATAGACGTGTCATTGTTGTACAGACGTTGCCTGTTGTGGCCGGCATGGCTTCCGTCGCCCAACCCAGGGAGTTGTTGTATACATAAAGAGCAAGTTTGTGCCACCAGGGTCGTCGGTCTCACCAGGCCTACAGAAACATACCTTTTCGTTCTTTCTCTCCAAGAAGCCCCCTCCTTGTAAGTCCACTTCCCTCTCTCCCCTGACGGCAAACTTGCTCGCGTGTCCCACGGCATTTGCTCACCCCGTCCCAACGCAAAGGTGTGTCAATACCCGGGCGGTCATGAATCCACCGCCTCAGCTCCCTCCGCGGCAGCCGACGCAGATTACCATATTCCAGATTAGTGGAGCGATTCGGATATGGGCACAGCTGTTTGTGCGATCGCGCGGGCACTGCGTCTGCGGCCGGTACACCTTTCATGGGCTCTGCGGCCACGTCGTGCATCAAGAGACGCTGCTGTGCGGCAACACGCGGACACCGTCCGGCACGACCAAGTGCTGCCATCTTTTGACGCCCGTATACTATACCGATGGGTATGTCGTGAGGATGATTTGCGATGAGTGCTACGACTAAGCGGCAGAGAAGGGTTGGGAGTTGGAAAAATAGATAGCTGACGGGAAGAATCAACCGGATTGGGACGGCAGTACACGAAGCCAAGAGAGGCCAAGAAGAAGCTGTGGAGGCGCGTTCATGAGTGTATGTTTCCATGTTGGCTTTGTCGTTCGTATCGCTCAACGGCTAGAGTCATACGTACGGGCTCACGGGGCGGCCATAACACGAGGGTAGCTTTGCGCGGCCCCGTAAATTCTGTGAGTAGTCAATATGTAACTAATATTTATTAGAATTTTGGTGTATTTATTTCGCATGGTTTTGGTATTTCTTTGTCGATTTTGCCTGTTGATCAAGGATCGTGAAGAAAGGAAGAAGAGGCCTTGTCCATAGGAACTCCGAAATAGGCCGAGTGGGCCGAGTACCGACCCTGATTGGCCACATCTCGCCACCAACTAGTCTTTACGGATTACCATTCCCCGAGCTTCCATTTCTCAAGGACCCTTTCTTTTTGATCCAGCATCTCCAAAATCCGCCCAGCAATTCCTCCCGCTCTACTCCTAATCTGCCAAACTACCAGCCACCAAACCAAAACTCACAATGCCTCGTCAACGTTCCGCCGGCCGTGCCCCCGCGCGCGCCCCGACTCGCCCGACCGCCGCCGCCCCTGCGAGCACGCCGCAGCAGGCTCGTCCGGCTACCACCATGGCCGCGCCGCCTCAGCAGTACCAGCAGGCGCCTGCCCAGTCGCAGGGCCCTGGTCTGTTTGGTCAGATGGCCAGCACTGCTGCGTAAGTGCATTGAAGAAACCTCTGATATTGGGACGTCTGTTTGGCTGTTGGAGCGTGGTTTTCCTGATCTGGGTGGAGCGTCTTTGCTCTTCCACATCCCTCCGCCGACACGGCCTCGAGATTCCCTTTCAAGGCACTGAAGACTAACAAATGCACAGTGGTGTCGCAATTGGCTCCTCGGTCGGCCACGCCCTCGGCGGCCTCTTCGGCGGCGGCTCGTCTGAGCCCGCGCCCCAACAGGTCCAGGCCCAGCAGCAGGACCACCAGCAGCAACAACACAACAACTGCTCCGGCGCAGTTCAGAGCTTCACCAAGTGCATGGACGACAACGGAGGCAACATGCAGATCTGCAACTGGTACCTCGAGCAGCTCAAGGCCTGCCAGGCCGCTGCCAGCCCGTACTAGGCCACAACGTTGTCGACAAACCCGATGCGAGACAGAAAATACCGGTTGATATGGCATATAAACATTGAGCGACATGCGATGCAAGTAGATCGGTTGAATTAAATACCAAAAAGCAGAAGACTCAATCAGAAGAGGTGACGACGAAATGGAAATGCCAGCGAACATGTGGTGATGGTCCCTTGTTCTAAGGTGTTGTTGTACAAGAAGGAATTTAGCATATGCCCGACATTGTTTGTTTTGAGCAAGATTTGTATAGTATATTCAAGCAGTCCGCTCCAACTAAAATACTACAGAGCCCCGATCAAGGGTTCTCATTTCTCGTCTTCATCTGGCCGAGGCTCAAAATTCAACTGCGACATGTTAGACCCGTAATAACATCATGGTAGACCCAATTGTACTCACAGAATTTCCATTATATAGTTGTTGATCGCCGCGCCTGTCGTTTGGGTTTTGGAATGCCTGGACACGCTGGTTTTGCAGCGCAGTTGCCGTATTGGCCGGCTGCTGGCTCCGGGCCTGCGCCGCAGGCTGGGCAGCCTCGCCTCCTAGGCCAATGAGGCCCATGAGCCAGGTGAAGAGGCCGAAAATGAGACCCATTATCTGACCAAAAAAACCTTGGGAAGGGAATTGTGATTCGTAGGCTGAAGCGAAACGTTGGATCGGAATCAGAAGAAGGGTGGATGAAGGAGCAAGCCCAAGCGCGCCAAGTGACTTGTCCTCTTCGGTGATGTCAATACTCTTATTCGGAAGCGGCGTGAGGACCTGCTTGAAAAAGTACGGGCCCTGGCCATCGGACCGTTCCTTGTCAACCCAACTCCGGATGTCTTTGATACTCTTCGTAGCTTGAAACTTGTTCCGGAGCGTGGAGCCGTCAGATAGCCGCACCTGGATAGCTGCTGCGCTGCCCAGATTCGACCTAGATACAGTTCTAGCCGCCTGTTGCTCTTTTGCTTCAGACTCCTGTGCGGCCTGGTCCTCTTGCCTTTGCTTCTTGCGTTGGGCTGCTAGGCCACGGCGGGCTGCCTTGTCATCCTCGATTCTTTTCAGGATCCTACGGCGCTCGTCATTTTGCTGGGCCTTCTTCTTCCGGATGAGCTCTGTGGCCTCTCTCTGAGCCTCAGTCTGGGACGGGGCAGCTGGTATTTCAGCCGCCGCCCTGCCTTTACCCTTGGAAGCGCTCGCGGCAGCGGCAGCGGCGTCAACCTCCTTGGACTGACTTGCGGCGGCTACTTTCTGAGCCTTGGCGGCTCTCTCCGCAAGGATCCGTCGCACATTTTCGGAACCGTCTGACTCCGGGCTACCGACAGGAATAGAAGATGACGGGATCGCTGATGACTCAGAGTTGGGCGTAGGGGTTGGAGCTGTAGTAGCGCCACTAGGTGTGGATGGGGCAGGCGTAGGCATAGGTACAGGCGCAACAGCAAAGACGTTGGCTAGTCGTCGCAGCAAATCTTCTTTGGTCGTGCCGGAAGCTATGTACTCCTTGAGCTCACCATGTTTCATAATGACGATAGTTGGAGTCTTGGGCAGTGGAAAGATTTGAGCTAGATAGCCTGCCTCGTCAGAGCCCGCCTTGAGACGGAGCGCGACGGCCTTGGCGGCAATCAAGCCATTGACCTATGCGTCAATTAGTACAGATAATTCGGCCTCGATTTTCGCATGGTAATGTACCGATTCATTTTGGAGATACTCCTCCTCCCATATCTGGCTCTCGTCGTTGCCATCTATGATTGGTTAGAGTTACGTCACATGGGTGCCTGGCTGATCGAGCATCTCGTACCCGTTACGAAGCACAACAGCAGCTTCTGCTGGCCGACAGCTGAAGATATACCTTCCTGGATCGAGCCTTGGAAGAACATTGTGGCGGAGATGTATGCGGATGGTGCGACTCGATGTCCTGCAGGTGTGCTGCTCAACACCGTAGAAGTGACAGGTGGCGTGCTGGCTGGGATGACGAGTGTCGAGCGCGAGAGCGGGTCTGGATCAGTACGGAGAAAGTCAAGCAAACATTGACAATCAACTTGATGCGCCAGGTTCTCTGTCTATTCGAAGTGCTGTAGCGTGCTTGATGTTGGGGAAATGGGTGTAGTGCAAGGATGCAGAGGCAAGGCAGCGCGGCCTGAAGCTCGGCCTGGGTGAGCCACGAGGCACAAGCCACAGTAGCGCCAGCCACCTACGCTGTCGTAACTACCTGCGTTGTTTCTAGTTACCCATTGCAATTTAATAAAGATGGCATAGTGGATACGAATTACTTCAAATATTTGCTTGGCAAATTTGAATTTTTTTTTTATCAGAATGTATTCAAGTCTGTATCTATTACTACTACTACTTACTCTGGAGCGGGGGTCCTCTGGCAAGGTGTTCTTTGCTATAGGTCTGTCAGGATGCCAAGCTTCCATCAGGCTGGCAAAGCCTCTAGTTGGCGAGGCTTCAATAGATAGGCAGGCAGTTAGCCAGCTAGATACATACATAGACTCTAAAAGGATACAAAGGCTTTCAGATTAATTAGTCTATGATCTTAAGTCTTAAAAGATTCACTTTCTCCGATGTCCGGATCAAGTCAGCTAGTTGAGGCTCATGTGTGCGCCTTGCGCCCAGCTGGAGCCGCGATGATGCTGCCAAGAGGGCTGAGAGGGAAGTGACACCAATCGGACTTATTGTTTACCTATTTATTAACGAGCGCCCATTGATAACGGTGAACATCGCATCCGCTGCAGCTAAGTCTTGTGCCGATCAGTGGCGCCGCGTCGGGCGTCAACCTAAATTCTTCTTTGGGCAAATACGACCTGGGAAGCTCTGGGGACAACATTGTTGCTTTCAAGTTTAGCGGCCGTTTATTTCTCCTCAACAACGGATTACCAGCCATACCCTAATACATGCTGGCAGCCCTCCCTTGAGGAGCCCGCTCCAGCTTGGCGAATTGGCTTGGGGATGCGAAGGGCCAGACACCCCAGTCTATACAAACAGCACAGCCCTTGTTGGAACAGCCGAATGGCTTGGCATTTGGAAGAATCTATATAATATTATGGGAGCCCCAACTTTGAAAAGCATTGCAAACGATAACCACCATCAGTTAGTATTCTGTCCAAATCGCCAACATGTCTTACGGCAGTTCCTCCTACGCAAATGAGATGCAAAAGTATGCCCTCGAGCAATCTCGCTATCTCATCGCGGCCACGGTGCTCTACGCCATCGCCTTCCTCGGCGGCCTCGCCGTCACCGCGCTTGCTTTCATCAAATTGAGAGGCGCCCATCTGCGCCACGGCGTAGCGGCCTGGCTCCGCGTCGCTTGCATCTTCTTCACCCTGTACGTTGCCCATGCCCGAAAGACTCCTACGGGCGCCTCCACTAACACGCTGCCCACCCCCCGCCGCTTAGTTATTGCCTTTTGGATACCTGCTCCTTTGCAGTCTTCTCTCCCATGGTGCATCAAGCGGGCATCGGCAAGCAGACCTATTCTTCGACCCGGCTTGAGACGCAGCTAGATGCCGCACAGTACATGGCGCTCATCGGGGCCTGGTTCAACTACGTCACGCAGGGTCTGCTCTTTGTTGCCATTGTTGTCAGCCTGTGTGCGGCAACAACGTCGACAACTTCTGGCAGCAGAGGATGCTTGATCGTGGCGTACGTCCTAGGTACTGCCTTGAACGGGCTTGCCGCTGCCGTCTTTGCCCTGAGCGTCAAGCAGTACAGCGATAAAGAAGGCACCAGTGTGGTGGCCCTTTTCGACCTCAGGGATCTGATCATGGCGTTTGACTGTGTTTTGACCGCGGCAGCGCTTTTTGCCGCTGGATTCGCTCTGTCGAGACTGTCCAAGAGCGGGCACGCGGACGGCAAGCCTGCCAAACTGGCGTTTGTGGCCAGCCTCCTGTTGCTTCTCTCTGCGCTCTACCAGCTTGCCGTCACCATTGATCTCACCTGGGTCAGCCATTATAGGTTTGGCTCGCCAAATTACCATTTTGTCTTGAGCGCCATCCTCGGTGCGTGGCCGCTGCTCGGCGCTCTGGCACTGCTCGTCGTCGCTGGCAAGAAATGGGGCGGCGGCGGTTCTACGAGGCAGCAGAAGGGTAGTGTTGCATAAGAGTTTCCATGCTGATCTTCGCATTTTACGTTATACCCTTGCTTGCGAGTTTGTTATGCTATTCACACCCCGCTGATTGATCAGACTAGCTGATGCCGACCAACGGGGGCGAGTCTCCGTTTAGTTTTGCTAGAAATAGATTACCATCAAGACTTTCCTATCGAGATCCAAGCCGCGTATGTCAGGCATAGGCTACACTGTACAATGATTTGAATTCCGCCCCCCCGGCAATCTTGGCGACTGCTGCCGTTGTGTGGCCAGAGAATTGAGTCTTGCTAAACAAATAATAAATTGGGAATCGAGGGATATGTAACTCGGATATTTGCATATATACAGATCAGGTCTATCCTCACAGAGATTTACCCTGCGAGATGCTCTTGACCCAGTTGGCATCCTTCTGCCCAAGAGCCAGCAGAACACCGATAAGTTTGGTGAGGGTAGGCTCTAGGGAGAGCCCAAGAGCGAGCGGGTTCAACTTGTCAGTCAGAACGGACTTGCTATCGCAACCACCAGGAACCCGGCCGCTGAAGGCATCACTGGTGAATTGGAGAGCGTCGAGAAGGGCAATAACCTCGGTAGTGGCGTGACCACCAGCACCATAGGTCGTGAAACGTACATTGGCACCGTTGGCGCACCAGCGCTGGCGAAGGCCGTCAGATCCGCTATAGGGGATGATCTCATCATCCGGAGCGTGGTAAAGCATGACGGGCACCGTCGGGGTTTCCTGTTTCTTCAGACCCATGGTGGTGTCCAAAAGCACAGCGGCAACGTCCTTCTGGTCAAGCAGGCCCTTGCCCAGAGTTTGGATGCTGGTATCAAAGAGTGACTGTCCTGCAAAGGCAACGAGGTTGACCACGACACACTGGCTGGCGCCGAGGGCAAGAACCTCCTTGCCGTGAGGAGTTACGATTGAGTCGAGAACAGGCTTGAGTTGCGCTCCGTAGGCAGAGGGCGTAGAAAGACCGGAAATAGCACCTGGCAGGAAACCCGAGAAGAGCGTGTTGTCAACATAGAGCAGGACCTCGGTGAGGTTAGCCGGCGTGCCACCGATGGCGAAGCCCTTGATGTTCAGTTCCGGCGCGTAGGTAGGGTGGAGAGACGCGGCCCAGCCACCAGCAATGGCACCGCCAGAGTAGCCAGCATTGACAATCATGGGGTTCTTGTCGAGACCAATCTTGGGGGCGTAATTGACGACGGCGCGCATGCCGTCCAGGACACCCATGCCGGAGAGACGCCCGGCGCTAAAGGCCACATCCGGGCCCTCGTAATCGGCCGAGGCGACCGTGTAGCCGGAGAGCAGGTAGGCCTGGATGATGAGAAACTCGGCCGCCGAGATGATGTCGGTCTGGAGCGCACCCCACTGGTAGTTGTAGCTCGGGTTGCAGATGGACGCCGACGAGTCGTAGGCCGTGTTGAAGGCGACGAAGCGGTCGCGCTTGGCGAAGAGGGGCTTGAAGAGGGTGGTGACGGTGGCAATGGCCGAGCCGTCAATGGCCGTGGTGCGGTATAGCACCTGGCGAGCGTCGATGGGGTCCGGGATGAGGCCGAAGAAGGCGGCGACGATGCGGCGCTCGCGCAGCACCGTGCCGGGCTTGGACGACGCGAAGCCGGCCGGCGGCACGTAGAAGGGGTCGTTGGCCGGGGTCGTGACGCGCTTCTCGGGGATGCTGAGAGCGGACGCGAGCGGGAGCACCGCAGCAAGCAGGGACAGGAACTTCATGTTGGGCGAGGAATACCTGCTCAACTCTGAGAGAAGGGAGAGGGATGGTCTGTGAGAAGCTTTTGACCCGCGGCGGCGACGACTACCAAGACATCTTGACAGAAAAGGAGGGGGATAGCAAGGTTCCTTATATAAGGTTCCCAAGCTCCTTTCACGAAATTAGCCAAAGCAAGGGCTCACTACTTTCGTACGAGGCACTCACTTGAATCAGTTGACCAGCAAGTGGGCGCTAGGTTTGGCAAGCTTGCCCCCCTCCTCTGCCTCTGCCAGCAAAGCGACAATACTCCGCCGGGCAACCGACTTGGGCTTGGCTTCATCTCTAAGTCCCCGGAAGTCGGGCATGCAGGGCTAAACCAAAAAGTCCAAGGGGTACGAGCGTCCCCCAAGCCCGGGCGAAAGCCTCTCTGGCCGGCTGTTGGAGGAGCGGGAGCGGAAAGCTGGGGAAATGGGTAGGGGTAGCAAAAGCCTCGGCACCAGATGCCTGTGTTTCCCCCCAGTATCATAATAAGCCACCACCATGTGAATGGGAGAGGGGGGGGGGCGGGCAGTGTGGCTTGCGGAATCGACGTCGATACCACGCACTAATGAGGCGTCTCTGTGGATGGGAGCGGGCCACACAGCCGTTGATCGTCGTCTTGATTCGGCGTGAGGTAGCCCAAAACGCACGACGTATATAATCACCAGCACCTGCCGACAAGGTGCATACATGTTGAGCGCCGGCGCACGCTCCTCTTTGAGTAAGGCGTGTTGAAGCACGATGGCATGTTGCTAGCCTTGGCGTTGGAGTGTTGGCCAGCCCTTTTTTTCCACTGTTTTCTGGGGAGATCAGCACACTAGTTTTTGAAATCAAGCTAGTTTGGGTCGTTCTGCCAAGTACATCATCATACCATTCACCATCATTCTCAGATAGTTGAACCGGCCCGAGCAGTTGAAGCTAGAACAAGGTCTACATGCAGGGTGACCCTAAATAACAAATTATTATAGGTCACTCTGGTAAGGTAGGGGTCGTACTCTTTACAAACCGAGGGTAACTTAGTTAAAGTCCAGCTGCCGGTTGTGGAGGACCGGAAATTTTTGACGGCAGGGGGTTCCAAGTTCAGGTCAGGCATGGCATTGACAAATTGAGATCCGGCTCCGGACCCCATTCTTCAATCGTCTGGGGTAGAAGGGATTTTCGGAGCCACATTCTGTCAAAAAACCTGGGGTTCCGTCGGCAGATATTTGCCCCGACTCATCCATTGAACTACATCTGCTTATTTGCCTGATGCCATCTTTGATCGTGGCGACTTATGGTTCCCTGCGATTGCCGTTTTCTCTTCGTATCCGGTTTATAGATGCTCATGCCCAAGAACAGGGCCTAAATAAATAAACTTTGAAGAATGGCTTTGGGCAAGCATGTGCCTTGCGGCTGAAAAACCGCCGCCCCCTCATCAGTCTCACCAGAAACAAACTTCCACTAGTTAGTGTCTGTTTCTAGCGTGGGACGTAGAATCACATATTCGCCAACTATCCAATTTCCGCAATGAGAGGCAGGATCATCCCTACAGAGTTACAAACTCGAAAGTCATTCTGACAGAGTGGACGTCGCCCAGGCGTCAGCCACTTCGATCGGTCGCATGGTCGTGGAGCAACGAATGTTTTCGTATGGTGCCATACCCAGACTATTCACCGATTGGCGCTGTAGCATCTCACCATCTTGCCCCTCGCTAGCCTTTGAATTAGCGTACATTATCGCGCGAAAGCCACCTCGCCAAGAACAGGCTGAGGGCTTGGACTTCCCGAAGGGCTCATTGTTCCACGCCAGCGACGGGATCCACAGACAGATGGTCGCCTGCAGTTTAGATTACCTGCATGGTAGGAGCATACGAAAGGCGCCGACAGGATTTCCGTTTTGCGTCGTCTGGTGTGCCACCAGAAGGTAGTTGAGAATGACAAGTCCGCATGTACACCTGCATGTGCAAGCCGAGTCGATATTCGGCGGGGTTTGAAGGGATGCTGAGAGTCGTATACTCTTTCAGCGGCATTCCTCATTTGCCATTCTCTTAGAAAGTCTCGTGCTTTTTTGGAAGTCTCGTGGGTCAGCAAACAAGACTTGGCGTCGGTGGTCAACGCCACTACTGCAACCTAGGCGGACCACGACGTCGATCAGGGAAGGCTGTGGGATGACACGGGGCCGGAATGGAAATCGCCATGGCTGGGTGGTGCACTTTTCTCGACGTCGATGGAAGTAATCAACATCACTAGTTCTTGCCGGCTGATCGCGGCGTTTCCGCCAAAAGATGGGCATTCGATGTCCAGCACGGACGGGGCAAGCTGTCAGGACTCCTAGCTTCTACAGTCACAGGTGTGCGTAGGGGGACATCAGACAAGGCTCCAGAGTAATCAAAAGCGTTATACGCGTACAAGTTCTCCAATGATCAGTTTCGGTATAAGCAACGTCTACTCCCACTACTGGCCTTATCTTTCCCCTCACACTAGTGACGACCAGGAGGGTTGCGATGCGGTGAGTCTCGTTGCATTAAGTAACGAGTAGCCAGTCAACCCACAATGGTTTGAAAGGATTACCTCGGAGAGGTCTATAATATTGCCATGTGAATATGTCAAGAAACCATGCCCGGCTGACGGCACTTTACCCTTCGGGTGTAACAAGCGAGCTGCATTGGTGGGCTTGCAGGTCACATTGCAGGATGCCGGCTTTCCGCTCCGTTCGCTCTTTGAGTCTCAACCTCCATAATTCGGCTCGCGCGATTTTGTCGAATGAATTATCGCGCTTGGTATCCTTGAGAGCGCCCGAGACAGGAAATCTTGGCGAGTTGGGCGTAGCCTCTGGCCCGTGTAAGTGGGAGTGGGTTGCCTGCCACCTCACGTCCATCGGCGACGGGATGGAAACACAGCCTCCGTTCCCAAATATCCTTTATTGTGACAAGGGTGCGGCCTGCAAGTTTTGAAATCATGGCAACTCGGAGCGGCGAAAAGGTCCTTCTCGTAGAACCAGCAGAACAATGTCCGACACAGCGCGGCTTCGGGCACAAACGGATAGCTCATTGCGATATCTGGAAGGGGCTCTAGATACACTTTGGGGGAAATCTCTGACCTGTGCTGAATTTCCAAAAGACGAAGAAAACAGCAAGTCGCTAGTCAATCACCAGTCATGGGAGGTCGTCCGGAGGCCGGTCCGTCGTCGCATCTCCATGTACTTATTGTGGGGCCGTCCAAAAGTCAATTCCTCAACAAGCCTCCAGCATCCCGCAAATCATCAAACGCAACGCAGCAACGCCAACTCCTTCGCCAATCTCCACCCCCATCATTGCCGACCGCGATGAATTGCGCTCAAAACGTGCTGCGTCGGCTACCGCAGCCGATGCGCCGCAGCATGATTCCCAGCGCGCGCCCCTGCTGCGCCGCCGCGCGATCCACGACGACAGCCCTCCCGCCGCGCAGCCGGTTCTTCTCGAGCACCGCCCGGCGGCGCGCTTCGAAGCAGCAACCGGCCGACGACCCCAACTTTGTGTCCACGATTGATCTCGATCCGACCATGATCCGACCGGGCCGCAAGCACGGCCCTGGCCTCATCATCCTCGGTACGCGGCGGCCGCCTCCCCCCAAATTCCTCCCAGTGAGCTAACCACGCGTAGCCCTCATCCCCATCACAGCCTTTGCCCTCGGCACCTGGCAAGTCTACCGGCTGGGCTGGAAGACGGAGCTCCTCGCACGCTTCGAGGACCGCCTCGTGCGCGACCCGCTGCCGCTGCCGCCGCACATCGACCCCTCGGCCGTGCACGACTTTGACTACCGCCGCGTCGTCGCCACCGGCCGCCTGCGGCACGACCAGGAGATGCTCATCGGGCCGCGCATGCGCGACGGCCAGGACGGCTACATGGTCGTGACGCCGCTCGAGCGCAAGGACGGCTCCACGATTCTGGTCAACCGCGGATGGATCAGCAAGAAGCACCGGGCGCAGCGCACGCGGCCCATGGGCCTGCCCGCCGGCGAGGTCACGGTCGAGGGCCTCTTGCGCGAGCCCTGGAAGAAGAACATGTTCACGCCCGACAACAGGCCCGACAAGGGCGAGTATTACTTCCCCGACGTCAAGCAGATGGCGGAGCTGACGGGGGCGCAACCGGTGTGGGTGGAGGCGACGATGGGTACGGCGGAAACACGGCTTCATATTGTGTATGGGGGCCAATTGCTAACGTTTTGGGGTAGAGCCCGAGTATATCAAAATGGTCGAGTACGAGACTCGCGGTATTCCGTTTGGCCGACCGGCCGAGGTCAACCTGCGCAATAATCACGCCCAATACATCTTCACCTGGTACGTCTATTTGCTTTCTCTCTCACGTTTCATATTCGGCTCGCTAATAATGAGACGCAGGTATGGACTCGCCGTGGCGACATCCATCATGATGTACATGGTAATGAAGAAACCCACATCTGATATTGTCCGTCGTGTCCGTGCGACACGGACTCTGTAAATACATGTAAAAAGGAACCAACCCCATGCGCCAAGCAACCCCGTTTGTACAATATCTTGATAGAATAAAGGAAAATTTTCATGAGACTTCAGAAGCATCGTCTTCGTCTTCGTCATACTGTGTAAAGCTCTTTTGGAGCTGGCCTTTGAGGTTCGCCCCCTGTGGCATTCGCAGGTCTTGCAGGAGCTCTCTGGGTAGATGCCGCTGGGCAAGGGAAAAGAGTGTGGCATCGGAGCCAATTTGCCGTTGTCTAGGGAATGATTAGTACAGACTACAGGCGTGATTATTTCGGAACAATGTCTCAACCTACCTCTTCATTAGAGTCAGTACGTCGCTCTCTTCAATGACGGTCCGCTTCGCATGATCAGCGTATGCGCCCAAATCATCGCCCAGCTGCTCAAAGAACCACTCCGATGCCTGCGTCAGCGCAGCCAGGACGTCTGAAGTGATGCGATGGTTGCTCAGACCCGACGTCTGCACCGCACGGTGCGCCACGCGGCGCACAAACGCGGGGGGTAGGGGCGGGTACTCGGCGCCGTGGCGTGAGATGCGCTTCTGCTTCTTCTTGGACTTGGGTCCCCGGCGGGCTGGCGCGGAGCGTTCTACTGCCAGGCTCGTATTGTGCTGGCGGATTGTGACATCTGCCGGGTCGCTGTCTTCCCCCTCGGATATGAGTGTCTCCCCGTCAGCCAATGCAGAAGCCCGCCGGCGGCCGGATTCCGCATCTCTTTCTTGTTCATCACCGTGTTGCCTGTTGGTAGGCTCGTCATAGTCGATGGGTTCACGCTCTTGATGGTTATCCTCATCATCGTCGCCAAATGGTGGCAGATCTTCGCCATCTGGATTATCGAGAGCCAATGAAACATTGCCGTACGTCGTATCTCCTCCTGCTCGCGCGGCTGCCGCTGTCGCAGAGGTGCCTGGCAAGGGTGACGTAGCTGGCGCATCACCGCCGGGTTCGGAAAACATAAAGGTGGTCTGATCGCCCATATCTGGGGGAACTCCAATTGTGAATTCACTTTCGCGGCCAATCGTACGCATTGTAGGATCGTTTTCGAACCTGCCGCTGTTAGTACTATTGTCGTGTCTGGCTGCTCTATATGAGGTCCTAGCTTACCGCTGAAATGCTACGGCATTGTCGTCTGCTCTGTCTTGCAAGTCGGCTAATAGCGAGCCATTGAAAAAGTCAGATGGCCGGCCCGTCATTTCCACAGTCGGGTCGTTCGGGTCAAAGTAGTCGCTGCCGCGCACGCTGCCCAGGCTGCCGCGCGCCCAGCCAGGATCACGGTATTCGCGCGGCAGTTCCACAGACCCTACGGTGTGATTGGTGATATTGTCGTCTGGTATCACGGATAGCCGAGGGGGGCGAAGCTCTATAGTATCGTCTTCATCCTCCTGCAGCGCCAGAGACAATCGTGGGGGGGCCGGTAGGTCTTCATCGTCATCGTCGTCATCGTAGTCCCCCTCCACGTCAGGCTCGTCGTCCATGTAATCGTCTTCATCGTCCGGTTCTTCACGCTCTCCGATCGGGAGCAAGCTCGACTGCGGCCCCCTTTCCGCTGGCGACGAGCTCGCAGCCACTTGCTGCGTCGACGGCGCGAGGCGTCTTGCCAGCTGGTTGAGGATGTTCATGGGTGTCTGGTGCTGCTCGCGCAAGCTGCGTCGGCGATTCTTGCCAGGGGTGAACATGGCTGTCCGTCGCTGTTCAAGTGCACGGCGCGCAGCGGTGGCATGCGGCGTGGGCGCATTATTGTTATTTTTGCGGCCCGAGGCGCTGAGTCCACGGCGGACGGAATCAGCGAGCTCGCGAGGGCCGCTGCGATCGAGTGGCGTATGGACGGTTGAGTCGGGGTTGGTTACGCGCCCGGAAGGGGTTCTCTGAGATGGTGTCCGGCCTGCAGGTGTCCGCGCTGGGCGACTACTCCCTCTAGTTGGCGTGTCGGCCATGGTGACAGTGGCGGCTGTGAATCGGTTACTTGGACGTCTCGTCAGCGGGGCGCTGCCAGGAATCGGCTGCCCATTTCTTCGCACTGATCCAGACAGTCAATCCTCCGAGGCTATCTCTCCGATGAGTTGGGTGGCCGAATATGGTTTGCTAAATGGGAGAGGTAAAAAGTAAAAAGATGGTTGGCTGCAAACGCGCCGTGAGGCCAGAAGACGCGACTAGTGGGGTCTGTGTATCGCCCGGCCGCCCAGCCTACCTACTAAGGCACCTAGTTGGCGAACTTGTCCATCCCATCCCATCATGGCCTTCGTCCATTCTACGCTTCTGGTAATTACTACCGTATGCTCAGCCTATCGTGTGTATCTAGTAGCACGTGGATTTCATACATTTCCCACTTCAGCTTCCGCAAGTCGCTAAACTTGGCCAACACATGTCAACACCACACTCTGGGCTCAAGCTTTTGCAATGCGTTTAAAAAGCCGACCAAATACCCAAAGTATGGGTAAGAAGATGAAACGAGGATAACTCCGAGAGCGGACAGTCTACTCGGGTGGCGACTGACAAAGTACCTAGTTAGCCCTGCACTAAGAGGCCTTTCAGCAACACTGAGACAATTCGAGAATCGACTACAAACACTACGCAGCCTTCTTCGGCACTTTCATCAGCAGTAACCTCATGCTTTTCTCTCAAGTTCGAATGGAAGTTGATCGTGTTGACTCATTGAAGTTAACTACCCATACTCCTACATCCATTTTCAGGAGGCCAGCTATCCAAACATGGGGTATACGCAGGCATGTACCTGATCATCGCTCTGTTCCTTAGTGTTGAAACTCGCCATCGTGGATCCATCGGTTGATGAGATCCAGGATAGGCTTCGGCTCGTCCATGGGGACTAGGTGGCCAGCGCCAAAGATGCGGGCAAAAGCGAGACCTTGAGAGGCTTGGACGGTGCCATAAGCGCTGCTGCCACAGGCCTTGTAGGTGAGGTTCTTAGTCGCGGCCGACTGGAAGGACGGCTGGCCAGGCCACTCGAGGGCATTAGTCCAGGCGCGCTGGCCGAGCCAGTTGCAGATGTAGTCGGTGTCACCGGCGTAAACCAAAACAGGGACGCTCTTGGCCAGCACCTTGGGGACGTCAAGATGGACAGGCTTCATGTCGTCGCCGGTGCTGTGAAAGTCCGAGTTGATGCGGTTGTTGCAGTTCTTGAAGCCGGTTACCTCAACGTTGAGAGCCTGCATGACATCCTGGCGGCCCAGGTACTGCTCGATGTACTTCAGGCCCTTGTAGCAGAGGCCGTCTGTGTCGGGCTCACACTTCTTACGCACGTCGTACGGGTTCTGGCCGGTCTGGTAATAGGCGTTGGGAACGCTGCTGCAGATTCCCGAGGCCAAGGCGCAGTCGTTGTCGTTTTGGGTAGTGTAGCACTTTTCGATGGCGCTTTGGCACATGGGTATGGCGTTGCGCATCTCGGCGCAGGTGCCCTGGTTGACGACGGCTGGGTAGCCACCGTTGCCGCAAGCCATCTCAGGGTATTGCGGGTACTGGTTGTAGGCATCCGTGAGACCGTTGCCAATCAGGATGCTCTTCAGGTTGATGCCGCTGTCGGGGTGGGAGAGGATCTCGGTGGCATCATGGGGGATGAAATGTCCGGCATAAGACTCGCCGGCAATGTGGAAGTCCTGCTTGGCGTACTGCGGGAACTGCTGGAAGAAGAGCTTGAGGAGGGCGTAGATGTCCTTGCTGGCGGCAAGAGAGCTGTCCACTCCCTCGCCGTACGAGTAGCCTGTGCCGACGGGTTGGTCGAGGAAAAGAATGTTGGCGCGGTTGTTCCATGAGTCGGGGTTGTCGACAACCTGTATGTTGGCGGTGACCTTGGCCGGCCCAAGCTCAAAGAACAGGCCGGTCATGGACGAGCAGCCAGGCCCGCCACTGAGCCAGAGAACAACAGGGTCCTTGGTAGGGTCACTGCGAGACTCAAAGAACCAGTAGAACAGATGTTTGTTCTTCTCGTCGTCATCAAGGTAACCCGCATACTGCTTGACCTTGTCGACGCCAAGAATGGAAGGGTCCACGCTCTTGCCACGAAGGCTGTAGTGGGAAAGGGTAGAGTTAGCAGGCTCCTCACGGCGCTCGATATCGAGACCGTTGACAATGTAGTCCCATTTGCTATCCGGCAGACGCTGGTAGCTAGGCGTGGCCAGCACCGTTGAGGCAAGGCCGAGGAGGAAAGAAGCGGACCACCTCATTGCGAGAGTACGATGGGTAGGAGAAGGGAATTCAGAACGCGATCTGAACCTGGCCCGCGTTCAAACAGGAAAAGAACGGATGCCAGGCATCTTATAACTTTTGCAGGAGCCCCATCCCGCCTTTGCACCTCCTCCATCGGCGACGGGAGGCCGGGCGCACCCCATCACTAGTGCAATGAAGTCGCCGACTGGAGCGAATGGGTGCTCGTTGTGGGCTTCACAGATCGGCTCGGCGGGCATACCTTGCCCACTCAAACCGAAATTGGGAAGGATGAGGCTGGCGTGGTCGCTGATTCGCCCCAGGCTTCTGGCCCGGGGTTGGTATCAGAGGGCAAAGTCGTCTCTTGGAAATCGAGTGGCCCGAGACGGTGAGACCCAGCGACCTTCATCAATGTGCGGTAGTGGAGCAGGCTATAGAAACGCTTGGTCCCGTGTATGAGTGGTGCTGTGCCTCCTGGTGATCACCTAGGCTGTATGCCTTGTTGGCGGCGAGGAAAGCTTGGTTCATGCGACCCTGCGAGAAAGGGCAGGTACTGGAACTAGCAAGCAACGCGAATCAAGGACCTTTGACGGAACCCTACGGGAGGGCACCCAACCCAACACAGAAGATCACATCGTCAGGTCGTCTGGTGTCTTGGTGCCTGGTCTGGTGTACGAGGCAAACACGGCTGCCAAGTGTCAAGTCAACTCAGATTAACGACTTTCCCGGCTTCACACTGGAGCACGACCGTGCTCAACTGCAGCCACAATAACCGGCCAAGGTTGGAACCTGTGGCCTAAAGACCGGTGCCGAAACAAGGCGAATCTATGGGGTTGGAGAGCTTTTCGAGTGCAGTTGGTTCGCCTCTTCATCTCGTGCTCGAAATCTCACGGCGTTGGCTATGAAAGCTGTCCCGATGGCTCATCTGTCTATGATTCATGTTCGCACCTTCCTGGCGCAAGCAATGATCAGGTATTGCGTCAACTGCCGCTGCTTAACCTCTTCCCGGCGGAAACCCTGCCGCTTGATTTCCGCTCCGGATCATACGACGTCGGTTGTCCGGCTCTATATTAGTGTCCTTGCTGAGCTCCAACCTGCCTAATGGCGGCGTGATGGCGGCGTGGAAGCTAATACAACCTAATACATAAAGATTGTGGGCATTGCGTGATGTAATGCGTGAGTTAGTTAATCGAGAATATTGACACGGTAGGCATCTTTTCAGGCATTGCGCGCCCGTCGTCCTATAGTGCAAGCAATGTATCTGAAGCAGTGGACGTCTCCATGGCCTGGCGTCCAGGCGCATACGGCAGCCTATAGGTGAGTTGTCGCCAAAACCCATTTTGCATTGTTGTATCGGGGTTTACGCACTAGGCATACACCGAGAGCGTGTATAATTTTTTTCAGTATATCAATATTTCTGTTTAAGTGCTTAGAGCCAGCCAGGCAGCCAGCCAGGCAGCCAGCCAGCAAGCAAGCAAGTAAATAAGCCAGCCAGCCAGCGAGGAAGCCAGCAAGGAAGCCAGCAAGGAAGCCAACGAGGAAGCCAACAAGGAAGCCAGCCAGCTAGCTAGCGAGGAAGCCAGCCAGCCAGCAAGGAAGCCAGCCAGCCAGCCAGCCAGTTAGCGAGGAAGCCAGCCAGCGAGGAA